>NC_140080.1:52765054-53149692 GCF_964194135.1 Talpa europaea
GGCCATTTTCTTTGGTTCTAGGTTTTTCCTCTAACCTAGCCCCTCTTGAGTTTTCATAACTCAGGGACTTCTCCAAGGTCAAAGAAAACACCTGTGTCACAAATGCAAAAGTGATTGAATCAGGGAGGCTGTTGCTGTGGAGAAAATGGAAAATGCTGTAAAAGAAAGACAGTGCAGGAAGAACAGGACATTCAAAGATTCAACCGCTATTTACTGAGCACCTACTATCTGCCACACACCATTGTGGGTGCTGGAATGTTAATTATATAAAGTAAGTGAGACCCTTCCCTAGTTGGAACTTTCTTTTTGCTTGGGGAAAAGAGAGGCAGGTGATAAGTATGGAAACAAGTAAACAAACAAGTAACTACAGACTGTAGGTAGGGGCTTATGTAGAAAATGAACTAGGAATAAATAGGGAAGGTGAGGCTGTAGATAGGGTGGTGTGGAATGGTCACTATGCATTAAAATTATCCAGTAAATTGTCATTAATTTCCTCCTAGTGTCAAGCATTACTCTATACACAAAAAACAGATATGAATTCAAATAAGAGAATATAGAACAAAGAGATTTCCTGAATTCATGGAATCATATTCTAGTAAGAGGAGGAAAAAAAAGTGATAAAAAAATTAGTTTGTGAAATGGAGAGGAATCTGCAGGAAAAATAAATCTGGGGGGAGGACTTATGTATGGGTATGTTTGCATTTATAAAGAAGGTCACCACATAAGGCTTTCAGTGCCATCTGAATGGAGATTTGCATATAGAAACCCTGGCTGTCTGAAAAATCATGGGCATAACTCCAGGCCAAGAGACAACAGTGCAAAGGCCCAGAGGCAGACATAAGTTTGAAACATTAAAGAGCAGAAGTATCATTGGTGTGACTGAAACACAGAAAATGAGAAGAAAGGAGATGAGGCCAATGAGGTGACCAAAACAAAAGCACTTCTGAAAACCAAATGAAGTCAGCCTTAAAAAGAAGATAGTTTCTACAGACGTTCACCATTCAGTCTGTTTACAAGGAAACCTTCAGATGAGATAAACAGCACATTCTCGTGGCTTTGGTTATCAACCGAATATTAAACTGAGGAATAGCTGTGAGTCAGACACTGCATGCTGCTCTTCCCTTATAAGCCAGTTACGTCAAGCTTCAGGTACAACCTTGCATCCTGCCAATAAAATCTTTCCAGGGAGGAGAAATAAGGTACTCAAAATAGAATAAAAAGCCTAAGTGTGCAATCTCCAGTATGACTGGGGATTGACTATCCTGGAAATAAGGAAGCAGAGAGGCCAGTTTGATTTGAGTCAAGCCTGAAGCTGAAATCCTTGAAAAATGTTTGCATCAATCACTGAGCATTCTGAATCCCCTGTACAACACTGGCTCACTTCTGGAGTTTCTATTATGAAAGCAAACTACCTATTTAGAAGGTCTCAAAGTTTTCGACTGATTCTCAGCCTTTCTGAGGTAAGAGGAAAATTCTGTATACCAACATTTACATCATCTTAGAGCCCAAAACAGCATTCCAGAATGTATGGCAGACATCAAGGTACTCTTCCATAGGGATATAATGAAAAACCCTCATTATTCTTTCCATGGAAATACATGTCCTGATAAACAAGGCAAGTCAGAGCTGGCAGGAGCAAATCACAGATGTGATACCCTTTCATTTCACCTGCTTTTTGAGCAGCAATGCTTTGCAAAAATTTCAGTCCACTTGAATGATGCCCTACACAAGACCAGTGTCCAATTAAAATCGCAATGTCCCTCTCAAGGCTTAGCTCGTGCAAAACCCACTGTGTAATTTGACTAGAATATAGCATATGAAATGAGTAATGGAACTGGTATGTGTATTCTGTCATTTGGTATTACTGCTGTGTAAAGACAAAAAGATGCAAACAGTTAGTGATGAGCGAGGTGAGAGAGGGAAATGAAAATGTCAAGAGCAGGAGGAAACTGTTAAATGGCACCAAATGCTTGGGTGGGGTGTTTGTCTGCTCATGTGCTGCTTGTCTCCTTCAATCTATCAACAGAAAGGACAAGCCACCTCAGGAGGAATAAATGTCCCAAGTCAGGAGGATGGAGAGTCCGCCGTCTCTGAATGCCCACGGCAACAGCAAGCCCGTCCTAAACTGTCAGTTTATGGGCTTCACTGTAATCTGGCTGCTGTCAATGGGAGATCCAGAAATAGTAGCACACAGGGATTCCTAGCCTTCAAACCCCACAACAATCTGGAAAATGCTAAACTCAGAAGGTAAGTATGGTGTGAAGTTAAGCACCTTTTAAAGGAACAGAAAGGTGGACAGAGACACAGCTATCTACTCTGGATCTTGTATTCAACTAAAGAATCCAAATTTTAGCAAAAGGGGTCCCCACACCACACATCTGAAAATGTGGAGCTAGCAGAAACAGACCAACAGGAAATAGAAGAGTGATGCAATCACTTCTGCCTCCTGCAGTCTACATTTGCTTTATAGTGAAAGGTAGGAAAAGTCATGAAAATGAGACCAGGTGCTCGACCAGATAAAGACGTTGTAAGAGCAACCTGACTACTTCCTCTGAAGGGGAGAGCAAGTGTTAAGGTTTGAGAGAAGAGCAACCTACTTGCACAAATGAATCCCCTCTCCAAGTAAGGAAAACTAAGAGTTTTCCGAGTTTTCTCAGAGGAAAGGGGATGCAGAAGTGCTGCCTGGAACTCTGAAGACAAAAGTAGGTAACCAAGTGGGCCACAGAAAAGGAATCAGAGCACCTCCAAGGAGGTTTTTAAGGTATGTCCTTAATAAAATGTCATTAATGATGTTCATCTTTAGCATTTTATCTAAAAAGGAACCTTGGTTCTCTTTTCAATGCTGCACCAAGTCCCTTAATGAGCATATGCATAGTGATGCAGCAGGTGGGAATGTTTAATAAACATGCTCATATTAATGATTCAATTACTCAGAGAGTTGATTTTATCCAGACTATGTCTGGTATGTGAATTATTTCAGAGCGGGCCAATTTGTATTATTTGATCCTTTAACCCCAAGTGTTTTCTTTTTAATTTCTTTGCTTGTTTCAATTATGAGATTTCATTGTTCAGTGAAAATTTAGGTTTATGGAAAACCTGAGCAGAAAGTAGAAAATTTCCACCTATTTCTTCTTTGTTCCACCCTTATTTTACCTTATTATTAATATTCTTGCATTGGTATGATATATTACCATTACAATTGATGAATTAAATTGATATACTATATTATTGCTATTTACTTCAAGTTTAGTTTTTTGTATAATACAATTCTTTAGGTTTTGTCATATATCCACTATTAAAACTACTTTAATCCCCTAAAAATCCACTGCACTCCATCTACTCTGTCCCCAGACCCAAGCAACCACTATTTTTTTTTCTTTCTTGGAATTGTGATAAAATATGCATAACATAAAATTCACCACTGTAACATTTAAATGTACATTTCATTAGTTAAGTACATTCAGTTGTGCAACCAATCTCCAGAACTCTTTTAGTCTTACAAAATGGAAACTTTTTAAATTTTAAGGAAACCACTTCCCATCCCCCTTCTACCCAACTCCACCCCCTGGCAACCACTATTTTACTTCCTGCCTGTATGAATTAGACCACTTTAGGCATCTTATGTAAGTGAAACAACTCAGCATGTGTCCTTTTTTTTCTGGCTTCTTTAGTGTAATGTTTTCAAGGTTCATCCATGCAGCATGCAGGAATGTTTCGTTTTTAAGGCAGAATAATATTCCAGTGTATGGTTATATCATATTTTGTTTATATAATCATCTGTCAATAAACACGTGGCTTGATTCTACCTTTTGGCGATTATGAAGCAAATAAATATCTAATCAGATCTGTATTTAGAAGGAGGACTGGAAGACGATGAAGGAACTACAAGTGTCCAGCAAGGGGAGAATGAAGATCTGAACAGGGCATCATTTTGCAAGCAAAGATGTAAAGCCTGGGAACTGGGAGGTGTGGCAAGGGAGACTGCTACCTCAAAGTCTTCAAATCCAACACCAAAGATAAACAAAGGAAACTTTAAAAGACATACAACAAAGGGAAGGTCATGGTATCCACTATCATCATCTTATCATCCATGGAGATGCTGGAATCAAACACCAGCAATATCCATCACTGCTGGAGGAGGTGGATACCCAGTTTCAGCTGTGCCTGGCCCCCTGGTAAACACAGCATATGTCCTACTCTGACAAAGAATATATATGATCAGTTGCAACCTAAGTCATATTCCCCTTTGCTAAAATTAAGATGTCAGAATGGCCTGGTGGGGCATCTTATCAGAAATCTACTTATAACAAAAAATGAGGACACTCTGGGAAGACAAAAGGGTGAAAAACAGGACAGAACAGAGACAGTTCGCTCAGTACCACTAAAATGTGCCCCTGGATCTATTCCCACTCACTCACAGTCAAGTTCTATGGTTCTAAAGTGAAAACAAAGACCACATCCCTGGCAACTCTGGTCACCAATATATTGGTTAGGTTCCTCTGGTACGAGACACCGTTGGCCACAGGAGGTGAAGACTGAGCAGACAGTAACACTGGGAATCCCAGGAGCTGGCCTGTTGCTTTCCAGCCCCAGTTCTCCGTTTCTTCACCTCACTCACTGACCTTGGAAATTTCCTTGGAAATCCCCTCTTCTGCATCTAAGGGCCACAGCACACAGGGTTTGTTCAAGATGCTTCTCCCCCTCTAGACAACAAGCTCTATGAGAACAGGGTTTTGTGCCTGCACAGCATATCAGCATATGCAGGATACAGGCAGGGCACAAGAATGCATTACTGCTAATGTCAACACGGTCCCATTTGAAACTTGGGCATATGTTTACAAAAGAAACTAAGTCTTCCAATGCATTCCAGCCCTGCTTCTAGCCCCACCAAGAACAGTGTGATTATAATGAGTTCCCACAGAGTTTGCCAACAAAGAAAGGCTAGCCTGCTAAAGGTATAGGTCCCCAGTCCCTTTTAATTGGGTGTGCTCTTCTCATTATAAATAATAAAATACCAATCTGACTCTAGTATTGGACAGACCCAATCCTGGGGAACTGACAAAACAGCTTCTTCTGAAACCAAGGAAAAATTCTAGATCTTATCAAATTCACAAAGGGGATGTCAGCCTATAAGGCAGCTAAATGGTGCGTACCTCTACAATGTCACTCACTAGATGGACTTTTTCTTTAAATTTCTGCAGTGTTTTAAGTCCAGAAAAAGAACAGCACCATGGGCTGATTTTTACCAGTGTTGTATATTGAATTATTTTTGATCTGACAGCCAAAATGAGCAGCATTCCACAGTGGCAGGGAAGAGAGCAAACACATTTATTGCCTTGAGACCAAATGGTTGATATCGGCATTTGTGCTTTAAATGCTTTGCAGCAACGAAGATGCATTTCAGCATCCTTCCACTAAAATAGCTGTAAGTTTTATTTCTAGTTTCTCAGAATGTCTTTTCTTTTAATGATCAGAAGTGATCCAAACAAAATAAAACTAACCATGCTGACAAAATAGGTGGGTCGTGAATCAATTTCAATTCTAAACACTAAGGATTTTCCTGGAATTGTTAAAATGGTTACATAAGTAGAATTGAAACATGATTAAATCATAAGCATGTAAATGCACCTGATATTAAACTATTCTTTTAATAAATAGTGAAAAATGAGGTGAGTTACCTAAAATTAATTTTATATAATTAAATTATGCAAATATTTAAATACTTTTTCCATTTAAAAAACGATCTCTCTACAAAAACAACTACAAAGCTTAAATAAACATACAAGTTCCTGAAGACTCTAAGGCAGAGAAAAAATTCCTTTTTTATGTAATTATTTTAATATGACAGCAGATACATAGCTGTTGGAAACATGACAAAAGTTTTTATACAGACATATTAACAGAAATGAAGTCTATGAAGCAAATGTACATTAAATATTTAATAGCAAACATTAGTGTAGATGACCTCGTTCTCAGTCTTGAGCAATGATTATAAATAATTTATACACTATTTTGAACTTAAGTGTTAATAGTGTATATCATTTTTGGATCCTCTAATGCATGGACAAGGTCTTTCATTCTAAAAGGGCTTCTGATTCAAGTTTCCACTCACATGTCTTGAACAAAACTCCATTTTTGCTTTTTCTCAGATTTCCAATTTAAGTAGCCTCTAATTCTTTTCTAATTATTTTCAGTTGACTTGCTTACCTCAGCGAGACAGCATTACTTTTTTCTAATAAGTTTTTCCAAAGGTCACATGTAATTTTTTTTGGTAAAACTGGCTTACATTATTGTTGGTAATTTTAAAGAATAGGGTAGCTACCTATCACCATCATAGTGCCCTGGCCTCCAAATTACCCACATTTCACCACCACAGTTTATTGTGCTTCCTTTCTTCTTCTTACCCTACCCCATTTCCTCTCCCTTGTGGATCTGAACCCTCTAAATTTTAATTTTTTTTATTTTTTTTTAAAAAGAGCAGTTCTTTCTTTCTTTCTTTTTTAAGATTTATTTTTATTTATTTATATAAGCACTGGGTACAGTCAGAAGTGCGAGGGGGTGAGAGAATTCACCAGAGTCAGAGCGGGGAGCAGAGCAGGCAGAAGGACCAAGTACACTACTGAGGGGAGCAGCGGCCACAGGAGAGGTCTGCGCGCCATGTGGGACCCTCCTCCGGCGGCCGGGGAGCATCCGGGGATTGAACTGGTGTTGCAGGGGCTGCGGACAGCTTCGCAACCCAGCATTCAACCTCTGTGCTACTGGGGAGGCCCTGAACCCTCTAAATTTTAATGGGACAACTCTCTTTCTATCCCTTACTCACTTTCATCAATTTTCTTGGTAGAATAACTTTATAAATAAATTAAATAACAAATATAATCAGCATAAACAGTTGAGAACAAATGCAGATGACTCTTTCAGACTCAGAAGTCTATTGTGTCTAATATTCACTATACATAACTTAGCATTTTTTACAGAAATAATAGAGTATTAGTCAACTGTAGTTAAATTTTTTTGTACATTAAATAAAGATATTCTGATCAAAATAAAGTGTACTTCATGCTAAGAAAGGTTAAAACAGTATACAGCAATCTAAATTTATAAACACAAGTAACAGAGTGTTCGTTATTAAAATTCATTCCTCATTTTGCAATGGAATTAATCTTAGAGACATCTTTAGTAAGTAAGCACCCCCAAAGTAGTATAAGTTAGTCTATTTATGACATTTCAATTAATATGCAATATTTAAGAGGAAAACACTATTATAATAAATACTAGTTCAGACAATTTGTTTGAAAACAAATTTCTATGAAATTGTTATGTTTAAATTATGTGCTGCCTGATTATCAAAAGTTTTCTTTCAACTTTCTTTAGCTAGATTTCATCAGTAAAATTACTTTAATAATAGAATGATATTTTAAAATTAATTGATAAGATCAATTCATGAATTGTATTTATATGTATAAATGCAATGAAAGAAAGAAAGATAATCTGAGTAAAAATTAACAGCTTTTCCTTCAGTTGCTAAAAACAAAAAGCCCAGACGATTTTAAATTGCATATTTGCCTTACTATTTAAAGAAATAGTAATTTGGATTTCACAGCCCATTGAAATAACCTGAAAAACACTCACACAAGAAATAAAGAAACATAGTTTAAGTCGTGTTAAGAAACAGAAACTATTTATTTTTATTTTATGCCATGTCAATATATAAAGTTTTATTTTATAAAGTATCATACCATGGAAAAACAAAGCATAAGTAATTGAAATGGAACATCCAGCCAGTAAACTATGAAAGGAAATGTGTTTTCACTGTGGGAACACCCCCATCTCATGGCTTCATGAAGGAATCTAAGTCTTTGCTCTTGTAACAAAAAATAAAGAATATTTATTTTAAGAGAAGACTGTATTTAAATTTTATGAGATACTATACTAAATGTATTCCTACATATTGTGGGGGTGGGGGAAGAACAGTTTTATAAAATGAGCGAGTGAAGTTCATTCCCCATATGCCATCTCCCAAATATGGACAGTTTATTGATGTCTTATTATTCAAAGATAAACAGAAAGATGAAAGATTTAAAAAGAAAAAGGGCAACAAAACCTGGAAAGAAAAACTCTTACTTAAGTCTCAGACACTTTTACCTTCCAAATGTTTGCCAGTTGATGTGGCTGCAGGTAATTAAGCTAGAAGGGTAGAAAACTCACCCACAATTTTCATGATTAATGTTGTAAAGTGACCATGTAAACATTACTACAAGTTCTCACAAATAAAACCAATACTTAAATTTTCTCTTGCCTAGACAGGATGCTGCTCTAAAGAAAGCACAAACTAGGAAGAGAAAACAAAACACAACAGGGGCTCACTGCAGTCTTTTATTTCCCACATTGTGGAATAATTTTTTTTTTCCATTCCCAAGATGATTTAAGTTGACAAATTGGTTCTTCTGGTCACTTAGCTTTCTGACCTCAAAAAGTCCACTTTATAACTTCTGTCTCATCCAGTTGTTGACAAGCTAATGCCACCAACCAATGTAATAAAACCTCCAAGGAGCTTAGGATTAGGACAGGAAATTGTAACGACAGTAAAAGAATTAGATGTTAAGTCTGCCCAACTTTCAAGACCAGGTCTCCTTGTTAAAAGAAAGCAAACAGTTCTCTGGAAGAAAGTTAATGCATATTCCATTTCTCCTGGCTACAACACTGTGAAGCATTTCTTGAGAAAAATTGGAATTTCTCCTTGCCTAAAACTTCTTGAAAGCTAATACAATTTAAGAGCACTCTCTACTTCAGTACAATTTTACTCAGAAACAAATGTTCAATTTTCCTTTCTTTCAGGCACCCTAAGTCAATAGCCTAGTTAGTATAACTTGCTTTTAGTTTCTAAGGTATCTGGGGCAGTCATCACAGATGTGGGCAGAACAGGTGGTTGAAAAGTTGGGTGTCTGCTTCCATCTGTACCTTGTGTAGACAATGCTCCTCACATGTCCTCCCCATCCCCATTGTACCCAAAGGTCTGGAATCAGGCCTGGGTCACCTTAGATCATTTATTGACTTCTGGAAGCCTCTGTTACCTCATTTGCAAAATGGAGTATTATTTGCAATCACATTCCTCACACTGATAGAGGGAATATTAGCTAGAAAGCACATAATGTACAGTGCTGACCCTAGAGTAAAATTATTCAATATAATTTTCATTTATTCTTCATTATTAATGCACATTCCCTGCCCCTAATGAATTAATGTCTATAAGCAAAAGTCTTCCATTTTAACAAAATTACCTTTGATTAATCCTATGTTCTCAGTATCATAGCAAATTCTGTAAGAAAGTTTAGTGACTATAGTTATCCATCTGATAGAAAAATACAAATTTGCAATTACACCCAGGTTTCATGCTACCCTTCTAACTTTATATAAGGGATAAAATTAAATTATATATGTGTTATTAATATCTGGACAATGTGTACATTTTATTGAGTGACAGGACAAACATTCTGTTATTATTTGGTCGCAATGAAAACTTTATATATTATTCAGTTATGGGGTTAAGAAATCATTTCTTGGGCCTCCCTGGTAGTGCAACGGGTTAAGACACAACCTATGAAGCAGTCTGAAGCCTCTGCAGCATAAGTTTGATCCCCTGCCGGCCAGGGAGCAACCCACATGGCTCAGCAGACCTGTCCTGACTCGCCCACTGCCCCCCTCAGCAGTGTACTTTTATCAATCTGCCTGTTCTGTTCTCCACTCTGTTTCTGGTAAATCCTGTCACCCCCCCCACACACACACACCCCTCTGGCTTGTACCCCAGCTCTTGTATGCATAAATAAATAAATATTTAAAGAAAAAGAAACACTTCTTGTTTCCCCCACTTCTTCCTGATGTTATGGGGTATTTCTTATCGTATTTATAATAACTCACAAATAATTAGGAAGAATCAAGTAATTAGGGAAAAATCTAAAAGCTACAAACACACACACATAAACTCACATTTATAATATTTAATATAAGAATACAAGTGAAATCTACTGGTTGAGGTAAACTTATATGAATTATACTTCAAGCTACCTCTCTCCATAATTCTTACCTGACTGTGGGTAAATAGCTGAGGGACTTTTATATGATTGAGGAAATGAAGAACTAGTTAAATATAATGCAGTCTGGCAAGTATATGGAAGATGCTTCTGATAGCAAATCTAATAAAAAGCACAATAGCTATTTATGAATAATTTCCTGCTACTTAATACTGTATTTGGAAAAATGAAAAACACAGAAAAACTTAATAAGGACTCTGCTCTTAAGGAACCTAAAAATCTGGCAAGGGAAATGGGTTCATCTCCTGAAATGAACAGGAAGTTTGGAGGCTAACAAAAGTCTCCTGGAGAAGGCAGCACAGGTTGGTGGGTGTCTGGAGATGTGTCCCATGCACAGTTTAGGACCTGTAGCCCCCACAGCACACATAGGGCCAGGGGAAGGCCTGCGCTGGGAACAGGCAGGAAAGGCTGAAGGAACCTGAGTATTGAACAGACCACGGTTTCATGTTCTCAGAAGTTATTTCCATACTTAGGAAATAAAAGCCCAAACTTGATTCATGCTTTAACCAGGTCAGTGTGTATCATATCATATCACTGACACTCCAGTTGTTTTATGAAAGCCCAAACCTCCAAAAGATAATAGCTACAAGTTTGTACTGACTTCACATCAAGGTTTTGGAATCTGAATCTCTGGTTGCCCTAAACTGAAAACTTAATAGCCAATCTCTCAATTAAGAGACAGGAATCCTCTCCATGAATCCACCCATCCACTGTTAGAATATTTCATTGTTGTGTGAATGTCAGAATGTGATTACACAAACCTAGATGATCTGGTCCACACACCCCTAGGCAATATGGTGTAATCCATTGGGACCACCCTCAGATATATAGTCCATCTTTGACATAGGAAACACATAGTATACAGGGTTTCATCTTATCTACAGTCTCAGGCATCCACTAGAATCTTTGGAAGTACCCCGGGCAGGTAAGAAGGGACTGCTATTGATAAATTGTGTTTAAATTCTTTTGGAGACTTTCTCCTCTCCTTCCAGGAGGTTGTAGAGGAACAGCCTTCTCCCTTCACACATCCATCCCTCCCCCAACACATCTTCAGGAAATGGAGACAGGACCTGAAATTATGATATTCAACTCCTAGCAACTGGCTGGAGGAAGTGCACATGACCCAAGGCAGGAAAATCAGGCCACTCTGATGTGTTGCACACTGCTGCAATATACAGGAGAAGCTTACTCCTTTCTGTTTGAGATGGTTAATCTGGAATAGGCTCAATTCCCACTATGAAAAAAAAAAATCCATGATTATCTCAGGAACATGGTGTGGGAAACAAGAAGATGTGCAAATGAACATTGCTTTCTAATTTTCTTTTGTCACTACAGGACAGAAGGGAGCAAACAGGGATAGAAAAGTCATGGCAGAGATAGAGGAACATGCCCTGGCTTTACTGTTGAGGCTCTAAATACCCTCCAGACTTCCTAGTCGCAAAAATCAATACCACTTTTTTGTTTTCAGTTTGCTTAAACTAGTCTCAACTGGCGATTCTATCACTGCCAAGTGAAAGTATCCTGACCAATACATAATGACCTGTGCAAAGTGAGTGTTCTTGGAACTCTGGTTTGTCATTATCACAAGCTAAAAAATAAATCTAAAGTGCTCTCCATGAAAGCATTGTCTCAAATTATGTGACTATCAGATAATTTGGGATGAAATGAGTATTTGTAATTTTTTCAACTACACTAGGAAAATGTTGTTTTCTGCAGCAAGTTCTAGGCAGTTTTCAAACTGCTTGTCTATAATGATACAAGAGAAAGGCCAATTGTCAACATATTAAAATGTAAAGCATAAAATATTTTTCTTGACCTTCTAAGATTCAGAAACTTCATTTTAAGCACTGTTCTCCATGCTTACGTCAATTATCTGTCTCTGTCAACTGACAGTATATCAATATATAACACAAGAATATGATGTCAACAATATTCCATTCTACCATTCACCTTCAACCACAGGCTACCTCTACCCCCATCACTCCCGCCATATAAATTATTTGGAAAAGACCAGTTATCCACTTCCTTTGAGCAAATTAGGAACTTGCACCTGGTACAAGTGAAATAAAGCTTGATTACGAGGATATTGCCTGCTGTCCTAACCTGTTGAGATGTGGCAGCACTGTCTGGGTTTGTTTTCAAGTCATTCAAAGCATACCTGGGAAAGAAAATTAATGGGAAAACACTCTTATTTGTTCACAAGAAATGATTCAATGGAAACGGCAAGAAATTGTATGATCTACAACATAAGGCAAGTATCTTTTTATTCAACATAAAAAAGAACACTTAGAATAGTCTATCAATTCAGAAAACAAGTATTAAGAAAGTAGAAAGATACTTAATTTAAATACATCACCTGAAAACTTAAAAGGTAAAATAGTATACTTTTATGAAGCAAAGAGGGTTAAGTTTATTTAAGAAGATCAACATTTCCACTGTGAACAAAAGAGCTTATAATGTTTACTGCCTGTGGAATAATTTATATTTAATTAAGTTTAGAAATATTATTAATGAAATGCTTTGTACCAAGTGATTAAATCAGAAGATGATTTTTTTCTAAAAGACTATAAGAAATACATCTGCATTTTAGACTATAAAAGGTATAGCTGAATTGACGGAAAATATAAGTGGCAAATTCAAACATATTTGTTAATATATCTAAAATTAACATAAGAATCAAGCTAATCATACTCAAATAACAAATGCATGAAAGCTGTAGTTCTAATTTTAATAACTCAATTCTGTCACGTAGCATTTTGTCTCATAAGACAGCCTACATAACATTTTCACCCAATAAAAATGAACTTAAAATCATTAAAATGCTGCAGTAGACACAATAGGTAGAAGCTTGCAGTAGATGGATGTAATTAAACCAATGTTATGAATTATAAGTCACTGGGAGGTTCTTACAACACAGAGTGGGCAGAAATACAGACAGTTCACTTTATAACAGAATTCTAAACTTCAATTGTTCTTATATACTGTCTCCATTTCCTGTCTTCTCCATCTTCACATAGCCCTCTTATAAGGGTACACGTGGCTGCATTTAGGATCCACTCTTGATAATCCAGGCTAATATCCCCCATTTCAAGATCCTTAACTTTATTACTTCTGTAAAAACCCTGTTTCCCTATAAGGTAACATTCATCGATTCAAGGGATTAGGACGTGATATTTTGGGAGGGAAGTCAGATAGGAAAGGTCCTTGTTCAGTCTTCCACAGTATGTGAAGTTTATCGCAATAAAGCTATTTTTATGAATATTATTATAAGAAACACTGGTTTTAGCAGAAAGAAAATGTATGATACAATAATGATGTAATGATCAATTCCAGTCATTGACCTGCAAATGATTTAACCTTCAACCAGAACACAGGGTATAAGGAGAATCAAAGAGCAGCTCTCTGCCTGGAACACTGTCTCCACCAGTTTGTTATCTAGCCCTCCAGGAATTGCTGGACTGCCTACTATATCCAAGTCCTACAATGGGCTTGTGGGCACACAAAACAGAACGCGATATAGGCAAGGTCCCAGCTCTTAAAGATGAACGTCTCTGATCTTAGCTGCGAGACACCCAAGCAAACACTTTTGAAAAACTATTTTCACATGACTACAAGTCAGAAAACAAGCAGTTGTCTGCCTTGCAGTCTCCAATATTCGCCCCTTTGCTTTTCCTACCTATCTCAAACAAATGGAAGCCAAATGAGTCATTAGCCATAAATAAAATGAGTAACTAATCTTAACCAAATGGGTAACTCTATCAAATTTAGTTGAAGTGAGCATTCTAAGGGTTTTACAGTGCCTCAGAGGTCTCTGAACACTGTAATATATCCCATGTTAATTTAGTAGAACTGCCTCAATGAGGACGCCGTAGACAAGTAAATGTGACTCCTGGTTAGTCCCCAGGGCCTCCTTCTGTCTCCAGTGGCTTTTTTGGGATCACTTAAGAATTAACGTGTCTGTGCTCAAGCATTTCTACCATGTTTGGGTTCAGTGTTATGGAACATGAAATAATCAAAGCTACTTAAATTTTAAAAGAATGTTCACAAGTTCATTATTTATTCAGTAGATAAATGATGTATTAATCCCATACAATGTACAAAATTCTCTACAATCTTAAAGTGTAGTTAGCTCAAAGATAACATACAAAAATTAGTATAACATAAAGTAATATATTCCCTGAAGTCATTTTTTAATAAAAAATAAATATTTACTATGTACTTACTATGTGTTAAGCACACAGCACTGTACTAAGCACTTTGTTCAAAATACTAGGGCATCAAAACATGAAGAACTATTAATTTGGTAGCAAAAAAATATGAATAAAATGAGATTTGGGACTCAATTACAAAATTACCTTAGCCATTAGAATCAGAGGAACTTTAAATATCAGAATATAAAACAGAAGTTAATTGAACAATCAACTGCTTTTTATTCACTTTTTCTATACTTCAAAAAAAAAACATTTAAAACTAACATATTCATTGCAAACACATTTGGAGTATATATTACAAATATGGCAAATTTAGTGCAAGTTTAAGATTTTTTTCTTTTTTTTAAGTAAAAACACTCATTTTCCCTGAAATCGTAAATATACCCTATAAGGACCCTATTAAGAACAATATAGGTTCATTTTTATATATTCTTTAAAATGAAACAAATCCGAGTCTGCATAACATATTGATAACTCATTGTTTATTATCTTAGGGTCATTTAACATGAAAATAACTCTTTCTAATTTAAGATATAGATGTTATTTCTTGTTCACATAAACAATTCATATAAAATCCATGCTAATTGAGATCACTTGAAATATGAACCTAGAGCCACTTTTATCAATAAGTAAGTTGGGTAAACACAGTATACTAGGTGATAACTAAGGATACAACAATCAAAACTGATGAAAATAAAAGCATCATCAAGGTGTTTACAAGGACAATGAGGGGAAAGGTGTTCGAAAAATAACTTAAATGGGGAGAAATGAGGTCAACACAAATAAGCGAGAGCAAAATTCAAAGGAGAGAATGGTACATTTTTATCGGAAGGAATCTAAGACCTTTTCCATTTATTTGGCTGGCAACTGAGTTGGGCATCAAAGATAAGGAACAGGCCCTTAGCAAGTAAAATGATGAAGAACTTTTCAGTGTGTGCTATCTTCACAGTCATGGGAACAAATCAAGGCAAATCTGGTTCAGGTAAACACTGAGGTGTAGTCAAGGTACTAACTGCAGATATTAAATGGAGCAAAGCATTACAGAGAAGACCTGGTGCCATAGTATAGGGTTTCAAATTCATTTTATTTATCTGCAGGTCTCCTCCTGGAGATGGGAGATAGGAAGTAAGGGACAGAGGGAGTGACAAAAGCAGAAAACCAAATGAAGAAAACATCCTCATGGAAGATATAAATAACTAGGAAAAAAAAAACCCAAAACTAAAAACATGATATTTTGGTGTATAACCTGGTAGCCACGCCCCCCCCCTCCCACCACACACACCCAACGCTTTACTCTTCTGAGTTGTAGCTACCCTCAGTCATCTGTGGTTTGAAAAACTTACATGCAAGAAAATATTTTGAGAGAGTTACCATCTTGACCTTTATTATAGTATATTGCTATAATTGTTCTAATTTACTATTATTATTAAACTCTAACAATGCCTATTTATGAACTAAACTTTATCACAGATATATATACAATGACTTGATACTATCTGTGGTTTCAGCAATCAGGGAGGGCCTTAAAACACATCTCCTGTGAACAATTAAGGACTACTAGACAAGGGTAGGTATTTAATATGAGATGAAGTGAGACCTATAGGAACTGAGGGATGAGAGATGAGAGATGCTGTGGGCATGTATCCCCTACATGCAAAGCAGAAAGAACAAACTCCCAGAAGGCAGTGTGTGAGAGTAGGAAGGAGTTAAGGGAACAGCAGCAGGAGATGAAATCAGAGAAGTGCTGGAAGCACATCATACAGCATCTGGGGGAGTTTGCAAAGGCTTGCGTTTTGTCAAGTGAAACAGGAAGTGACTGACTATTGCCTGATCTGATTTATATTCAAAAGAATCTGAGTAGACCATCATGAGGCAATGGAAGAGCAAGAGAACCAGTTGGTAACACAATAATCCAGAAAGATGATTACACCTACAAAAGACTAGCATACTGAAAGGGAAAGTGGGAAGAAATATTCTGAAGACAAAATCAATAGGATTTGCTAGCAGGTGGGTGTGAGAGGAACAGAGGAAGCAAGAATTACTCCAAGATTTTTTTTTAAGATTTATTTATTTATTTATACAAGCACTGGGTACAGTCAGAAGCGTGGGAGGATGAGAGAATTCACCAGAGCCAGAGTGGAGAGCAGAACAGGGAGAGTGACGAAATACACTGCTGAGGGGAGCAGCAAGCGGCAGGAGAGTTCTGCGCGCCATGTGGGACCCTTGCCCGGTAGCCGGGGATAGAACCGGTGCTGCAGAGGCTGTAGGCAGCTTCACAACCCAGCGCTCAACTGCTGTGCCACCGGGGAGGCCCTCCAAGATTTTTGACCTGAGAAATGTATCGATAGAAGTCATTGTCATCTACTGGGGAGCATTTGGGGGGAAAAATGAGAGGATAGACTTCCAGGTGAGTTACTCTGACAGGATGCTATGTGGTGGAGTAATAGTATATTAAACTTGCATACTCTCCATTCAGCTCTCAGAAAGGCTGAGATGTAGGAACAAATGGGTGACCCAAGAGGAATTCTGGCAGAAGGAGTGGGGAGGTGATAGAAGTCAAAGAGAAAGTGAGGAATGAGGCCAGAAGGAGAGGCATTTGGGGACTTGGAGAAACCAGAAAAGATGTGGAATATTTGCTGAGTCATTTTGATCCAGAATTAACCAAAAATTAACTAAAGGAAGAGCCAGTATACATAGATAACATGTGCAAGGAATAAATGAAGAAGAGCCCACTTTAGCAAATAGTGGTTGTATATCCAAACCAGTTTGAATTTAGCAGCAATGTTCCTCTTTTGAGGAGGCACTTAGAAGGTCTTGTTTTACAACAATGTCTTATTTAAAACAAGTGAAGTCAACACTAAAAAGTCCATTTATCTCTAAAGAGTATAAGAGTCCGTGATAAGAGACTATTGCTCAGTAACTTAGCACTCAGAACTAAATGAAGAAAACACATTGCAGCCTTTAGAAAATTATTGCTCTATGTTTCTTTTTGTTTCCATGTGCTGTCTCACTACTGCTGTAATGACATACTGTAGTGGGATGCATCAGTAGCTAATCCTGAGGATTCTCTATTATTTCCACGTTAGGATGTGCAGCATCAGAAATCTGATGGATTAATGAAAGACTGTTAATGCTAATTGCTGACATAAGACTATTTAGGGCACTAAGGCAATTGCTGATTTTTTTTTTTTAGAAGTTCTCCTAGCTTTTCAGAGCCCTGTACTAATCAGTCATGCTAATTCCAACAGTAAACAGCACATAGCTTTACCAAGAGGCCATTAAAATTCTCTTCTCCATCATTTTATCTCTACAACTCTTTCCCAAATACCATCCCTTAATCCAGATAATTTGCCTGAGATCATTTAACATTCACTCTCTCCAGACCTCAAACACAGTTGATCCTAGAATTTTACACATTCCTAATGAGAATAGATGTGGCTCTGGTGGCTTGTCCAAGAAGCTTTTTCAGCCACTCTGGCTTAGAAAATGCCTTGGCAAAGTGAATCAGTCATTCTACTCATAGACAAGCCATCTCGTGCTTGGGCTGAGGTTTCTTGCAGATGATTGGTGTCACTGACAACCAATGGGCCACCGAAATTTTAACAGTATAGAACAATGAGCAGAAACAGACTTCGAAATTAAATTTGAGTTCCAACTCTAACTCTGACTCTTGTTAGCTATGTAACTTTTAGGCCAATTACAAAACCTCTATGAGTCTCAGTTTTCTCATTTATAAAATGAAGACATTACTTCATGTTTTTGCATACAAAACAGTACATAGAAGTATATTTTTAAAAATTGCAGTATAAAATTAAAAGTACTATAAAATATCAATATTGGTCACTGCTAGAAGAACAGCATATTGATTCAGAAGATTGGGTCTTGCTATAGGTGAGTCACTATATTGGGAAAAAAAGCTGGATGACAACCAGCCCATGACATCATCCACTTGTGCTGATTCCATAATCAACCTTCTAACTTGGCTTCCCCAGATTGCTTAGATCTGCCTGCTACAGAATTGTAATGCCACATTCCCACTGTAAACTGAGAGACTAGCATTTGACATTGGGGCTTTTACACATTTGCACCTTGTGACTTCATTTAACTTGAGTGAGTACAATCAGCACAGGATATACTGAAAATCAAGTATATTTATTATCATTAACATCCAGAACCTGGAGGACATTATGCTAAGTGAAATAAGCCAGGCACAGAAAATCCAATACTGCGTGACCTCACTTATATATGGAATCCTAAAAAGCAAAATTCGGGGGCCTCCCATGGTGGCACAGCGGTTGAGCGCTGGCCCGTGAAGCTGCCAGCAGCCTCTGCAGCGCCAGTTCCATCCCCAGCCACCAGCAAGGGTCCCACATGGAGCGACAGACCTCTCCTGCCATGCCCGCTGTTCCCATCAGCAGTGTGTTTCGTCAGTCTGCCTGTTCTGGTCCCCACTCTGTCTCTGGTGAATCCTCTCACCCTCCCACACATCTGGCCTATACCCTAGTTCTTGCATAAATAAAAAAATCTTTAAAAAAAAAAAGTAAAATTCATAGAAGCAGAAAGTAGAATGGTGATGGTGATTGCCAAGGGATTGGGAGTAGGAGATGAAGAGATGTTGGTCAGTGTTCAAAGTGTCAGTTATACAGGATAAATAAGTAAGTTCTAGGGCCTCCCCCGTGGCGCAGCGGTTGAGCGCTGAGTTGCGAAGCTGCCCGCAGCCTCTGCAGCGCCGGTTCGATCCCCGGCTGCTCCCCGGCCACCAGAGGAGGGTTCCACATGGCGGCAGACCTCTCCTGCCGCCCGCTGCTCTCCTCAGCAGTGTACTTCAGTCCTTCTGCCTGCTCTGCTCCCCGCTCTGGCTCTGGTGAATTCTCTCACCCTCCCGTGCTTCTGACTGTACCCAGTGCCTGTATAAATAAATAAATAAATCTTTAAAAAAAAAAATAAGTAAGTTCTAGAAATCTGATGTATATATAGCACAGTGACTATAGTTAATAGACAGTGTACTATATATTTGAAATGTGCTAAAAGTATAGATCTTAAATGTTCTCACTACATACAACAAAGGGTAGTTGTGTGAGGTGATGAATGTTATAATTCATTAAAATAATGATTACACAGTGTTTACATATATCAAAGTACACACATCCCTTAATTGTGTAAGATTTTGTCAATTACACCTCAGTAAAATTGGAAAAAAAATATTAGGATCAAAAACTTATGTAACTGCTTACCCTTGACAAATATATACCACTAGAATGACTGCAATGACTAATCCAGACTGGGGAGAAGGGAGTGGTATTAAGGTGGCCAGCCACCTATGTAGGAAATAGTTCTGAATCTCTACGCCATTATCCAACTCCCAAACTGGACTCTATCATCCACAGGAGCAACTCCAGTGTATTTCCTGGTGTGTTATGATGTAAGTTAATGCCCTATCATTTTTAATACAAATGTGTTATTGCAGCCAAAGTAAAGGGGCGAAAGATACATCTTACCACAGCTACCTAGCTGAGAATCACTGCTATAGAATAGCAATTTTATTGATTATTTAAGAAAGGAAGGATAAAAGCAAAGAAGGAAATTAGCACAGGTTTTGATGAGCCTGGGCAATATTTTCTCAGTGGGATTCAGTTTCAATTTAAAGCTGAAAGGACTCTTTGAGCTTAAAGATATTGGGTGATTTGGTTAAAATTCCAGAGGATTGGATTCAAGATTACTTTGTAATCTCATGACTTTAAAACCTCCTTAATTAAAGACTTACATTTGTTTTAAATGAAACAGGACATAGATTTGTAGATCAGAAAAGCAAATCGGTATGAGAGAAAATGTTTCTGAATGGCAGTTCCCAAGACTCCCAAATTTAATGTGATACTCAATTAAAAAGGAAAATTAGATCGTGGGTAGAGGCTCCCACCTTCACACGGCACGTACAGTGAGCTGACCTCAGAGTCTCAAGTACAAAGCCAAGGGTTTGTATTAATGTCACAATGCACATCTGGAGTCATCCTCCCTTCCTAGATAACAAAGCAAAATGTGGTATTAATGGTGTGTTTATATTATCTCAAAGAGAGACAAACAAAAAGTAAAAGTTGCTTCACAAGGGCTTACTTATGTAACACCAGGCTGACAACATAAATCCATTGTCCTCAAAATTTCTTCAAAGTTCAGGACAGAAAACATTTTAAAGAAAGAAAATTTGAAAAGAATTACTCCAACTTATTTGGATTCCTCCCATGCAATTCTAAAATAAATCAGCAAATAGGCCAAAGACTATTTCATTTTATTTTTAAGTTTTGAAAGCTGCCCTTCACATTCCCTTCAAGTGCCTGTCCTACTTCATGCTCCTCTTTGTAATGGAATTTCTCAGGAGAGTCATCCAGCATCACCCACTGTTCCTCACTGCTTCAGCTTCCACCACCACACGCACCCACACTTTGCAATTCATTCTCTCTGCAGCCTGAGTGATCTTTAGGAATATTATATGCATCTGTGTGCATGTGTGCACTTTTCACATTCACACACATATAATCTTGAAACCCTGTGTTGCTCTAGGCTAAAATGGCTTCCAGTTGCACTTAAGATCCTTTATACGATTGAGCAGATTCTCCAATTTCTGATGCCTACCAGTAACTATACTTTTTCCTATTACAGTTTCCCCTTTACTCTCTGTGTTACAGTAATGTTGGCCTTTCAGTTTCTGAAACAATCCATATGTTTTCCTCAAAAAACTATATAAAATAAAATTCAAAAAAAAATAGCTTTTGGACACATGTGACCTCTGCTCTACCACTCTCTCCTACCCTGAAAAAGGAGCATATATTATGATGTTTAAAAATTCAGATGATCAGGACTCATCCTAAACTTAAGGAAGCAAAACATCATGGAGTGGTCACAATACATCCTTTCAGCCAATGGCCAAATGATTCTGATGAGCAGGTTTGGGGACCTGATGTAAATGGCCATCTATCTAAACACCTGAATCTTCCTGATCACTCACAAAGGTCCAGGCTCTCCGATCACTACTCACCATTAATGAGGCAGTGGACAGGTTAGACAGGTTAGACAGGTCCTCCAGTGGTCAGGTTAGACAGGTCCTCCAGTGGACAGGTTAGACAGCTCTTCCATCTACTGAACCGAACACTGCCTCCTGGCACTGTCTATCCAATTGATCCTGCCTCAATAATTTCTTAAAATCTCCCTCATGGATGTGGTTGACATCTACCACCTTAATGTCTGCCCTGAGACTGCTTCCCCGTGTCTACCATTTTTTAAAAAAGAACTTTAATGTTCAGAGCAATTCTACATTACTAGAAAACTGAGAGGGAAGTACAGAGATTTTCCATCTACCCCTCACCTCCATACACCCATAGTCTCCCCCCAAACAAAACCCATCAGAGTGGTACATTTGCTACAACTAATGAACCCACACAGACACATCATTGTTACCCAGCATCCAGAGTCAGCCACCATTTTTGAGTGTAGTTCCTAAAGCCAATTCCTCACTGAAACCAAGTCAATGGTTTAAACAGCCATAATCATGAAACTAGCATTGACACAAAAGCAGACGGGCAGAAATTCTAGCCAGTATAAATTACGAGGCTCAAGATTACAACTAGCACAAAGCATTAGTTACCTTATTTGTTAAATTGGAAGAATAAGAGTGCTTTCCTCTTTAGACTTACATAAGGATAGAAATAGGTCATGCACGAAAAGCTCAGTCTGGAGCCTGCTACACAAGCATGTACATACAGAGAATGGATGCTCCCTGAGGACAGAGCTTGACATTAATTCATTGCTGACATTTAGAATCACACCTGACAGAGTGGACATGAAAGTATTTGTTGAATGGCTGAATTATTAACAGTCCTGGACAAACTAAAGTTTTAAATGAAATTTTTAATTTTGAATGTTGCAAAACAACAACAGAGATAATATGAAAATGAATTCTAATTTACTTTTCCTTTTAACTGCAAGTACTTTCTGTAAGTGACTCTTAAGATGCTAACTAGTGGTTTTGACATATCATACTGTGATTTAAATACTTCATTCTTTTAAATGAAATGAAATAAGAATGCATGATTTAGAATCAAAATTTTGTACCATACTTGCAATGTTCAGAAAGCTATATTATCTTTATTAGCTTTTTCAACTCTCATTTCAAAGACAGTAATTACCATGCAACAACAGTACACCAGGGAATCACAAAAAACATTAAATTGGTTGCATTAATTTTAAGTAGAATCATTAAACTACTTAACATTTTTTCTTTCTGAATTATTTTAATGTTTTGATATTAAAGTGTAAAAAATAGTGTTTTGTATATATAAATCTAAGTGACACAGAATATATTACTATTAAAACATATACTAGATACATATTTGGTATGTTTGTCAAATAGGCATTTGAAAATTCTTCGAAGTCTTCCAGAAATGAAAAAAAAAATAATTTGTACTTTTTTTTTTAATATTTATTAATTTATACAAGCACTGGGTATAGTCAGAAGCGCAGGAGGGTGAGAGAATTCACCAGAGCCAGAGCGGGGAACAGAACAGGCCGACTGATGAAACACACTGCTGAGGGGAGCAGAGGGCGCTGCACGTCATGTGGGACCCTCGCCTGGCGGCCAGGGATCGAACTGGCGCCACAGAGGCTGCGGGCAGCTTCGCAACTCACCGCTCAACTGTTGCGCCACCAGGGAGGCCCTAATTTTTACTTTTAAATTAGAGGTATACATACCAGGATTTCTGTGTGCTCAGGGCCTGTTGTGAATAAATGGAATTCTGTTCACGTTACCATCCCTCAAGTGACCTGTTTCCTTCAGTAGGGAAAATACTGGGTTCAAGTTCAATTCTACCCCCCACTTCAAGAACGCCCCACCTGAAACATTTAAAATGGCATTTAACGTAAGCACAGCCTAAGCATCAGACTCTAGTGCTCTGGCACCCACTCAGAGGCCTCACCTTTATACTCCTTCAACATCTAACACAGCGCCCAGCAGGGATCAGTTGCTTCATCAATACTTGCTAGAAGGAACTGAGCATTACTATGGGTGCCTGCCTGGGCATTCTGTATCCCAGAGGCTCCCTTCCACAGTACTCCAGGGCCTAGAGCCCAACTCTGAAACACTATAAAGACCTTCATCCAACAGAGAGTGTACACTGAGAGGGAGCAGACAGACCTCACACCAGGGGCAGAGAGGCCAGAGACAGGACACACGACTCATATCATGAAGAGTTAACTGTGTCCCTGCCAGCTTCTAGGCTTCACCAAGCCCTTTGATCCTGTCAAAGGAAAGGCCAATGTCTGAGGCCCAAAAGGACTGTGATGTCTGACAGCCAAACACTGAAAAGGGAAAATGTCCTACCCAGAGGACAGAGTGGCTGGTTGTACTAATCTAAGGAGTCAGGAGGTGAGTAGAAACTGTGTGGGATGGAGACAGCTTTCAGAAGGAATCCAAATTCCACTACTGCTTTAGTGTGAGTCATCCCAGAGTTACCAGAAGAGGAGATCAGGAATTTCCCTCTAATACAGGAAGGGAGCCACCTGCGTGGTGTGGTGAGGTTGACAGTGTCCAAGTGAGGGACAGTCACGTAGCATTGGATTCCCAGTGCAGGCTATCACTGGATAGAGCACAACAGCAGGTCAAAAATCACACAGCCTTGACCCAAGCTAGTAGGGAACCCAGAGGAACACAGGAGCCTTGCTCACACCCTGAGCAAGGGTCCCAGGTCACACACATCACAGCCTCAGCACCAGTGGGCCTCTGAGGTTCACCAAGCCACAAGCAATAGGGGTGGGTGCTATAGCAGCAATGTTATCTGTGCACTCCCATCCACTCCCCACACAAATTTTACTCTCCCCACCCTTTACCTTACCCCCTCACATGTTGTTTTTTTTTTTTTCATCTACCTCTGAAGTCACTGAAGAACTATCTGATAAGAGTTTTTAGATCCCTTTGTATGTGAAACTGTGAAACAGAAAATGTTCTCATCACCTAAACTCTGCACTTCAGGCCAACAAATGTAGGTACCAAAGTCTAAAGATTGTTAAGTCTTTTCATATGGGGTGAAGACAATACTCCTTGCCAAAGCCAGAATTGTATCACAGAGGGCACACATCACTACACCTTATCACCAGACTGAATAATATAAGAAAATAACTTAGTTTAAAAGCAAGCCTAGAATATAGTCCTGATTTGGAGAGTTAAGTCATGATGATGGGTCTGTGAAGCCTATCCTATCTCCAGTTACATTATCAGAGGCATGGTGGGAAATCTTGGGACCCTTACATCAACACTCACATAAATGTCAGCTCACTGAATCCCCACAATAGGATGCATTAACAGAAAAATGAAGCTGGGAGGCTGTTTCAGGTCACTTGGCTGTGCAGTGTGGGGCTGGATCTCAAACTGCCCTGGCCTGAAACTGCCAATGTCACACACTGGCTGCTCTTATTGCCTATCCACACACTGCCAGTGACTGAGGCAGACAGAATAATTACACCTTGATGCTCCGCAAACCGTTTGTGCCACCCGATGTTTCCATCAAACAATGGAAGAGTTAGAATGAAAGCTTTCCTCTCTGTGCTCTTACCTTGCAATAGAATTTCACCAGAGGACAAGGATTAGACCATAGCCCTTTATCATTTTTAAGCCAGAAATAGCAAACCGATTCATATAATATAGGAAACTAGACTTTTAAAAACATCAACAGCATTCAATATGATAAGAGCTGGAAAATCACTAATAGGTGTAACCAAATCAGGAAATCTGGGAGTTTCTAACTTACTGATATGCTATTAGGTTGTTTTGGTTTTTTTTTCCAACAAATTTCATATCAAGAAACAAAGGAAACATATTTGAGATGATATTCTAGTGCCTGCTTAAAAAGGTCTTTGAACTTGGATTTTTCTTACCCTTCTAAAAGCTTTTTTTTACAAAAGTCTTTAATACTCTCCTTTCCAAGAAAACTATAGGTGTACTTCAAGCTCTTGTAGACTGTCTATAAATTTTGTTAGAAGCCATACATAAATTCTTCAATGTCCTTGCAAATCCAGCTGAAGGAAGGAGCTGGCCAGGCTGTCTGGCTCCTCTGCATCTTCCCCCCAGACCTCCATACCTACCCCTGCAACGCAACCAACATGACATCTAGGAACCTTACATACCCGCATTCACGTGACCTTCACAACAACCTATGTGGAAGGTTCTACTATTGTGTTTGTTTCATAGAAGAGGAAACTGAGGCACATAAAACAAAACAACTCCCCCAGGCCACACCACTAGGAAAAAGTAGAGCTGGGTGGGATTTGAGGGTAGCTAGTATACAGCATTGCCATCCTTGTCCTTCACAGACATTGATTTCACACTAGGTACTTGGGGAGAAGTCTCTTTAAGATTTAACTTGACCTCACTACGAATAGAGAATTAGGACTCTAGCTCTTCATTTTCAGGAAGCCCGTAGAGTTTGGCAAAGTGGAAGAAAAGATCATGGACAAAACTGAAGGGTTATAGCCCCATTCAGAGCTATGAATAATCAGTTGTGTGGCCTTTGGCAAATCATTTCAGGCCTTTTCTTTTTTAATCTAACTGTAAAACGGGGGCAGAGAGAATTGTATGAGAGTTTTCAGTATATTAAGGTCTGATCTGGTTTCAGATTCACCTATATTGGCTGACTTAATTTTTTAATACTGTTAATGGCTTTTCCCCATATAATTTGTGCTCTCAGCTTTCTCCTCATGTGTGCAAGCTGGAAATGAGGGACAGGAAAAGCTGGGACTTGCTTGAAACATTCCAGGGTTCACAGCCATGGTCTACCAGCTGCAGGCATCAGATTGGTTTGCCCGACTGTCAACACCTCACATGTCTGTTCTCAGGGTACATGAAGGCGCCAGTGTCTGCCACGTGGGACAAGCTTATACATAGGAGTTATTTTTATTATTCTTAGCTTTGATATCTTTCACCTAAACTATTAAGGATCATAATAAAATAATAAATAACAGGGAAACAAAGACACTTAATGTAGCATTACTGATAGGGCTATATCACTAACACCGTAAATGTCCAACACTGCAAAAAGAATTACAGTATATTACAAGATAGTATTAAAATCATACACTGTTTAAAAATAAATTTTCTGAGTATTTCATAGCATGGAAAAGCAATAATTATCTTCATTGCCAAAAAAGGCAAGTTGTAAAACTGAATATATAGCGTATTCACTATTATGCCCAAAAGTAAATATGTATAATGACGACATACATACATGGAAATCTGGAGACAATACAAGAAATAAAAAAAATATAAAAAAAAGAAATAGATAGCTATTTGGGGGCATAATTCGATTATATTTTATTTCATTTTTAGTACTTTCTGGTATTTTCTATTTTTCCCACAATGACAATACAGTGACTGATAGAATGAGAAAAGGGTTAAAAACCTGAACTGATTTTTAACAAAGAACAAACATATATTTCTCAAATAAAGGAAAGAGTTAACACTAAAATCAAAACTATTAAGTAACTAAAATATGCCCCAATAAGAAATCTTCTTATACTGAAAGTGAAAAAAAGAAGAAAAATAATACTTTCTAGAAATTCAATAGCATTAAAATAAGCAAGTTTAACACAGTGAGGATTTAAATTTTTTAAAGGTATAATAAAAGTTTTATACAAGTTTATGCCCAGAATCACAGAAAAATCAGAAATGGAAAGTTTTAGAAAATGATTTTTCCTTTTAGGCCTGGAAAAAATATCTTGGAGGGATTATAGTTTCGAGGAGAACTTGGCCAAACTTTGGCATGTTTCAACAACCCCATTTTTTGTTCTCTTTCTCTCTTCTTAACACACATACAAAGCCAGGCCTCGTCAAGTATTTAACTCTCTACTCCCAAATTCAGAGTCCAGTTTTGCCAAGTCTCGCCCACCATAGGGGCATGTTCTGCCCTGCTCAACTCTGTAGCTGACATGAGGGGGCCTTGCTCCTGTCCCAGCTCAATGACCACATCCTGCACTGCCTGAAGATCTTCCCTGTTTATCTAGGGCCCTGACACAGTGCAGTCCACTCTGGAATTGTCCAGCCCATCTCGGCTGCCCTTGTACCCCTTCAGGTTGCACATGATAGCACCTTTGGAAGACGAACACAACTCAGGCGTGTCTAAAGGCAGCTCATTAGGGAATCTTTTCTTCTAATTGTTTTTTATCATGCAAAAAAAAAAAAAAGCCAATAGTTCCTTTTGAAAGGACAAAAACCAATAAATTAGGGAGTCCAGTACAGACCACACAGAATCAGATCATGTAATAGGAAACCTAGGAAAGGTCATAGGGGTTCCAGGATAGCCCACCGGGAGCTCAAGATTGATCACAGGGAACAAACTATCAATTCCTCTCATATGAAAGGCCTGACTCCCACCATGAGCTGCAATGGTAAGGGGTTTAGGTAATGTGGAGGTAGCTGCTAGACGGTTAAAGGATGTAGCAATAATACATATTTACACAAGATGTATTTTGGGATTCTAAAACCAAAAAAATACAAACCATAAACCATATATTTCAGAAAATGCAAGTCATGTATTAATTATATAAAGTCCATTCAAGAATATCCCTCTCTTCCTCATTTAAGAGCACCTCGATATATGTTCTTTAAAAGCCAGGATTCTGCCGAGAATCCTTGAGTTCAAATTCCCCTCTTTTCACCAATTATTAGCAGTGTGACCTGGGCAAGTTTCTTAACCTCTCTTTTCCTCTATTGCCTCATCTGAATATCTAGAGTATTATGAGGTCTGAAAGCAGTGATAAGCTAAAAGCAATTAGGACAGTGCAGTATATATAAGCATTACATAAATTTTAGCTGCCACAATCATTTTATTAATATTGATAATCTTACTATTGTTATTTTCTATTTTAACTGGCTTCTATAGTTTCAAGTATTTCTGATTCTTTCAGCTATGTCTCTTTAATATGTTCAAAAATCATGTGATAACATATCTTATGTGTTTGTTTTAGAATCAGAGGATTTTGAAGCTGATTCAGCTATATAATGGCCAGCTGAACACATCACTTATCTTCTCTGATGCTCGGTTTCCCATTTTTAAGGTACATATTATATCACCAACCTCCCACAGTTTTGTGAGGAATAAAGAACACTTGTGAGAAGTGAATTTTAGAAATCACTGATAAGTATCCAAGGAAATCAGGTCTGGAATGTGAATCCTCCACAGCTCTTGTTCAGTAAGAATCTCACTTACTTGGCAAGTACATAGTGACCGCTTCCATCAACTTTGGGACACAAGAGCTTTACCTCATCTGTGACTGATAAGAGGGTGCCTAGGGTCCCACTTAGGTTCATATATCTGAAGTAGAGCAAGAGCTTTTCACTTTGTGATTAAGATAAAATTGAGAATTGCTGCCAAGGTACCACCCAATGGATAAAAACAAAGTTAGTTACTGGAGGGAAGAAGGGAAAGACCAGTGGAGGTGACCTTTGAGAGAGAGAAGAAACTAAAATGAAAGGTAAATCCCCTAGCAAAGCTGCTCTTACTTAGGCACCACCGGTTTATCTAACCATCACTTATCATTCACTATGTCAGCCCAGGGATAGGTCTACCCAGCCTAAGGTAATGAAATACCAATGGGCTTCTTGAGTGCATCTGCTTTCCTCAAGAAGAATCTAGTGCCTTATGGGTTCTATCAATCAGAACAGGTTAAGTTATGCTGCAGTAACAATCACAAAGCATCTGGGACTATATCAATTCTCATTCACATTCCATGCAAACTATAGCTCAGCTGAGGGCTTTTTCCAAGTCATCCTCCGTCTGAAACCAAAATATTACAAGTTGCCAGGGTCGAGAGCACAGAATGTGGTGAAGCACACGCTGGCTTTAATGGTGCTGCCCAGAGTGACATTTTATTGGCCAAAGTAAGCTGTAAGGCCACATATATTCACATGGACAGGAAATCAGTCCTACTCTGTGCCAGGAAGAAGAGTTAAAATGTTTGTCCCCTAGACCTGTTTTCCTACCTGCTCATCACAGAACACATTCTGGGAACACCTCTGCCATGACCCTGAACAGATTAAATAGAAAGTGGGAAGCAGAAATTCCTATTAGACAGTGGCTACTTCTCTCCTACTTCTTCAACAAATGTTTTCTTAAAGCCTAACCGATAAATAGCATAGAGTTTAAACGATCACTTAAGATTCTAAGTAATCATCACTATTCTGTATTTTAAATGCAGGCACACATGCACGCATACAAACACAAGCAGTAATTGCCAACCATCTGTACTGAAAATAAAATATTCTTTTTTTATGAGTAACATTTTTCCAGGATTGGCATCCCCAGTGAAATGTTTCTTTACAAAGCTCAGTCAATCCCAAGTGAAAAATTCATTCTTTCTTAGAAAATGTCATTGTCTGTAAATGTCCCCTGGGGCCAAGCTCAAGCAGGCGCTCCAGAGTTTCTCCCAAAACTAAACCTCCTGTGGATCAAGCTTTTAGATACTCTCAACACTCCTGGCATCCAGACGTTCGTACAACCCTGAATTATTTATTCACCAATCTTTGCACAACTTCCTAAACACCAATGGAGACCAGGACAGTTACAGCTATTTGATGTTACATCTTCTCAAGTGGCTAAAGAGGCTATAAAGCACCCCATTGCTTAAGCCTGCCATCTCAGTTCCATTAGCAGTAAAGACCTCTCTATTCAAACTGCTAAGTAAATCCTCCGAGAGCCCAGGGACTGTTTCATGCTTGAAAGCAACTGTTAAGAATTTGACAACAACCAAACTGTTCCTATTTAATCCTTCTCCCAAGGTAAAAAGAATTATAGGTAAACATATGCCTTCATTATTTGCTTTGCTGCATTTCAATACCCAATCCCACACAAAATTGCCAGCCAAGGATTTAATACAATCACCTCTGCATTTCAGAGCTATTGCCTTTGCAGAATGGAAAAGTTTAACAAGGGCTATGGAGCTGGTTAGTCAGCAACTGTGTTTTGTGTAGCATGCATCTTAAATGTCACATGAATGAAGTCTGATCAGAGTGAGGTTTTTTTTTTTATTTTTTTAAGGTGATTCAAGATAACAGTTCTAGGGCTATTTTAAGCCAGCACCAAATATTTAATTTTGAACGCAAATCAAAATTTACACCAAACTATGAAAAGAAAACAAAGAGAGATGTTTCAGATATGAAATTCTTACTAGTTTTCAAGAGTTAGTATATATGGGGTAGCAGGGTTTGGGATTTATTTTTGGATTTTTTTTTTTTATCTCAAGTTGTTTTCTTCTGCTAGATTTTGTTTTCAGTCTTTAGTAATTAATACACATTTTACTTCTGAGAACCAACGTTGGACAGGTCATCTTCTTCACAAGACAACCTTTTGGTTCCTTTCCTATTGGAAAGTCAGAGTCTTAAAGGCACCATTTTCAACTGCTCCACAATTTCCCATACTTACCCCACTGCACACCAAGACACCAGTTCCTGCCTAGAAAACATGGTAGCCAGGTCATCAAGTGGACCACCAATGGTGAAAGTCTTAGTCATGTTCATACATTAACGCACACCATTAATCACTCTCCTCTAACATGTGAAAAGGCTACTGTAAGACCTAGCTGTCACTCTCCATAGAGTGGTTCCTATTGTCAATCATTTAGAAGAAAGGCTTCTATATTATTTCTGTTGCATAGTAGAAATCAGTTGGAAACTACTGAAACCTTGACACAGAAAAGAAAAATGATTCACAATGGCCAGTCAGAGGACATTCTTTAGAAATGCATGTGTATTAACTTCGAAGAAAGCATTTTCAAATGTTAGGGCAATTACTTTTCCTACTTTACTTCCCACAGTATTCTGCCTGTCAACAATCAAAGACACATAATAACTTTGTTTTTTTCTTATAGCATTGTATTTGCTTCTAACAACAATTTACTATAAAGGGACAATTCTTAGCTTTGGTGGACAGTGAAAGTAGGAAGTGCTTATTATTCCTGATGAAATGATTTATGACCACCTTAGTAAATGTTGAGATTGTCCCATTATCCTAACATTTAATAAGGCCACCTCCTATTCAAGATAGCTAGTTTCTCCTCTTAATTTATCACATTTGGGAATTGTTCTCCGTTCCATCCATTTTAATTTAGCAAACACTAGGCCAAACTGAAAGAACTAAGAAAGCAAGTTCCTGAAGTTAAAGAGATATGATCATCATTATTTATAGTTATTCTTTATTAAATTTATTTATTTTCTTACATTGTTGTTCATTTTTGTACAATATTTGATTTCTTCCCTCAGGTGTAGTCCCCGTAGTTCTCCCACCACCATAGCACCTGTGATCTAAAACCCAGTCCCTTGTGCTCTTCCCTCCCCTGTTTTGATCCCCTCCCTTCCCTTCCCCGCTGTACGCCTCAGATCTATGGTCAGTTTGAAATTTTTGTCTTTTCTCAGTTTCTCTATATTCCATATATCATCAAAATCATCAATATTTATCTTTTTCCTTCAAGTTATTTCACTTAGCTATATTGTGTTATTGTTGTCACTGAAAACTAACCTTTCAGATAGGGAATACAGTTTCTCTCTGCTTCAGCCTAGCTGTCCCTCTGTTCCTACACTGTTGACTCTTTGCTGCCCAATGTGCTGCAAGAAGGAAAAATGGCAAAGATGTGTGGAGGACACAGGGCACTGGGCAGATTCCAGCAAACAGAACATATTTTCATAGATGAGAGACTGAGAAATATAATCAAAAGAAAACAACACCAGATCTCCAAAGCACAATACGTCATCAATTTGCTCACTCAGTTTAGGTATTATGGTCAAGATTTACAACTCCTAGTAATGCTAATTTTATTAATATATTAAACATAATTTCCAGAATGCAATAAGTAAGAGTGAAAGTGAGGGGGGAGATAAACTTTAAAAATGTACTATTCAGGGCCTCCCTGGTGGTGCAGGGATTAAACACACAGTGCTATCAACCTATCCCCAGCCACTGTAGCACAAGTTCGATCCCTGCAGGCCAGGGAGCTAACCCACATGGCACAGCAGACCTCTCCTGTCTCACCTGCTGCTCCCCTCAGCAGTGTATTTCAGGAAATCTGCCTGTTCTGCTCCCCACACTGTCTCTGGCGAATCCTCTCACTCTCTGCACCTCTGGCCTCTACACCAGATCTTCTACATAAAAGTAAATGAAATCTTTTAAAAAATAAAAATGTATTATTCAATTAGAATAAATAATAAGTGAGAATAAGGGAAGTGAAAATAATAAGGGGTGGAGAGAAAGAGACCTTAACATTTGACTGCAGCCCTCCCTGGTGGCACAAGGAGTTAAGACACAAAGTATAAAGCCATCCGCAGCCACTGCAGCATGAGTTGAATCCCCCACCAGGGAGCTACCCACACGGCGCAGCTGACCTCTCCTGACTTACCTGCTGCTCCCCTCAGCAGTGTATTTCAGTCAATCTGCCTGTTCTGTTCCCCGCTCTGTCTCTGGTGGATCCTCTCACCCTCCACACAACTACCCTGTACCCCAGGCCTGTAGGTTATAAATAAATATTTAAAAAAATATTTGACTGCAATACCTTTTTACTTTTAAGCATATTAACCCACTTCGCTCAGAGGAGGAAAGACAATATCATCTTTAATGTAGTGTTTTATTCAACTGTATGAAATATGCACTATTAAGATGTCCCTTACAGAAAAGTTTAGTTTTGTTTTTGCATGTGAGGGGAGTCAGTTTAGTTTGGGTTTCTGGTTATATTCTTAACATATAAAACAATTTTAATAACAGTGAAAGAATATTTCCAACTTGGGAGTTGTCATCAACACAAATCAAATTCAAGCCAATACCTGGTAGAATAGAGTCCACTCCATTTACTTCTCAGGATCCTAATCTCTGAAGCCCACAATTACTTCTTGCATTCTTCATCAGAGCCAATACACGCAGAACCAAAAGTCCAGAGCAGTGCACCAGATCCTCCAGATCAAGAGCAGGTAAGCCAAATGCAAATCAGAACTGCTCATAATTCAGTCAATGATGCAGCGTTCCTAACCTCTCATTTCCCTGACAATCCACCTCACTAATATACAATTCAAATGGTCAGTTACTACTGTGTTATCACAAAAGGCTAACAGTGAAATACATATTGGCACAAATATGCCTATATACATATAGCATATACACATACACATGCATGCATACATATACATACATGACACTTGACACTTGATGTAAAATTAAGACTTTTAATTTAGGTTAATGTATTTTCATTTAGGCAAGTAACTGATATATTTATTCAGGAAAACTATGCTTTTCTCAAAAACAGAGAAACACTATCTGATATATATTTTGATTCAATTTAATACATCTTTATAGAATATATAATTTTTCTCCAGGGAAATAAATGGATAGAGAGGTTATGCCTTCAAAGAGCTTACAAAATAACGGAGGAGAAAGTCATTGAAACAAATTACAGTAAGTTCTATAATGTATAACATTCATCTATTTGGGTACGAGAAAATCATCAGGTATGCTGCTATTAGTTCTAGTCAGGAAGAATTTGGGAAGGCATCAGGGAAGAGGTGACATTCAAGCAAGGGGATAAAAGTTAAGGAGGATTTTGATTATTTGACCTACAAATAAAAATGTCTGTCCCAAACACCTCAAGTTTCTCAAATTTCCATTTCCAACTCACGGTAAAAACTATAAAATCCCCTCAGAAGATCTGTGCTCCGAATCATGATCCCCACATCACTGATCTGGGCTAGTGCCTTCTGAGATGCAACATCAGGTGCATATCAAGTCCTGCATGGGCTGTACTGGAAAGAGGCCCTGTACTGCTATGAACTCTAGTTCTAAGGCATGTACTCAAATGCATTATCTTAAATTCCCTTCCACCTTTTATGAATACAGAACCTCTCTCTCTCTCCACTTCTCTGGATCAAAATGGGGTTGAGGGTGAGAATAAAGTCAAATGACTCAGCACAGCACAGTCACTAGCATGTGGAAACACTAAGAAACCCATGTCTTGGGCACCCGCCATCCAGGAAAGCAGGCCAGACAAATAAGAGACAAGAATCAGCTTGGCCCCATGAGTGAGTGGTGCGAATGGGCAGGACTCCAGAAGCCTCCTGGAAATCCTTACCCCAGAAGCCATCAGTGGCTCTGCTCTCCTGGGAAACAGACAGGAATGGAATCAGGGGAAGACATCCTGACAGTCATGCTTTCTTCCAGACACAAACTGGTTGCTGGCTGGCGAGGAAGACAGCTCCGGGAGAGGAAAAGAGTAAGGGAGGCCCAAAGAGGGAAGGGTGTGCTGAGCCAGCCACCCATCCACTGCCCTGGTGAGTGGAGTCAGAACACTGCGGAGCAACACAAAACACGCTGACTTCAGTAAGGGCTCGGCTCATCCCCTCCACAGTCATGCAGTCACGGGAGAGCAGCCAGAGGAGGGCATCTGTGATTGTTACTCTAGCACATTCCCAAGAGTACACCAAAGGACACCGAACACTCAAGGGGTTCCATGGGGAGTTACACCAAAGATATTCTGCAACCCATCTCAATCGTGGAGAGTCAGGTGCATCCTAGCACCCAGAAAGCCTTCAATCAAAACCTACTTGATTTTACTTAACTTCAAATTTCAAACACATCTTTAACAACAAGCAACTTTTTTTCTTACGCACAACCTATTGCAATAACCCACGTAACATACTAAGGAAGTGAGCCCATTCCACTAACAGACTACACAGCTAGAAAATTCCTGGCAACCCTGAGCACAGACGTGCACCTTGACTGCCTTTCCAGGAAACAGAGAGGTCCCTCGTAAAGCCCACACAACACAGACTACCTAAAAGGCCTGCCCTGCATACTCTGAGAGGCTGTCATGTCCCCTCTTAATTTTGGTTGTGGTGATGTGTTTGGCAATGGTGATTCTTAATTTGTGTTCTAAGCAATTTGACTGAAGCTCCTCAAAGACATTTCATGGCAAGCTTTCAATGAACTGCATTTTTATAATGCTGGAGAAATAAATGGATGAGGCTTTAAGAATAAACATTGAGCCACTGCCGCCAAGACCAAGATGGCCTAGAGACTGGCTGCTTTCTCAGGAAAACTTGGGCCAAAGAGTTAGTGCCGGCCCCACACTTCACCCTCTCCTACACCAAGCACGCCATCATGATCAACAGGCCACAGCCCTACAACTACTCAGTGCCACTCAAGGATGGTGAAAACATGCCCGACGTGCCCAGCCACCCCCAGGACCCACAGGATCCTCAGGGCTACCGCTTGGCTGAAGAAACTGTTGACAGAGAGAAAACCCTCCCCGGGGGGGCCCCAATTAAAATGTGGAAACCAAAAAAAAAACAAGATCAGGTCATCTCAAAAACTCAAACTTCTTCCTACTCTCCAATAAGTAACATGTGCAGAGTTTATCAGGGAAGCATAAAGATCTCTCAAAGGGAGGTCCTCATACTTTGGGAACAAGGAGTAGACAAGCCTTTCTGACAAGTACTGGAGATGAAAGGGATTAGGCTCAGGTCTACTCTTCCTAATGGCAGGGACCCAGGGGCACAAGTGCCATGGCTACAGTGGGCATCTCTCCACCTTCCCATCACCCCATTTGTACCTTCTCTTATTGTTTCCCCAGTCTCCTCCCCAAACATACTCTAACAAATTCCCAATCTTATAGGATGTCTGACCCTCCATTGCCACCCACCCCGTGCCTTCCGTGAGACATCACTGGGGTGCAAAGAAAGAACCTCGGAGAGGAGGGGGCAGAGGACTCCTACCAGAATCCCACACTTCATTCTCTATTTCAGAATTAGAAAGAACTGCCAGAGAGACACCTACGAACATGTAGGTATGATTTAAAAAGACAAAGTCAGACTTTTCTGAAAAAAATTCTAATTACTTGCTTACATGGTAAGGTTTGGCTATGTCAGTTAATGTACGCAGTTTCAAGATTTTCACAGAAAACATACCTACAGCAAAGATCAATGTATTTTATATCAGATAAATATATATTTATCAAAAGATATCAGGTGTCATTCAAGATATACAGTGAAAAATCTTATAAGTCAAGATTATTTGATGCAAATAGAAATTTCTTAGGGTATCTATGCAATCTTGCAGAGCATCTGCAACACAAAGTGGCAATTCCTGGGTAAAGACCAACTGCTCCCTGTGGTCCTGCATTGTTGGCCCCTCACCCTTCCACATTAGAGGAGAGAATGGGCTTCTGTCCCTGGGCCTGACCCTAAACCCAGTCAGCCACCCTCTGCAGTATGTGAAGGGACAATCTGAGAAAAAGCACAGGGCCAGGGTCATCTCTCTGCACTTGACATTCAGCTATGGAGTGTTTTACAGCTACACTAAAAACAGACAAACCTGAACAGTGAACTACAGGAAATAAATTGTGTTCCTAACAAAAACAGAAGGGAAATACACATGATTACAGTGATTTCATCAGTGACAAAACCGTGGGCAATTATTTTCCCTTTAGAGTTACTAAATTTTTTCTCCATTTTTTACAGTAAAATTGTAATAAAAATTGTATTTAAATGAGTTTTGTGGATTTGTGTAGCAAAATCAAACCAGCAGCACCCCAAATCAAATTGAAAAAAAATATATCAATTAAGCAACAAAAGGATTTTGAAAATAACCTTCCATAAAATTCTCAGTGTTAACCTCTTGGAACATCAACCTAAAATAGTAAAACACAGAAGCCGCTTTTTAAATAATCTTATATAATGTTGTGTGTGTTGGGGAGGGAAGAGATGGTTAGATCAGAGTTAAGTCCTCAACTCCAGTCTTATCCTGAGATGTTAAATGGCTCAAAACAGATTGTCCTTTTTAAAAAAGATGAAATTTCTAAAAATAGTTACTAGAATGAAGTTTATTTATATGTTCCCCCAGTGAAAAACAACTGTGTATGCTCATGCCTTAAGAAGCCACCTTTTAAAAAAAAAAAAAGAAGCCACCTTTTGCTAATGACAAAAAGTGATATTGATCCCGTGTCAAATCCATTATCTGTCAACAGCAGCCGAAAATTTCTTAATGAGAAACGAGAGGTGTAGTGAACTAGTAATTCACATTAGGCAGAGAAACAAGAAAATCCACCCAGATGAGTTGGTTGGGACTGATAAAATTCAGGTTATTAACTTGGTCAACTGCCCATAAGTGATCCAATTTTCTCTGAAGAAGAAGAAGACATCTTTCAGAGTGACAACAAGCTGTTTTGTTCTTTTTGGGATCACTTACTCACTTCCTCCTCTAAGCTTACAAGAAGCTCTAATCATCTCAAGCACAAACATTCCCAGGTTCTTTAATATCCTTTTAGTTTCTTAACTTCAAAATGATCTTTGATCACTTGTAGCATCTTTTTCTGTTTCTGAAACCAGCACTCCAGATGTACTCTAACTACTGCCTTACACATCCTGCAGGCTCATTAGCCTGTGTGTACTTTATTACTATGGCAACACCAGCTCTGCCTTCTGTTTGTGCTATTTTATGCTGAGTTGGCGGTTTAACTAAATTTCCACATAACCCTTAAATCATTTGCACAATTAGAAGGTTTGATTTGGATTCTACTTAGCACATGTTTTCTGGTTCTGCTTCTTACCCTAAACTGTTGTGGGGAGACTGTCAGTTTTTTCTCCACTGTGATGCATTCACCACAGGCAGACCAATCACCTCAGTGAGACAAATCCATCAATCTCCCACAAAAACACGAATATGTCATCGTCTCCCTTCCAATAACCGTCTAGTAGCACAAATAATGCTATCAATGTAACCAAGGAAATATTCAGATTTCTATGCAACAGGGTCTTTGCCATCTGAGCAACATTAAAACTTATCTGTTTTTTTTTTTATTTTGTTTTATTTTCATTTATTTTTCTTTTTTTTTTTTAATTTATACACGGGGTACAGGCAAGAGGCTTGTGGGGGTGGTGAGAGGATTCACCAGAGACAGAGCAGGGAACAGAACAGGCAGATGGACCAAAAGCACTCCTGAGGGGAGTAGTGGGCGAGACAGGAGAGGTCTGCCGTGCCATGTGGGAATCTCCCTGGCCAGCCAGGAATCGAGCCAGTGCTCCAAAGGCTGTGGACAGCTCCACAGTGCTGCACTCAACCCGCTGCGCCACAGGGGAGGCCCTTTGTTTTCATTTTTTAAAGATATTTTGTATTTATGTATGCATACAAGAATTGGGGTGCAGGCCAGAGGTGCAGGAGGTGAGAAGATTCACAGAGTGGGGAGCAGAACAGGCAGAGCCACTGAAATACACTGTAATACACACAGGAGAGGTCTGTGTGCCACGTGGGTCAGCTCCCTTTGGGGGGGATTGAACTCAGGGGCCATAGTGGCTGGCATTAGCTTGTGAGCGCTAAGACTTTGATTCCTGGTGCCACCAGGGAGGCCCCTTACTTACCTGTTTTATATATATATATTTTTTTACATCATTTTTCATTTTTGCAAAATGTATGCATTTTCATCTTGGTTACAGTCCCCATACAATTCCCACCCCCCCTTATTTTGACCGTAATCCCTCCCTCCCCCCCACCCCAGTAGTATGTCTCTGGTTTATAGTTGCTTATTGATTTTGATTTTTACTTTATTATAATTAGTCTTTTTCCTGGTCCCTTATTTAGGTTTTCTAAGTTCCTGCTGTGAGTGAGACCATCCGGTATTTTTCTTTTTCTTTCTGGCTGATTTCATTGAGCATGATCCTGCTAAAGATGTAGCTTCCATATGATCCAACAATTCCACTCCTAGGTATTTACCCAAAGGACAAAGAGTCATTAATTCAAAAGGGCACCTGCACCCTATGTTTATAGCAGCACTATTTACAATAGCTAAGCTATGGAAACAACCCAAATGCTCAAAAGTAGATGACTGGATCAAGAAAATGTGGTACATATACACAATGGAATATTATTCAGCAATCAAAAAAGATAAACTCATGCAATGTGCACCCTTACTTACCTGTTTTAACTGAAAAACAAAAACAGAAAACTTAAGTTAGCCCCCTTAGAACTGGCAATAATAATCTGTCAGTCCCAGGTGGATCAAGCAGGGTCCCCTCTTTGTTGTACTAAAATAAATCAAGCACTTTTGTCCTGATTATTAACCAAGAGCAACATGGTCTGAGCAATCAGAGGAGTTTCAGTTTCTTGGAAGAGACATGGCAGGTAGGTCACCGAAAGGGTAAGCAGGTCAGAGTGCCTACTGAATGAAAGAAGTGACTAAGACAACAATATTAAAGGGTTAAAACGCATTTAAACCATAAGGTTTATCTTATTTATCACAGGGACCCAAGTCTGAGAACCTACACTGGTGCTTTGAGTCCTATAAGTAAAATGACTTTCTTAGGAATATGGTGTGATGACTCCTAAGCCATCAACACTCCCCTCCCCCCGCCCCGGAACCTACTGTGTACCCATTCCTATTAGATCATGGCTATTTAGTGAACAGAGAACTCATTTTCTTCAGTATCAAGAACCTCCCACCACTGACAGCAAAGTGAAGAAAAGGATGTGAGATCAAAATTCACAGTTTTAGATGAGCACAGTTTAGAAGAAAGAGGGGCTGGGCAGAAAAAAATCTCAGGAACTCTGATGACTACAGAGTTATTTATAGCTTTAAATGACATTAGCTAGAAAGTATATACCAAGAAAGAATGAACAAGTATGTGTAATCATTTAATAATAGCATAAGCATACCCTGGGGGACAAAGCAGGAATTACAAAAGGCACCCTAGATAACTAACCTTAACATCTGCCTCCATCGCCTCTGATCTGCCAAGTTTCTGGGACTCAAGGGACCTCATCTGCACTCCCAGTTTTCCAGATGTTCCTGGAGTTAAACTTCATACTGGGTGAGGCTACTCTTTAAACAGATAGTCCCCACACCCACCTCCCTACCCAAGATCGTAAGAGAGTTCTGAAAGTGTTCTCAGATACTTCAGAGCAGACATGCATAAGTTTTCCATGCTCCAGTTCACTCCCAAATCTACATGCTTCCAGAATGGTACCCAAGGGCCTCCCCTGGTGGCGCAGGCTGTTGAGCACAGTACTATGAAGCTGTCCACAGCCTCTGCAGGGCGGGTTCATCCCATCTGGCAGGGAGAAACCCACATGGCACAGCAGACCACTCCTGCTGCGCCCACTGCTCCCCTCAGCAGTGTATTTTGTCACTCTGCCTGTTCTGCTACCCGCTCTGGTTCTGGTGAATTCTCTCACCCTCCCGCGCTTCTGACTGTACCCAGTGCTTGTATGAATAAATAAATAAATCTAAAAAAAAAAAAAAAATTCCAAAGATGTGGAACTTAAGTGGGAAAAAATCAGATAACCAATATAGCAGTTTCTTAATTTAATCTTACAGATCAACAGAAATATTTACTTGGAACTCTGAAATTTTTCATAAAAATAGAACAAAAAGTTAGTAGGTATCTTCCTTATCTTAGACAAGCTGCATTTGAACTGGTGTGATGTCAGCAACGTGAAGAAGCATGTTGGCCTGAACAAAAACTTTAATTGGGAAAAATAATTATTTGTCTCTCCCAGTCAACCCTGCCTCCCTCTCCCATCTCATCTCAATATTCTCATGGTACTTCTAACACATTATATCTAAAAAAGTCTACACAGAAGCAAAGGGGGAAGTTCATTCCTTTGATGTGAATATAGGTCTCTATGAAACTTCTTCCCAGGAGTTCTGGCCTTCTAGCCTTTTCTCTAACTAGAGAATGTAAAGTTTGACAGTTTCATTCATTACTGGAACAGGTGGGAGAGAGAAACTGCAGAGCAAGAGAGTCTCATGTCCCTAAAAGGCCAGCATATGGGCAGCTGGTAAAGTGAGACTGGTAATAAACCAGCTAGAGCTAGTCCCCACTCCACCACACCCACACCATTTGAGACTAAATATCAGATCACAGGGAAGAAGAAAATCATATTCAATTGGGGCAGAGGGGGAGCAGAAGTGTCCGCCAGGACTTTGATATATGTCGAGGGGAAGATCAGTTCTCTGAGGACAGCAGAGCAAGTAATGAGCAGCTTACCTCTGGCATCCAGGATTCTTATTTTTAGGAAACTGACATCTTAGCATTCAGCAGACTGATAGCAACTTGAAACTTATCAGCCTAGAGTCTCTCACCCATAAGGCCCCATAATCCTACTCTCTACCAGGTAAGGTTGACACATGTAAGAGAGAGCTCTTTACTCATTTTTCTGGTAAAAGATGATTAAATTATTTAAATGTTTTACTTATTTAACATGTTATTAAAATATTCAAATGATTTATTTATTTAATAAATATCTCTAATTATGAGGCAAAGAGAGATGGAGTTATTTTCTCAAAGAATCACAAGCTATAGGGCCTCCCCGGTGGCGCAGCGGTTGAGCGCTGGGTTGCGAAGCAGCCCGCAGCCTTTGCAGCGCCAGTTCAATCCCCGGCTGCTCCCCGGCCACCAGAGGAGGGTCCCGCATGGTGCGCAGACCTCTCCTGCTGCCCGCTGTTCCCCTCAGCAGTGTACTTTGGTCCTTCTGCCTGCTCTGCTCCCCGCTCTGACTCTGGTGAATTCTCTCACCCTCCCGCGCTTCTGACTGTACCCAGTGCTTGAATAAATAAATAAATCTTTAAAAAAAAAAAAAAAAAGAATCACAAGCTATAGAGCCAGGACTCTGGCTCCAGAGTCAGTTCTGGCATAAGCGTTACAGTCAGCTGGCTCTCTCAGGTGGGGAGCACAGGCAGAGGGGAGGACTCAGTGCTTCACCACAATTTATCCACAATCTTCTCCATATACAATATTAAGTAAAGAAAGGAAATACCCTGACTGCAATGAGAATTTCCACAATAAACATGTGAGATATCTCCATTCCTTGAATCTACCATCTCAGCCTCTGCATCATTAAAAAAGTGAGAATAACAGCATCTCTCTTTAGGAGATGGTGTGAACATTTAATGAAGTAGCACCTATACAGCACTGCACCCAGAGCCCAGCACACACCGGCTCCTTTCTCTACTTTCAGGACTTCCAGGAGATTTCAGGTATGGGAATAGGAACCCCAAGGCAAGGCACCTGAGTGTCTGTTATCAGAAGAAAGGGAAATTGATGACAGAGTAGGAGTAAAATTCAGGGAGTCTCTGAATAAGCTGCTGGGTCAGATGATCTCCAGCAAAATAGTTTTAATCAAAACAGAGCGGAAGGTGGGCCTCCCCAGGTGGCGCAGCGGTTGATCGCTGGGCTGTGAGGCTGCCCGCAGCCTCTGCTGCACCAGTTCGTTCCCCAGCCGCCAGCAAGGGTCCCACAAAAAAAAAAAAAAGCTCCGAGGGAATCTAGTATCTGAAATGAACAAAGGAGCTTACGCCAGCATCTGAAGGGCAGATTGAAGATAACAAAAGACATTTCTTCCCTCCTTTTTAACCTAAGCCAGGACTGGTGTCTAGAGAAACACATTGGTACTAGAAGGTAATTAAGGTCAGGAGAGCCTGAACAGTGTCATCATACTATAAACCAGCTAAGAAATATAGCTATGCCTTGCTTACTTCCATAAAGTAGGAACATAGTGCTAGCACATAGTGTGCAAGTGTGGACATGGCATGCATGGGAACCACAACTCTTGTGGTTCAAAGTCAGCCACCAAAAATTTAAAAAATAAAAAAATGATTTTTACCTTCTCTACTGACTTAAGAACTGAACCTTTGTACCTGCATATCTGATCTTCAGGGAGATGGAGAACGGGAAGCAATGTATCTACCGCCCCTCCTCATCTGAACCCCACCCACCTAAGATCAGAGTCTAACACTAAACTGTATTCTTCCAGGGAGGTGAATAGTGGACCTAGAGGCAACCACAGTTGAAGTGACTTCTTTCTGGAGTTGAGCAGGCCTTCTAAGTCACCTGTCCCCAGGAAACAAGTGGTGGCAATGGCCTGATTCTCCAGCTTCAACACCACTGGCCACAGGAGTCTTCTCTCAAATACCCAACATAGGTGTCTTGATGCTTGAAAGTTTTAAGGATGACCTCTCTTCAGTTCAGAAAGAGGGCAGGTAGTGTTGTACAGGCAAACACCCTGCATTTCAGGCTGAGAGGAAGCTAAGGGTCCTCCTCCATCCAGAGGACAGATGAAGGGAATGGCTACTCTGGAAAGAGATCCAGACCTTCTTACCTTCCCCATTTCCCAGGTTCTGCTAATCCCCCAGAAACACATGCCTGGTTCAAACTACAGTCTCTTCTGCCAATTCTGTTCTATAAAGGCTTATCCCAGGATAAGAACCACATCATCCCTCCATCTGTGAGCAGATAGGCTTTAGAGAACTGGACAGGATAGGTGGGGACTGACAACCCAGCAGACACTTCCCCAAACCACTGACCCGGGCCTCAGATGTCTGTAACTCAAAACTTAAACAAAACTGAAATTGTCCAGTAGAGGTAACATCACGGATACACTGTGTATGGTTAATATCAACTCACTCCATACAATTCAACTCTGCAAAGCAACCAAGGAACTAATCTTTAAAATAATCAAGATTTTGACTTGGCCACTCAAGGTCTTGAACAGACAAGCTGAATTTCACCTTGCCTGCCTAATATATCTATTGGAGAAAAGGAATTTGATGCTATGAACGAGGGTATTTAACCCCCTTTGCTTTCCTAAAACTTTGCTATGAAGCATGCTACCAAAAACAGGGAGAGGTGACACTTTAGTTGATTTCTAAAAAAATATTATAAAGATCATTTGTAAAACTTTATCATGGAAATTTTACATTAGCACAGGCTTTCTGCTACAAAACATCAATATTCTAGTGAGTAAAATTGACTTAGTTGGTCAATTAAAAATTCATCTGTATTACATTGCAAGTTTGTCTCAGTATTCCAAATTGCACCAAAAGTGTCAAGGCCAAAAAAGAAAAGCCAAAACTCTATTTTGGGGGCCTCTGACAGCTTTAATGTAATATGAATTCAAAGTTATTATATAACACTATTGAGAAATATGAGTGTATTAGAACTGTGTCATCATTCCATACAGAAAAAAATTAGAAGACATAGTTCTCGTTCAACCACTGTCGAAGGCAAGATTGTCTGGCTGCCACGCTCTATCCCTGTATTCCCATGGGAATGTGTGAACACCAGGTAGACAGGGAATCTCCTGGCTAGCTTTCAGGAACCAAACCCTCTTTCGCTCGCATATTTATAGTTAATGCTGGGCTACTCATGTCACAGGACAGTAAAGTCAAAGTAATTGTTTTTAGCTCTTTTTAATTCTTCCTCCTGTGTGCACACGCTCCTTCCTTATTTATATATTCGGCATCACTATCAACATTTAACATTCCCGAAACAAAAACACCACTTGTGAATTTCCCCACACGGTCCCTGCAGGGCCTACTTCAGATTAATTTGAATTGAAATGAGTATTTCCAGGTGCTGCCATTAATGCTCAGAATGCCACAGGATCTCCCACACCAGAGAATCACAGTTTTCAGGATTTTAGCACATATTTCATATGAGTAGAGTTGGTCATTTGTTGTGTTGTGTTTTAACAGAGCAGCAACGCTGTCCACGCCCCTCATGAACACCCAGTCTCACCTCCTGGGATGTGGCATGTGGCCAAGCAGCCACCAAGTCTCATTCTGAACTCTGTGGATCCTAAATCTGTCTCTTGAAGTCCAAATTTAGCACAGAGCTGTGCTCGGCACGAAAAGAATTGGAACAACTCAATTACAACCTGGATCATTTTTCAATCTCCCAAAAAGGAAGACAAATAAAAGAACAAATGGATCAGGCTCAATTCACAGTAACTACACTGATCAATATATCAACTGAAAATAATTTTTTGTATGAGAAATGAAGCAGCACATTTGATATAATATGGTGGTTTCATAAAGGACTATGTTGGCATCAAAGTCTATATGGAGGCTGATTACCACTTTACAGAGGGTGGAGATGAACAGGAGTCCAGATTTAAGTATGAACAAAAGCCAGCGTGTCAGATGTAATGTGCCACTGGAAGTACGTTCTGACCGGAGCTCACGCTGTTCTGCAGAAGTCTGGCTGCCACTCAGCAGCAGAAATCAATGCTCCATTGTGAATCCGCAGGCTTAGCAGAAACTCAACAGGCTACTATGTGTTTCACAGTAAGGATAAAAATCACTAATTCTGAACCGGGGGACAGGTGGTTTGTCCATTTTAAAGCCAAGTGTACCAACCAGCACTAGAAAGAAATGGATGGAGGAGGAGGAAAGCGAATCTGCAGTGTCTAACAGTCCTGACAGCAAAGCAGAGGTGGAGAGGGAAACAGGAGGGTCTTACACTGTCAGGACCTTCCTGCAGAGGGCCTCTGACCTCACACTGATCACAGATCTGCAGCAGGAACAGTCAAGGCCAGACAGGCAAAGGCTGGGTAGAAGCTAACAAGCAGGAGCTCAAAGCAAAAGTTAGCTTAAAATTCAAGTTAAACATGTTAGTAAAGATGCAAAATGACTTTCCTAAAATGCAGTGGCAAGAAGATATTTTCAAAGGTTTTTTTTTTTTTTTTTTTAAAGATTTATTTATTTTTACACAAGAACCAGGGTACAGACCAGATGTGCGGGAGGGTGAGAGGATTCACCAGAAACAGAGCAGGGAACAGAATAGGCAGACTGACAAAATGCACTGCTGAGGGGAGCAGTGGGAGAGACAGGAGAGATCTGTTGCACATGTGGGATTCTCGCCGGCTGGCCGGGATCGAACCGGCGCTACAGAGGCTGCGGACAGCTTCACAGTGCTGCAATCAACTGTCTGGCCACCAGGGAGGCCCTTCAAAGTTTTATAAGCCTTTGACTAAAACTAATTCTATAGTTAAGGAAACCCCAATTATATGTTGACCACAATGTAAAAGGAGAGCCTGAAGAAAGATTCTAAAAATGACTCCAAAGACACCATTCTAAAACATATTCATGATTTTTTGTCTTTTCCATTTATTTTAATATGAAAACACTGATGTATGTATTTAAACTAATTTAAAGTATTTTAAAATTTAATTTAAAATGAAAGCACTGTATTTTATTCCACCAAGTTTATTTTTAAGGTACCATGCTCTTGATACAAGGGGGAATGGAGCTAACTAAATAACAGCATAATTAATATGCACAGTTTTACAGCTCTGTCACAATCAAGTGCTCAAATAATCCAAAAATCTAATGTGAAATTCCATCTAAGCCAAGCAAACCTTAGTTCAAAGCTTCTCATTGGCTTTGTTTTGATATTCCCTTCTTCATTAATTCCCTCTTCCTTTTACTGGGTGACACTGAAAATCTAGAGGTGGATTCTCAGAGGTGGTTCACAGAGATACACAGAAGTGTATTAATTCACCCAGGGTCTTCCCATTGTGCTAACTTCACCCACAGTAGAAAGTAGACCATCACGAGCCTCTACCCCTGCCTGAGCTATGGCCCCTTCTCTGCACCCTGAAAGTCTTTAGAGCAGATGCTGCAGGTGATGCCAGGAGCACATTGCTAATTATGCCCACAACGGCAAGTTACTGAAATGCTCCCTGACTCAGTCACCTCATCAGGAAAATAGGGATGTGGTAGCACCTTCCTCCCAGGGCAGAATAAGCTGGTGCACATCACAGTACTTGACACCTATACACAAAATTTAAAACTATTCTGTTTCTATAGTTTCTACAATTCTATGTGAAAGGAAATACTGGGCAGCAACGAGATTGTCAAACTTCACTGACACAATACTAGCTTATTAAATACATGAGAAATAACAATATATAATCACCTATGTACACTATTATTACTCAGGCACGGTGGGCTGGATAACAGCCATGTAAAGATACCAAGTGCTGATCCCTGGTATTTGGAAAAATGGGCCTTTTTAGATATAATTATAAATCTTCAGATAAGGAAGCAATCCTGGATTATTTAGGTAGGCCTCAAGCCCAATGACAAGAATCCCTAAAAGATACACAATCACAGGAGAAGAAATACACAAGAGATGCAAATGGGGACATGGAGGCAGAGAGTGGAAAGATGTGGCCACAAGCCAAGAACCACTGCAGCCACTAGAAACTAGAGGAAGTGCCTGGAATGGATCATCCCCCAAGCCACAGGAGGGAGCACGGCCCTTTGGACACCTTGAATTTGAACACTTGGCCTTCAGAATTCTGAGAATGAATGTACCATCTTTGTGCTTATTTGTTATAGCGACCCCAGGAAAAGAATACACCAGGAAAGGTACTAACTTGTTGAGTGAGAAATAAAAGAGCAGTTTTGTCAACCACAACGGTCCTGCTTTCAGGACCTGGTGGCACAAGGGGTTGAGACGCAGCTCTATGAAGCTAACCGCAGCCACTGCAGCAAGAGTTCAATTCCCGGCCAGGGAGCTAACCCACATGGTGCAGCAGACCTCTCCTGACTCTCCCGCTGCTCCCCTCAGCAGTGTATTTAAGTGGGTCTCCCTGTTCTGTTCCCCGCTCTGTCTCTGGTGAATCTTCTCACCCCCCACACCTCTGGCCTGTACTCCAGTTCTTGAATGCATAAATAAATAAATCTTTTTAAAAATAAATAAAAATAAAAGATAAAAACAATGGTACTGCTTTCAGAAAAAGCTAAAGGAGATGAAAACCTGACTGAAATTGGACTTTAAGATCTGTGATACTGTTTAGAAATAGCACAATCTGGAAAACCAGTCATGTGGACACCATAGACAGTTTTCTCTCTTCTAAGAGTTAGGTATATAACATGTGCACCCTCCAAGGCTGAGCCAGGTAACCCCAGAATGGTGGCTGGGTCAAAGCAGAGGTACATCCAGGAGCAGGTTGCCAGCAGCCCAGAGCACACAGCAGCAGCCATACCCCCTCCTGCAGCTTGTGAGGATCCAGGTGAGGTAGGGCTTCAGGAGCCAGGGAAGCCCCCAGGGGTGCTCCAAGGACATTGATGAAGAGATGAATTCTATGACCACAGACTGCTGAGATCTGATGATTTCCAAGCCAAGGATTATACTTGCAAGTAAAGTTAATTCAACTCAATCAACATTTTCAGGGAAATCTGTGGAGTGAGTGATGTGTTGGGTGTTAGAAATGGAAGAAGAGAATGATACCTGCCTTCCAAGTTTCTATGTATAGCCAGATGATGATGAAAATGACAATATCAGAGATAATAATGATGATAACATCTGACCTTTGTTGCAATGCTAACTATGTCACTGTCACTGTCCTAACGCCCATATATTAGGTATTTATTATTCCTGTTCGTCCTCTCAAGTGACTGTGAGGGAGACAATAATCTATCATTCTACATTTGAGGAATCTGAGGCCCAAAGAAATTACAAGAACTTACATCCTATCAAATAGTGAGAAAGAAGGAGCCAGGTCTTAAATCTAGGCAGTACTGCTCTAGAGTCCTGCTCTTAACCATGGTAGCAAGTTTGGAAAGGAGTAAGAAGTTTGGGTAAAGTATTATGAGAACACAGATAAGGGACAATGGCTTTACAATGAAATAGGGTGTGTTGTAGAAGCAAGTTACAGTGAACACTCAGCACAAAATTTGACTATGAAATACAAGAGGATAGCCACAAGGAAGATAGGGGTGAGCCTCACATCAGAAATTGAGCAAGAGAATAGGGAGATGTAAATTAGCTGTGCCTCAGGAGCAGCACAGCTATCTGTTAGCGCCCTCCCCAATAAATGCAACATGTGCAATGAGAAAGGAGGCCAAGATCAATTTTTGACACAAGAAGAGCTCTGCTGCTTTTCTAGAGAGCTTTACAATCCACCTGTGTCACAGATTCTCCTAGGCCCCCTCCCAGTCTTCCTAATCAAAATTGTTCTCATGCTCAGGTCTCTATACTTTATCAAACTTCCAAAATTGGAAGAACTCTGCTATCGCAATTGGGAGCATCAAACCAGAGAATGAAAAGATGAGATGTTTGAGGAGCTTTGATTGAAAACATGGATTATAGCTGTGGTCCAGGCAAAAGAGGGGAGGGTCCCAATTAGACACTGGAATCTTCATGGAATAATTTCTTATTAAACTTGCAATTGTGTAGACAAATTGAAGAATCATTTGAGAATAATTAGACTGCATAATTCTCATAGTACAATTCATATTCTATCTTTAGCAGTCAGCTATTAATTACGAATTCAATCTGTCTAGGGCTCGAGATATTTTTTATTTCAAGTTTGACTAACACCCCACAGCAATTAAAAACATATATTTTAGCTATATCTCAAAACATAAAGTATGTGAGTATATCTGATTTTATAATCAAATATTCAAACTTTATTTTTTCAGAAAAGCTCTTAACAATAGCATACTTATAAAAGCTTAACGATGGACTAAAGAATGACTTCTCTCAAGTAGACCTGTTAAACTACTCTAAAACATTTGATTAAACTATTCAAGCCTCAGAAGGTCTCTGTGTTTAGGAATGGCAAAAATTAGAGGAAATATTTTAATTTGTTCTAAAACCTGCTAATACTACTTTACCATTACAGAGTTTCAATAATTCAATGGTCCCCACAAGGAATACAGTGTTTATATTTTTTCAGGAATAAAACTTTACTACTAAGTAAGTGGGGTAAATTATCATAAATTGGCCACTAGATCAAGGGACACACAGTTGCTTGTTTACTCTATGATGTTTAAAAAAAAAAAGCTTAAAACTGAATTCTCAAGCCAAAGACCCAATCAACATAAACAAATGCTAAGATAACAACAATGTTTAGCAGAAAAAAATCTAACATGAGGCAAAAGTTGAATAAGCAAAAACACTTCTCCCAAGAAAGTGCTGATATGAAAATGCTCAAATAAAGGACAACAGATTAAGCGTTATTTTGTATCCTCCTGAAAGATGATGTCACTTTATTCTGGAAATTTTCTTTCAATATCTTACTTCCTCCTCCTCTTCCCAAAGAAGTAGCACTGAATTGAGCACACAGTAGGTGATCAGTAAACACATGCAGATTTAAGCAGTAGGGAGAGTTTAATGAGCACCAAACAGGTATACCTTAACCTGTGAATCATGCTTTGTGTTCAATCCTTAACAATGTATAAAACTTCTAATACAGTCACAAGCACTTAAGTCAGGTGTCAGTTAAACACAGGATCAATAATTTTGAGTCATACTGTTTACTAGAACATATTACTTGACTGTTGTCAGTAAACATCTTGAGATTTTCTTGGTTCAGAAATGAGAAATATCAAAGAATACATATTCTGATTCTCATTAATTTCAAATGCCTTTTTTCTATACAGACAAATTTTGAAAACACAAAATATCTCATTTTTGGAAATGCCATTTTGGAAGTACACTGCTCCAGGTTTTGAACATCCCAGTGTTCATTAAGGCTATATGTTATTTGTAAATGTTCTGACACATGATCCTAAACTGCCCAGGTCTGGATAATTTTAAAAGAGAATCTTTCCTCCTAGTAGTGTCCTTTTTATTGTCTTATCATATTTGCATTCTGATAGAGTGGTTTATGAAACCTCTGAAGAAAATCTAATGTTTCCATATAGCTAAACCAGCATTTTACATAAATCTGTAACGCAGGCTACTAAGGTATATTTGAATTACACATCAACCAAGCCCACTGGACATGTCATACATAATTTTGATTCTCCAGCCTTCCTGCCTGACCAAGTTGGTACAGTTCAGAACAGATGGAGGAGGAAGGTAATAACTTCTGTGTAAAAAATAACTTTTTATAAAAACCTCAGTTGACCTCAGGGTTATTACAGTGGCTCTATCTAATGTCTTCCTACTTAATTTTCCTACTGAAATACAGAAATACCCATGCAAAATAAGTCAATAAACTCACTATTCAAAACAAGAATCACCTCTAATTACAACACTGACAGGATGAGTAGAGAACTGATCAGAGCAAACAGACAAGAAAGAAAGGAGAGCTTTGTTTTCAGCCCTATTTGCACCTCCATCAGTGGCTTAAGACCTCTTCTGCTGATCATAAAAGCAGTTTGTCATCTATCTTTACTGCACAAGCATACACATGCTATAGATTTCCCTGTGCTAAAATAATTCTGAGTCTAAAAGTAAATGCAGAAACTAGGGGGGAAATACAATGCAGAAAAAGGCAAGTGCCATTCCTATAAAGATTTTTAACAAAACAAGAAATAAGATGACTCCAGTAGGGGGGGAAAAAAAAAGGACAAGTCAATAAATAAACATAAAAGGCCATTAAACTTTTACCACTGTTTTTTTCAATATACTTTGGAAGAAAACAACTTTTGTCAAACAATGTGGTAAAGACTGACACAATTCCAGTGTGTCTTGGAGATGAAAATGTACATGGATACAATCTTTATGGAGTAGAATTTGACAGAAATCCACCAACACATTTATGGTGATTTATCCCATATAGGCAGAAATGTGTGAAAGTTGATGTGTTGTAGAACGATGTTAATTATAGGACTATTTAGCAGTTAGCATACAGCCATAGCTTGTAAACTGTATGCAGCCTAAAAGCAAGTTGGAGGAAAAAAGTGTTTCCGTGCAACATATAGTTTGCAGCTACTAAATCATGTTCTGAAAGGCCTTCCTAAATTTTAAGGTGATAGGAAATTATAGTTTAACATTATTTAAGTCTTATTTGCTTTAAAGTCAAAATTTATTAAGTTAAAAAAAAAACAACAACAGAAAACTACAGCATTATATGACTAACTTTTAAAAACAGACACAAACTGCAAACAAACCAGAGGAAATATACTGAGTTACAGTAATGGCAAAGAGTAGCAGCCTTATAACTTTTTTCTTCCTTATGTTTTCAATATTTTCCAAACATGCTCTGTGAAAAAATAAAAAGTATTGTTAACAAAAAATAATTAAAGGGTAAAGAAACAGTAAACACATAAAATGTAGAAAAGTAAATAAACTATAAAGAAATGTTTCTAATAAAATATTCATAGATAATTGAATTCAATAAATGTGTACAAAACTCTTTATACAAGGTTATTTAGGGAATGGAATTTCTGCTACAGATGTGTTCAGATAAAAGGTAAGCTATACAATGCTACCATTCACAAAACTCATTCACTTACTGAATACATGAGTGTCTGATATATGCCACAGACAATTCCAAGGCATCAGGGGCATGGAATAATCGAGTTTAATAAAATAATTAATTTAAATATAAACTAGGCATTTGCATAGTAAGAACATTCTTCTGGATAGTTAAGGACCACCTCCTTTTTATTCAGGGAGGGGATATAACACTTTAGAAAACTTATGGAAGATATAAGAAAAGATACAAGAAAATTAAGTAAGATATAAGTAAGATATAAGAAAATTATTTTCTGAAAATGGCAAAAAGGATTTTAGCAAACTTCATCAGTTGTGTTTTTTTTAAAGATTTATTTATTCATGCACACAAGAACCGGGGTACAGGCCAGATGTGTGGGAGGGTGAGGGGATTCACCAGAGACAGAGCATGGAACAGAACAGGCAGACTGAAATACACTGCTGAGGGGAGCAGCGGGTGAGACAGGAGAGGTCTGCCATGTCATGTGGGTATCTCCAAGGCTGGCGGGGATTGAACCTGCACTGCAGAGGCTGTGGACAGCTTCATAGCACTGTGCTCAACCTCCTGTGCCACCAGGGGAGGCCGATCAGTTGTGTTGTGTTTTTTATTTTTTTTATTTTTTAAAAAATATTTATTTATACAAGAACCAGGGTATAAGCCAGATGCGTGGGAGGGTGAGAGGATTCACCAGAGACAGAGCGGGCAGCAGAACAGGCAGAATGATGAAACACATTGCTGAGGGGAGCAGCGCACAAGACAGGAGAGGTCTGCTTCACCATGTGGGATTCTCACCAGCCAGCCAGGATCAAACCTGCTCTGCAGAGGCTGCAGACAGCTTCACAGTGTGGCGCTCAACTGCATGTGCCACCAGGAAGACCCTGTGTTGTGTTTTTTAAACAAAGACATTCTCCACTCTTGGATCAACATTGTCAAAATGGCTTCCCTCCAAAGCAATTTATAGATTCAAGGCAATCCCAATAAAAACCTCAATATAATTCTTCAAAGAAATGGAACAAACATTGCTGAAATTCATTCAGGGAACAACAAAATTCCCTGAATAACAAAGTTTTCTAGACAAAATGGGGAAAAATTCTTCAAACTATACTATAAAACTATCATATTTAAAACAGCATGATACTGAAACAAAGACAGACATGCAGACCAAGTGAATAGAGACCACAGAAATAAACCTACATCTATACAGGACAGCTAATCTTTGACAAAGAAGCCAAGAGTATACACTGGAAAAGGAAAGTCTCTTCAATAAATGGTACTGGGGGCCTCCCTGGTGGCACAGCAGTTGAGCACTGGGCTGCGGGGCTGCCTGCAGCCTCTGCAGCACCGGTTCAATCCCTGGCCACTGGCAAGGGTCCCACATGGCTCACAGACCTCTCCTGCCGCACCCGCTGCTGCCCTCAGCAGTGTATTTCATCGGTCTGCCTGTTCTGCTCCTGCTCTGGCTCTGGTGAATTCTCTCAGCCCCCTGCACTTCTGACTGTACCCAGTGCTTGTATAAATAAATAAATAAATAAATAAATAAATAAATAAATAGATAAATAAATAAATTTTTTTAAGAAATAAATAAATGGTGCTGGGAAACTGAATAGCCATGTGAACAATAATGGAACTAGATCACTATCTCCTACCTACCATACACAAAAAATCAACTCAATATGGATAAAACCAGAAACCATAAAATACTTGGATAAAACCAGAAACCATAAAATACACAGAAGTAAACACAGACAAAACACTTTACAATAGAACGCTCAGTGATGTCTTTGTGAATTCATCCCCAACATTAAGGAAAGCAAAAGAGAAATAAATAATTGGAACCTCAAACGATAAGCCTCTGTATAGCAAAAGAGATGGTAAACAAAAAGGCACCATACTAAATGGGAAAAAAAATATTTGCACACCATAAGTCTGACAAGGGGTTGATATCAAATATCATACTCATACAACTCAACAAAATAACCCAATCAAAAAAATGGACAGAAGAACTCAATAGCCACCTCTCTAAGGAAGACAAACAGATGGCCAGTATCACATGAAGTAAATGTTCATCATCACCTATCACTAGTGAAATGCAAATCAAAACCACAGTATGATACTAACTCATGCCTGGAAGAATGGCCCATATCAGAAAGGAGAGAAACAACAAATGTTGGCAAGGATATGGAGAGAAAGAAACTCTCTTACTCTGCTGGTGGGGATGCAGACTGGTTAAGTTCTTACAGAAAACAGTGTAAAGGGTCCTCAAAAGATTAAAAATGGATCTTCAATATGAGTCAGCAATTCCTTTCCTAGGTATCTACCAAAAGAACACAAAAGCACTAAGTTGAAGGAAAACTTACATTACCATGTTTATAGCAACACTACTTAAAATAGGCAAAATATGGATAAAACCTAAGTGACCAAAAACAGATGAGTGGATCAAGTAAATATGGTGTATATGCACACTGGAATACTATTCAGCAAACAAAAAAGACAAAGTCATGCCATTCACAACAATATGGATGGCACTAGAAGGGATTATGGTAAGTGAAATGTCAGATACTACACTTGATCTTAGTCAAAAGACCAAGAAGCAATGTGAAGTAAGTCAGAAAGAGAAAGATAAATACCAGATGGTATCACTTATAAGTGGGGGACAGTGAAATTAAATGAAGGAATTGATAAAGCCAAACTAAAAATAACCCTGGAAAACTGATTACAGAACTGAGAAATCCAGATGTGGAGGGGGCAAGAAGTGAGAATAAGGTGTGGAGGGAACACTATGGACTAAGTTGGTTAACCACAGGTGCTCTGGTGGTGGATGTGTGATGTCAATAACACTTTAAGTGGAGACAGGGATCCTGACAGGGGTCCTATATTCCCAAAATATAAACAATGATGTAAACCAACATTATCTTAATAAAATTATACTTTAAAATAAAAAAAAGAATAAACTCAACTACTGTAAGTATCAAGTTTATGTATTTAGTCCCAATTTGGGGCTAAATATTTAGTGGGAAAATATTCATTGCTGCAAAACTAGAAAGTACAATAAAACATTTACAAAATAAATCTGAAATGAATGCATTGTTTCAATTAAAAAAAAGGAAAAGAAAAAATTACAAAACCAGCAAACTCATATTTGGAAAAGAAAATTACAGAATCTAAGAACACATAAAGAATATGCTTTTAAGAATATGTTTTCTAAAAAGGGAGCTACCATATGACCCAGCAATTCCACTCCTAGGGATCTACCAAAAGGACACAAAAACACTGATTCAATGAACACCTGTACCCGTCCGCATATTTATTGCAGCACTATTTACAATAGGTAAAACCTGGAAACAACCCAAATACCCAAAAATAGATGACTGGATCAAGAAGATGTGGTATATATACAAAATGGAATATTATTCAGCAATCCAAAAAGATAAACTCATGCCATTCACAGCAACGTGGATGGAGCTAGAAGGAATTATGTTCAGTGAAATAAGTCAGAAGGAAAAAGAAAACTATCGGATGGTTTCACTTATAGCAGGAATATAGGGGAACCAAGCAAGACATCAGTGTAAAAAAAATAGTAACAGTGCACAATACAACAAGGCAAAAACGGACAATTATAAATCAGAGACATACTGTAGGGGAGGAGGAGAGAGAGATCAGAGGGAGGGAGGGAGGAGCACAGGGGACTGTGGTGATGGTGCACAGGTGCATGTGAATGGAATTCTATGGGGACTACATCTGAGGGGGGGAGCAAACTGTTTAAAAATGAACAATGATATAAAAATTATATATATATATATATATATATGCTTTCATTGTAAAACATACATGCTTCTTCTTGTTTCCCCTCTGCATCCAGTGGGTAACCACTACATCTTAGGTAGCTGCATGATCCATTACTCACCACAAATACTTTCCCCTTTCACATTTTCTTAATCCCCGAAATCTTGTCTTCTTGATCTTTGGTCTAGTCACTCTGAAAGTTGCTAAACATCTCCTAACTGCCAAATTCAATGCTTATATCATTCTAGTACTTAACTCTGCAGCCTTTCATACTACCAACAACGTCCTTCCTTTTTGATACTCTCTTTCTAGCAGTGGAATGACCGTGTTCCCTTCTCCAATAGCCCATTCCCATTAGGATTTTTTTCTTTCATTGCTTCAACCTACACCCTCCTGTCTATTCAGATGGATCTCTCACCATTAGGTCTCCATTTCAATATTTTTAATCTTTTAAAGTAAAATAATTGAACACTGCATTTTAACACTTTATTCTTTCAGACTTTACCAGATATACAAGAGAATTTTTTCGGTGATATTCTTTTTGATATGGCCTCCTGTGGTAACAAGAATGATCAGCTCAAAAGTCACTTCTTCAGGTAAGCCCTCCCTGATTGGCTCAACTATTCTCCTGTGTATGTAAGCTCCCAGTTCATGGTGTGTCTTTCTCTGTAGTACTCATTTTTTGTGTCCCATTTGACATGCATTTGTGTGTCCTGTCCACCAAAATGCAAGCCTGTGGGGACAAGAACAGGCCAATTTGCTCATCTCTCCTTTCCAACTGCCCAGAGGACAGCATTAGTATTCACAGGCCAAAAAGATCAACTATGTAAAAGCAACAATGGTCAAGGCAGGAAAAGATTCAGATATGGCTTATTAAAACATAAGGATAATTAGATCCCAAGTTTTCCCATAAGTTAGATTAACTTCATTCAAAGAAACACACTGCTCTCTTGTTCTGGGCCAGCTGGGGAAAGGACGTTAAAAGTGACATGCCCTATTCCAGATTCAGGGAGAAGAGGTCCTCTGTGAGCCCATGGTAAGAATATCAGGCATGGAATCAAATGCCAATATTCACCTCCTGAGCTCTGCTAGTTTCTAACCACACAAGCTTAGACATATTTCCATATGTCTAAAATGTGAGAGCTATTACCAATCTCAAGGGATTATTTTTTGTAGGACAAAATGAAGTTTTTGAGAAAGGATAAAATAAAAACTGCCAAATTATAGAAATGTTAGGTCTTATCTTGATAAGTGATAACTGTACTGCTTCGGCCTCAAGTGTCCTTAGCATAGGTGATATACACCAAATTCAAATGAACATTCCCAGATGAAGAGTAGAGCAGGGCAAACAAGCAAAAATAGGATCAGAAGTATTCATATCATCAACAGAAAGCTTTAATATGTCTAACAGTAAATGTATTAAAATGTGGCTGGAGTAACATTACTATTGAAGTTACCTATGCCATCACTTTCCTCGCTTAATGTAGTGACCTGACAGTACTTAGTGCATGTGCCATGCCAAGCCTCCCTAGCAAAGCTCACCTCCTAAGATGACATGAGCAAGCATTACCAAACGATCTTTGCCAATTATTGTCTCCTCCCACCCCTAAATCAGCTGAACATTAACTATGCCAGAACAAAAATTGCTAATTGATAGATATTTCCCAACACTTGAGTAGTCAATATAAAAGCCACAACATATGCAGGTCAATCTGTTTTCTTCCTAAGAGTTTTTTTTTTTTTTTTTTTTTTTTTTTTTTTTTTTGCAGCTAATCCTTGTCAGAAGCACATTGGGAAGCATGCTTGTATTTTGATACTTCATGGAGCCTTCCTGAGGTTTACCTACAGTCGTGGTGACCGCTAGGGTACTACCTACTCCAAAACACCCGAGGCAAACGCCATCTCTGCCATCTTCAATGGAGGGGAATTCTGGGATCCCAACCAAGTTCTGTCTGAGCCTGCAGACAGCCCTGGCTCCTTCCTATATCCGGCCTGGCCAAAGTCATTTCATGAGCACTCAAAGAATGGAAAGAACCTGAAACTTCAAGGCACTGAGAGAGATTACTGCTGTGGTCTCCGCTGTCAAAATGCAGTGTTGAAAAAGGGGTTCAAGGACAATTTGAAATCAGCTATTTATTTATGTATTAATATTTTATTTTATATATTTTTACATCATTTTTCATTTTTGCACATTACATGCATTTTCATCTTGGTTATATTCCCCATACAATTCCCGCACTCCCTATTTTGACTCTAATCCTTCCCCGCCCCCCACCATAGTGTGTCTCTGGTTTATAGCTGCTTGTTGATTTTGATTTTCTGCTAGGTATGCAGACTTTTGTCCCAAAATCAAATCATCAATATTATCTGTGCCTCCCACAGTGTACTCTTCACTGAACTGTCCTCAAGTTATTCCTTCACTTGGGAAGTCAGATTAAAAATAAAAAAAAAAATGCTGCACACATTCTGCTGCCATGACGGCATTGACATTATTCACAAGAAGAGCTTCATCCGTGGAATCGTCCAACCTGAGGACACGGGGCTCCATGGAACTTACAAGCAGCAAAGAAACCTGTTTTTCTCTTTAAAACAGACTTCTGCATTTCCACCTTCATATGATATCTGGGGAGCTTAAAACTGACAGTGAATGGTATATATACCTCTCTGTTATGTTAGGAATTTTCTTATCCCTTTAAGGCCCACTTCAAATAAATGAAACTGATTTTACTATTCCTTCCACAAATTTGATTTGATTTTTTTTTTCATCTGCCAATGAAAAATATCTATTTGCCAAACATTGACAGGAAGTAGACTGGAGAAGGAGAGAGGGGTGGATGTATAGAGAGACAAAGTTAAGACTTAACTCCATCCTTAAGGAGCTCTCTAATCCACTCAGGGAAAAAGCATTATGTCTGATCAAAAAAAGTTCTGGGTCAGATCCCAGCTCCAGTACTTATTTAATATGAAACCTTAGATAAGCGAGAAAGGTTTTCCGAGCCTTAGTCTCCACACTGCATACTGTGTGTGTGTGTGCCCTTCCTCACCATGCTGCTGAGATTCACAACTGGTGCAGCTGGGAGAGGGAAGTTATAATCTGTAAAGCATTAGATCTGAGTAAGCTCTTTATGCCATTAATACAGACATTCAAGGTTAAAGGCTTGCAAAGTAAAATTCCTGCAATGCTGTTTCTTCGAACAGTGAACTAGCAGGTAGAAAGTGACTTAAGTGATTGCTAATGCATTAATGACTGGCATGTGGCAGCAACAATGAAACACACAGATGCAATCTGACACTAATGGAGAGATTTGCCTGTGGTCCTGTACAGGGTGGGAGGGTGGAGTGGGGGAGATCCACCACCTCCTGCCTTTAACTTGGGTATGAAATCAAATGTCAACCAAGATTAATTAGAAGCCTGGAGTTTTATTCTATGCTGTTGATAGGAAAAGTACATTTCCATACTGCGAGGAAACATTTCCATGGGAAGCAAATCTGGCTGACATTGAGGGAAGGCCGCTTCATTGTCAATGCAGCCTGTATGGGGCTTGTCAGAGCGATTACTTTCTGCTCAAGTAGCTTGCTTTTCAACATTTTATTATCTTAACAACAAAAAACCCCGGAAGCAATAATTATTTATTATGTTAATTCTTTTGCTTTCTTCCCAAAATTTCTGTAAGACCATTAAAAACTAGCTGTGCCCTTGAACAAACCATGAGTTTATTAATACTCAACCAATTAAGGGGGAAAAAACAAAGTAACAGAACACTCCACACCAGCAATTATTAACTAAGCCGTCCCTGCACACTCTCCTTGCCATGGATGTCATCCCAGGAAATGTCCTGTATATTTAACTAACTGAAAACTAATGTGAAATGTATTTACATCATTACCAGGACCAAGGAAATATGAAAGGAACTGAGGGGCCTACTATACTATGTCTAGAAAAATGTTTCAAATCCAGGTTCTAATGGGAGCCATATTATTTTTTCATCTCTCACAAATATGGAAAGAACCTCCAGCATCTTTCTTCAACCCATGATAGAAGGCTTCCACAGCAAAGGGCAAATTTATCTTCTCATTCAACTTCTTTCCCTAGGGCAGCACACACTCTCTCTTTACCTCCTTTGTCTTTATTCATTAAACCTAAGTAATGTTTCTTTCTGGGAGATTTTATCAACATCACCCATTTTTTATCACACACACTGCAGGTTTTTTTTTTTTTTGGTTTTTTTTTTTTAAGATTTATATTTACTTATACAAGAACTGGGGTACAGGCCAGAGGCGTGGGAGGGTGAGAGAATTCACCAGAGACAGAGCGAGGAGCAGATGGACCAAAAACAATGCTGAGGAGAGCAGTGGGCCAGGCAGGAGAGGTCTGCCGCACCATGTGGGTATCTCCCTGGGTGGCTGGGAATCGAACCTGTGCTGCAGAGGCTGCAGACAGCTTCACAGTGCTGCACTTAACCCACTGCACCACCAGGGAGGCCCCACACACTGCAGTTTTTTAATCTCCAATTCTAGAGCTTCCCTGGACATAAAGTCAGGTCAACTGACCAGCTGGCCCAGAGTAGTGGGATTCTAAATACGGAACTACCTTCCATGCCATTGAGTCATCTGGAGAAGCTGTGATCCAAGTAATTGTGTGCAATGTCCCTGCCTCAGGTGGCAGCAGTCTGCCAGCTCTGGAGCAGAAAAAGTCCAGAACAGGTGGGGCATAGCAATTGGCTTGAAGCAAGGCCACCAGATTGGCCTGTGCTTATACCAATAAGAAGCAGGGACAACTCATGCCTGTGAGAAAAGAGGAGAGTTTTGGGACGCAACCCTTTCTTGGGGTTCTCACTGATTTCCCGACGTGGTGAAGGGAATAAATAATGTGTTGGAGCTTCCAGAGAGCTAAGAAGATGACATCACCTACTCCTCTCCTTTCTTATTGTTCTATCTGCCCTATTTTTACACTCCAAGTCTATGTCACTTGTACAAACATGGGCTATATAAAAAGTAATTACAGACTTTATTTTTCAATTTTCCAAGTAACTTTTAAAACCTTTGATACTATTCAACTTAAAACAACAATGTCAACAAGAAAATTACCATTAATGAGATTAGGATTAATAAGAAGGTAAAAATTTGAATTATTTCAGGTTTCAATCAGTTTTCACCCTTAACAGTACTTCAATATTGTTTTATTAGAAAGTGCTAAAATACATAAGAGGAGGAAATCATAATTTTAAGTCAAACAACAAACTGATAAAAAATTTTCCTTGAAGTTTCATTATGGTGGTGATAATGCAGAGTAATATAATAAACTTTCATGACAAAGGAATACCAATTGATACAGATTCATTTAGGACACAGGCTTAGAACACTCTGGTCAACGTTAACAGAACCAGAATCTAGAGTCCATCAATAAATCTCATCCATCCTCTCCTCCCCCATGACCAGAAGGTGCTACCCCTCAGCAGTGTACTTCGGTCCTTCTGCCTGCTCTGCTCCCCGCTCTGGCTCTGGTGAATCCTCTCACCCTCCCGCACTTCTGATGGTACCCAGTGCTTGTATAAATAAATAAATAATCTTTAAAAAAATTCAATATATTTTAGGTTATTATCTTTAATTTTCAAAATAGACATGGTACAATTATATTTTCTAAAGTCATTTCCCTCTTTTTCTTTAAGCACATAATACCTGTTGTCTGGAGTCTAAATATAAACTCTGGCAACCAAATTAAGAATCTAGCAATCGAGAGGTTTTGCTACTTCTTACTCATTTCTTCCCACCCAGATAAAAAAGACACCCTAGATAGAAAGAAAGGTATTCTTACTCTCTCGCTCTCTCTTTCCCCCCATCCCATACACATCTCATCCCACCTCTCTCCCTCCTTCTCAGTAATGATGTTTAAACATACAGCAAGGGAGCCATTCTCGTTCTCTGTGCTTTAGAATACTTCTGAACTTGCTGCAGTGGAGATTTCAATCTGTATGGGAGATCTGTATGGGGGGAGGGGGGTGCAATGCTCAATTAGCACATAGGCTCACTTGTTAGCCTTACTTATCCTTCCTCCCTCCCTCGACCACTGGCATGCAGCTTCCCCCAAGCTCTCTGATCTAATTCTGCACAAATGCTTAATAAGGTTGTAGCGATTTAATACAATTAAGAGTGTTGCTCACAAATTAAGCAATCCATTAACACTCTAGCAAAGAAACAATTCCAGAGAAAAAGAATCAGCCAAATGAGGATTAGAAGACAACTAAGTGTACAATCTGAAAAGTCACACTGCAGCACATTTCATATCTATATGTTTTATATATTTCAGAGCAAAGAAAACCAGAAGTTGATTTTGTACTTTCAGGATTTTCCACTTTTCCCATTTGATTGCTAGTTTCTAGAGTTCTAGTTTGATTTGTTTCATCATCTTTGCCAATTCATACTCACAAAATCATCATGGTTCTTTATTCAGTTAAGTGCACATGATTCAATGCTTACATAACTAACTATTCTATCATAAAAGATATATAAACTTATAGAAGGAAATCTTGTAAATTGCAAAAAGAAAAAAAAAATCACATCCATTATACAAAAGTAACCACTATTTTGGCTTGCATTTATATATTTCAATTGTTTTTTAATAAACACTTTAAATCACTAAATAACATTGGCTTTATCCTATACACATGATTTTTTCACTAGTTTTTGTGCCCATCACTATATTATGATGATCTCACTTCCTTAAATACTCTTCTTTGTTATTTCTATTGGTTATATAGCATGCTATTACACAAATGTACCATGATTTCATCCATTCTCTGTATCAGGTTGTTCCCAATTTTTCACCACTCCAAATAACATTTTACTAACTATGCCTGCATGGGATTCTCTGTACATATGTACTCTCTTTTTTTTTAAGATTTATTTATTTGTGCATACAAGAGCTGGGATACAGGCCAGAGGTGCACGGGAGTGAAAGGATTCACCAGAGACAGAGTGAGGAACAGAACAGGCAGACTGAAATACACTGCTGAGGGAAGCAGCAGACGAGGTCTGCTGTGCCATGTAGCTGGGTAGCTCCCAGGCTGACCAGGAATCCAAATTGTGCTGCAGAGGCTGCAAATTGCTTCTGAGTGCTGTGCTTAACTCCTTGTGCAATCAGGGAGGCCCCAAATGCACTCATTTCCTTAGGGTGAATTCATTATATTTTAATAAATATATTTCTATCCCAAGGCATCATTTTTCCATGCTCCAGGAGTATGCATTCTACTTTGGAGACCAGTGATATAGATAAAAAAAAGAAACACTGGCTGACATCTTGACCTTTAATAACCAACCGCCTTGCCATCTTTTTCAGTCCCACTCAAAGCACATTATAAATGTCCTTATGTATAATAATCACTAAAATAGTGACTAGATGCCAAGTGTTGCATGTTCTGAAAAAAAATTAAAGGAAAATTTTGACTTACTATTAGTAAAGGCATAATGTGCTGCATCATTTTCTAAGTAGTGTATTACAAAAGATTTGCTGCCTTAGAACTCAAAGGAAACCTAAACTCCTCTTCTCCTAAGGCTGAACAAACCACTTAACCTGTGCTTCAGGATTCATAACAAGATGATTCCCACCCACTTCTCATTAAAGAAACATCAGAAAGACCACACAGAATGAAAAGGGGTATCTCAAAGTGTCTGGGCAATTTATTCACTAAGCATCTCTGAAGCCTCCTATGGTTCATGTTCCCTCATATTTCTGCTTCCTGGAACAAGGTGAGGACTCAGCTGGAAAGTGTCCACTAACAAGAAGATTTAGTTATCTAATGGGAAACTAGGTTTTTTCTGCAAGATTCTTTCAGGTTATTTTACTTGTTCTGGGATAAATGAGTTTACATCACTGTTCAGTTTTCATGTAATGATTAATAATGACTCATAAGCTAAAGTCCTAACATCTAAATTATTTTTAAGTCATAATGTCCTGTTTCAACTGCAGAAGGGGCAGCTGAGGCAGAGAGACACAAAATATTTGCCAAAGTCACAGACTAAGTCAAGGCCCGAATTGTAGTAAAGCAGAGTTCACCAGTTAGATGTCTGCCTCTTCATATTGGGGGAGATAGAGAGAAGGGATAAACAGGTGAAGCACAGAGTACCTTTAGGGCATATCTATATCATATCTTTTTGATACTATATAATGGAAAAATGACATTAGGTATTTACTCAAGCCTACAGACATACAAGATGATCCTCTAACTTAAAACTATAGATTTCCAGTGATTATGATGTACTAGCGCAGGTTCATCAGTTGTAACAAACATACCCCTGTAATGGGGGATGTTGATGATGGAGGAGGCTATGCATATAGGGGGAAGGGAACATATGGGAAATCCCTGTACATTCCTCTTAATTTTGCTTTGAACCTGAAACTGTGCTAAGAAAAAAAAAAAAAAAAAAAAAAGAAGTCTTTGTTTAAAAAAAAAAAGTCTCCATCTAGAAAGATAAAGGCTTTAGCTCCAAGCCATAAGCCCTGCTCCAAAATGTTCAGTACCAGGGTGAATGTCCTACAGAGCAGGGAACCTCTACAGCTACCAAAAAATGAAGGGGTACACAGCACTGACAGAGGAAGGGACACCAATTTCCATGTTAGCATCATCAGGAACCCCTGTCTCTTTGCAGTCTGCCCTTTTACTACAGCTCTCGCACTTTACAGAAGGAAAGTCTATTTGTAAATGTACAAACATCCATGGTATCAAAGAAATAATATGAGCTATTGCTCTCAAGAAAGACTTCTTTAATGATTAATCAAACAGGGACTCACTGCAGAGATTTATGTCTTTCCCTGTCATATCTATAGTTCATTTGAGGGTAAACCAATGTACACTACACATAGAATATTTTAGCCATCGTGTGTTGTTATAAAATCAGTTGTATTACACAATTTAATGATCATTCTTCCCTTGACCATAAAGAACTCATTTCACAACTGAAGAATTGGTGAAATTTTCAAAAAGATGACACCAGTAAATATTAAATGCAAAAAAAACCCTTTTAAATTGATCTAAAATAATTATTCTTTTTTAACAGAACTCACACTCAAATACGACATTAGCTGGAACCTTCAAACAAAAACCAACCAAAACAAAAGTATAGATGTTCCTAACACTGATTCTCTTAAATTGAATTGCAATGCTTTTCAATTTTTTTCAAATTATACAGAAAATATTCACAAATGAAAATACATGAGTTAGTTTAGATTAAGTATACATTATACAATAAGATAATTAAAATCCACTTTATCAAATATTTATTTACAAAAGTAATTTTTCCAATGAAAGTCAGTCATTGTCTAATTAACGTTTGGTATTTTCTACTGCTTATTAACTAAAATATGCTATGTTAATTTGTGGCCGTTTCAATTTATATTGAGTAGCAAACACCTCTCTTTTACTAAGTACATAGAAAAAGATGGATCCTGTTATCTTCCCAAATTGATTATTTCCGAAAGTATGCCCATGATTCTTATTTAATTAGTCCCAGAAGCCAAACACTAGAGTTCAGTATAAACATACCAGAGAAACAGCATGAGTTTTAATTGTAATCGTCACTTTATAAACATCTCACAATTTTAGGTGTCCATTATATTATAAATTATGAGAAACAGAATAATTTGCCATGGTTTTACAACTTATTACAACTTATTACAAATATATTTTATTCTATTAAATTTGCATCATTGAAACTTGACTAAACCACTTTAAATAATCTGGCACGTAATTTCTTTATACTGTTTTTAAATTTTTCCTCAAATTCAACTTAACCCTTATTTGACATTAAAAACTAATTAGAGGGCCTCCCCTGGTGGCGTAGGCAGTTGAATGCTGCACTGTGAAGCTGTCCGCAGCCTCTGCAGCACCAGTTCGATCCCGGCTGGCCGGCGAGGGTCCCACATGGCGCAGCAGACCTCTCCTGCCTCTCCCGCAGCTCCCCTCAGCAGTGTACTTCCTTAGTCTGCCTGTTCTGTACCCCCCTCTGTCTCTGGTGAATCCTCTCACCCTCCTGCGTATCTGGCCTGTACCCCAGTTCTTGTATAAAATAAATAAATAAATCTTTTTAAAAAATCTAATTAGAGCTTCTCTGATAGAAAGTAAGGTTGATTTGACTGACAGGTTTGATGAGAACTGTTGCACTAACAAGATCCTATGATAGATATATTTCATCCACTGATAAATTTAATCTTCATTTCTAAGGTTTGACAAAAAACATGGGTATATATAGATATAAATATATCTACATGTACTAAAAGCTGCAATGTCAAAATTTCATTAAAATCAATATTATTTTTGTTTTTACAACCACTTCCATATGTGGTGTCTTTAAGTTAAAAAATAACAGGTTTAATTAATAGTCATTCATGAATCTTGGTCTACTTGCTCTATTTGATTTATTTCCCAGCAAATGAAAAGATGCATGACTGGACAGCAAATCCTTAAGAGACTAGTTGGTTTCCAATTTCTTACTTTAAACAATTTTAAGAATTGTTTTAAACAATTTTGAGAATAAAATAGAAAATGTCAGTTTATAGGTCATAAAAAATAATTTCCGGGCCTCCCCGGTGGCGCAGCAGTTGAGCGCTGGGTTGCGAAGCTGCCCGCGGCCTCTGCGGCGCCGGTTAGATCCCCGGCTGCTCCCCGGCCACAGCAGGAGGGTCCCACATGGCGCGCAGACCTCTCCTGCTGCCCGCTGCTCCCCTCAGCAGTGTATTTCGTCACTCTGCCTCCTCTGCTCCCTGCTCTGGCTCTGGTGAATTCTCTCACCCTCCCGCGCTTCTGACTGTACCCAGTGCTTGTATAAACAAATAAACAAACAAACAAACAAATAAATTAAATAAAAATTAAAAAAAATAATTTCCAATGTACGACCTCAACATAAATTTTGTAACGTGAAATTTCTGTAACATGAAAATAATTCCAATTGGGACTATTACAACTACAACAAAAATTTTCTAGTCTTATTTACCTAGTTACATAGACAAAGTTTCTCAGCATATTCATAAAAATATAAATAGATATGGTGGTAAACCCTGTTTAGTACTGTGTAATATCTACACACAGATATGAAATAATTGTTTGTAGCCCAGTTGATTCAAAAATGATTCAATTAGATGAAATTCATATGAAACCACAAAACACCACCAATAGCCAAAGCCTTACCGATGAAAACAAAGGAGAAAGGAGGTATCACACTTCCAAGCTTCAACTATATTACAAAGCCATAATAATTAAAACAGTTTGGTATTGGAACAAAAACAGACACACAGAACAATGGAACCAAATAGAGAGCCCAGAAATAAAACCACACTTATTTGGACAACTGATCTTTGACAAAGGAACAAAGAACATGCAATGGAACATGGACAGTTTGTTCAATAAATGGTGCTGGGAAAACTGGACCACCACATGCAAAAAAATGAAACTAGACCACTACCTCTCACCGTGAACAAAAATCAACTCAAAATGGATAAAAGAACTAGACATAAGACCTGAAACCAGAAAATATATAGAAATATAGGTAAAACACTACAAGATATACATTGCAATAACATCTTTAAAGACTCATCACCCAAAGCAAAGATAGTCAAGGAAAAGATAAATACCTGGGATTACATCAAACTGAAAAGCTTCTGTATAGCAAAAGAGAAATTAACCAAAACAGAGAGATACCCCACTGATTGGGAAAAAATCTTTGCACTCTAGTCAACTGATAAGGGACTGATCACAAAGTTATACAAAGAACTCACACAACTCAACAAAAACAAAATAAATAATCCAGTCAAGAAATGGACAGAAGAACTTAAAAGACATTTCTCCAAAGAGGAAGTGCAAATGGTCAACAGGTATATGAAAAATGTTCAACATCCCTTATAATGAGGGAAATGCAAATCAAAACCACATTGAGATACCACCTTACACCAGTAAAAATGGCACATATCAAAAAAACAAGCAACAACAAATGTTGGCAAGGATGTGGTGAAAAAGGAACTCTCCTACAATGCTGGTGGGAGTGCAAACTGGTCCAACCACTATGGAAAGCTGTCTGGAGGCTCCTCCATCTACTAAATGTGGAGCTACCATATAACCCAGCAATTCTACTCCTAGGGGATCTACCCAAGTGACACAAAACATTGATTCAAAAGAACACCTGTACCCCTGTGTTTATTGCAGCACTATTTATAATAGGTAAAATCTGGAAACAACCCAAATGCCCAACAATAGATGACTGGATCAAGAAGGTGTGGTATATATACAAAATGGAATTATTCAATAATCAAAAATGATATTCATGCCATTTGCAGCAATGTGGACGGAGCTAGAAGGAATTATGCTCAGTGAAATAAGTCAGAATGAAAAAGAAAACTATCGGATGGTTTCACTTATAGCAGGAATATACGGGAGCCTTATTAAATAAGACATCAGTGTAAAAATATAATAACAGTACAAAACAAAAATGGACAATTATAAATCAGAGACATACTGCAGGGGAGGAGGCAAGAGAGAGATCAAAGGGAGGGAGGGAGGAGCACAGGGGACTGAGGTGATGGTGCACGGGTGCATTGTTGAAGGAAGCTCTATGAGGACTACACCTGAGGGGGTGGGGGGAAGCAAACATTGTTAAAAATGAATAATGATGTAAAAAATTTTAAAAATAATTAATTTTTTTGAAAAATCCCCCAAAATCAAAAAAATCAATTATATACTAATAATTTCAGTGATAATTCAATTAGGTAAAATTAACCACTTAGTTTTTGATCCCATAAAAGGAAAAATAGATTAAAGTTTCAATTTTATATATACTTTGATACAGAGAAGTTTGACAAGTGATGAATAAAAGATTTCCAAACTTATACATGTTATAACAGGATAAGATTCTATGGAGAAATAAAATATAGATACCCATTCAAAGATTAAAAATTAAGGTGGTAAAGTTGCTCTCAATGAAATAAAAGCTTATTTATATATTTTTAAATGGAAAAAAGAGGATATCAAAACCTTTAGGTATTTGGATTCTGTTTCTTTTTTTTTTTAAGATTTTTTTTTTATTTTATTTATACAAGAGCCGGGGTACAGGCCATATGCGCAGGAGCGGGGAGGATTCACCAGAGACAGAGCGGGGAACAGAACAGGCAGAATGAAGAAATACACCACTGAGGGGAGCAGCGGGCGAGACAGGAAAGGTCTGGCTCTCCATGTGGGTTGCTCTGAGGCCGGCGGGTATGAACCAGCACTGCAGAGGCTGCGGACAGCTTCACCTCGCTGCGTTCAACCACCTGCACCACAGGGAGGCCCATGGATTCTGTTTCTTATGGATGCCTATAAAATATTTTTTAAAAGTTTTTATTTTTAAAATATCAACTTTTACCATAGGAGGTAAATCTTCTCAACTGTATAAACATATCATGTAAAATTCCATATGTGAACTTATCAATATGCAAGGGAGTATCCATTTCTTAAAATTCTTTGACTAGATTCACAGCATAAAATTCAGAAAGCTGCCCTGATTCAATGTCCCACTATTTCCGGAACTTATCAGCTTCAGCTACTTACTCAGAAAAAAACATTTCTCTAGAGAAGGATCTCTTAAAGCAGTATTTATCTCATATTTTGCTTCTGACCTTAACAATTTTGCTAATTACATTATAGCATAGTTTTCAAAATGAGTAGAACCAAGTGTGGGCTCTGTTTTGAAAGCTGTCCTCTAAAATAGAAGTTTCACCTTGGTAACACCTATCTAACAGTTATCCAACTTACCTAACACTAGAGTTCTCCTCAATTCCCTAATCCTATTCTTCAGGGGCCAAGGATACCCTTTATGCCTGAGCCATCCATTTATCTCCTTCGACTCCTAATGAACCAATCCAAAGACACACACAGGAAAGATCCAGGATCTTCAAACAGAAGCAAGTTAAATTCACGGTGTGTACAAAGTGATTCTAAGAGTGACTCCTGCAACAACTAGGAGGAGCTTTGTGGATTCCAGTCAGGCTAAACAAGTTCAAACCTCAGCCTTAACCTTACAACTTGCCCGAGCTTGGTCAATTTGCTTAGCCTCTGAGCTTTATTTCTAGGCCTATAAAATAGGGAGAATTTAGGTGGCAATCAGTGTTGAATTAGGTTGGTTTTATTAACACACACACACACACACTTAGAATAATGCCTAGACATTTTAAGTATTCAATAAGCGGCATTGTTCTTTTGTTTATAATACTTTTACCCTTAAGTACAGCTGTGCTATCTAGAACTGAAGTAAATAAAGCACCAGCCAGCGCCTGACACAGGCATGGAGAAGCAACACTTTTACTACTTTCATCTATTTGGATCAACACTCACTGTCCTGTACACACCCTTCTGAGGAAAAACAGCATGCGTGTAGCTTGTGCTCTGCTAACTCCACTTCAACAGGAGTGGTGACAGTGTAGGGGCAGGGATATTTAATTAACCACTTTCTTTTAAAACTCACCTATAACACTAGCTGAAGATAGAGAAGAGGAGAGAAGGAAAGAAGAAACAGGAGAAAAAGGAAAGCCTAGGAGGGTGATATGTGTAAGAATGAAAGAAGCCAAGTTTTCTATTCATGAACTTTCTCTAAAACCCCATACTTCTCAAACTGCTGCCTAAATTCCCATCCCACACACATTCATCCTTAAATATAGCAGCAAACACAGTCTACAGCATGGAAACAAGGAAAAGAAGTCAAGTCACCAACAACACAATCTTCTAATTAAAAAAAAAAAAGGAAAATAAACTATTAACAGCTTGTTCCTCTCTCCAATTTTCCAGCCCTTTTCCCTGTGAGTCTACTCTAAGTAGGTGCCCATTGCCTTCAAAAACTCACTTGCTTACAAGGCCACCCATTTTAAAAGAAAAACAAAGATAACACTTAGAGGTTACTTCTCTGCCTTCCCTCTAAATGCCTAAAGAATGTCCACAGGATTCACAGGCAGCTCCTAAGATCACTGGCTAGCTGCAGTCCTGTCAGAGGGAGGCCCTGCAAGCTCAACTGGGAGAGACCTGCCTCAAAGTCTTTCCTGCAGATGCACCTTTAAGCTCCCTTGCTTGATATTGAGGGCTGAACTGGATAGCCCTCAAGTTTTTCTGTGAGCGAAACCTCATTGAGGACACCCTTATTATAGTCTTGGTACCCCACAAGGCCCACCCCCAAAGCCTCAAAACAGAATTCCAGCTGAGTCCTCTCCCCATGAAGGCACAGCCACCTCCTATGGCAGAAGGACTTCACCCTGCCTCATTTCACTATGAGTCCTAGGAGTTACTTAATTTTTGGAAAACAATATGCTTTGCAAACGACTCATGACTATGATTCCAGTCATTAAGGATTTCCCACCCATGTTCAGTTTTAGATTATAGAACTGAGGTATAAACCAATAAATCTTGGGGCTGGTGATAATGGTCCAGAATAGAACAATCTGCATTCAGAAAGCATGCCAAGAAAAAAGACTTGAGCAATAATCACAAGACATGTCCCAAACGACAAGCCACATGATAGCAGAACCAAACAGAAGAACACTATGGTCCAGTTCTATAATCTCCCTCATCCTTCACAATAAGCAAACCACCTCATTTTATCTCCAGCTGCTCCAGAATCTTCCCAAGTAAGTACTTACATACAATATGTATCTGTTGATAATGACCAACATTTTATAAATAATCTTGGTAAAAAGTCTGTATCCCATAATTTTTAAAAAATCACTGTGAAGAGTCTATATTCCCTTAATGTCCACTTATTCTACTTTTATTAATGCAGTTTACTTTAGTATAATTCTCCCCACAAGGTTACAAAAAGTGATTTAAGTAAGTAATCAAAGTGCATAATCTCTATAGTCTATTCTATATCAAATAATTCTTTCCCCTGGTGACTGCAATTAGATACAACTCATTGGACTGTTTCACATCTTTCAAATATGAATCTACATACAGGCTTTCTATGCCTTTGTCTAACCTTAAAACAAAATGCAATTTGTTTTAAAGAAGGTGATTAGCATCAATCTCCAAAGGCCTGCCCACCTCTACCTGAAATGAATGGTCTTAAAATAAACTATCTCTGACCTTAGTGACATTTTGCCCTGAGCCCACTTACGCACACAGACAAGAGATTTGCAGTGGACTATATACCTTTCACCTCAATCAAACCTCCAGGTGCTAAACACAACAAATTACAAAAACACAAACCTATCTAGAGGATTTGAAACCACAGACAACATTCTGCTCTCCCTCTACTCTGGTAGAAAAAATATAGATAATGCCTCTAAGCAATTAATTTCATTCAAGCTACTTAATGCATTTTCTTCTAACTTACTACTTCGGAGGGCAGGAAAATAGCAGTAACAATACTGCACTATTGAGCTATGCCAACTTTACAATTATTTTTAACATCAACATGAGAAATTGTACCAAATACTTAAGCACATTCAAAAATTAAGGCATGTGCTTTGGGCACAGTGAGTAGTAACAGGAACACAGGCCCAACAGGCACTTGAGGAAAGGAGCACTTTGAGATCCACAAACAACTGGGGACCCGTTGTCTGCATGACACGCAGGATTGTGTGGGGTCTCAGTTCCATAAAATACAGAAGTAACTCCACTGTCACCTTGTAGGATTGCCTTGGTGTAAATAATATGTAAAGCACCCAATGCCTAGGTGGAATGCAACATTCATATTTCCTTTTCCCTTGTTCCTAGGAAATCAGAGGAAATGCCAACAAGCTTATGAATCAGATTATAAATGGAAGAAAACCTGGGGCTGGGGGAAAACCACACCCTTTGACACTTGCAGACATAAAGGAAATATATGAGGTAGTGGCTCATGGTTACTGCACGCCCTTGGGCTCTCAGAAGAAGGCGGTGGTGACAGACTGGGCACAAGTTTCCCATAGAATGTAAGGGGGCAGACTTCACCCCTTTTCACAGATGAAGAAACCAGCTGCAGAAAGACAACTTCACATCTGATAAATGATTCAGTCGCCAAGAGAATTCAGGTTTAATCAGTTATCACACTCAGAGTATAACCAGAGACCTACCAATTTGTTAGTTTCTTTTTATACAGCCCATTATCAAATCTTATCTCTGAGGCAAATCTATGACTCAGAATGCAATTGAAATGACCCAATTTACAGATAAGAGTCTGAGTTCAATGAGGATAAACAACTTCTCTCTGAGATAGCACTAAGCAGCAGGCAGGGTGGGCCTTGAATGTAGTCTCTTCATCCTAAATCCTGGTTTTTTTCCCATGCTACCAGTAATTCCCCAACTGTGTTCTACAAAACAGAGACATCTGAGGGCACAGGCTGCATGTCCTGGCAGACACCTGAGTGGAGCCCAATCCTCTACCCATTGTATAATGTGGTGCCACATACCAAGGGGTGAGGTCTATTTAACACCTTTGATTCTAGGCTGGCCTTGTAACTGACTTGGGCCAGAAGAATAAGGTAGATGTGACCATGTGCCCTTACTACATGTGACTCAAGAGATTTGGCATATTTCCAATCTCTCTTTAGAACTCCCTATTTAAATGGTGAAAGACCACATGGAAAAGATCAGTACTGTCCCAAGAACATCCTAATTCAGCATACAGCCAGAAGAGCCCCAAAACTGACTGTCCAATCAGATCAGCAGAGTGGAGATACACACATAAAGCTCACACACCAAGCTCAACTTGGATAGTTAGATCATCTTCAACTTCGATAGGTAGATCATCCAAAGAAGAAAAACAGCAAATGGTGACCATTATAAACCACCAAGTTTGGGTGTGGTTTATTACAGGACAATAGCTAACCATCCGTCTTGTTTCCCAATTTGGAGAGTGTAGGGTAAGGAAAAATGTCAGGCTTTTCTGCCCTCCCGCCATCAGGATAGATGATGGATCCTTGCGGTCCTGAATGCATGCCTGATGGCGGGCACCTGAAGTAGGGTGTGGGCAGAGGTAGATGGGATTCACCTGGGCTGAGACTGGGTTTTTAAGGGCGGCGTCACGGGGATGCCAGCAGAAGCCGAAGAGAAGCCGAAAGAGAAGCAAAGAAGCAGAAGCAGAGATCACCGGAGAGCCCAGATAGAGTGAGGATTTGCTGGGAGCTGGGAGGACTGCCAGCCTCCCGGCCCCCCAGCACCCTGCCTGCCATGTGCCTGGCAAATCTAAATAAAAGACCTGCAAAAACCACTGAGGACTCTGACTCCTCCTTTACCCGGTCTGCTGGACATTAGAAACCCTGCACTGTGGCCTGTCCTGGCCTTACAATTGGCGTTAGTTGGCAAGATGATCCATGTAAATGGGTATGGAGCCCTCCGAAGACCTGGAGAGACCAAGGAGTTGTAACAGACTGTGTTTGCCTGTGACGACACTGGAGGCGCCATGGCGGCACAGAAGGTGGACACGGTCCGGGAGCTATAGGACGAGACCTCAGCTGGAGGAGGAGATGCTTGACAGGACCAGCCAATGACCCCTGAGGCAGCAAGAATCGTCGGGGAGGAAAGGACCACGATTTGGAGCTCACCAGTGCTGATGCCAGGGAGAGGCCTAATGGATTTGGACTGATGGACTGATGAACTTGGACTGACAATCCTGCCAGAAGGTGGAGGAACTTTGGCAAGTTAAGATTTTGGGACCCTGGGGGAGGATGCTATTGTTTGTACACCCCAGGAGATGGGAATCTGGGGGTGGCCAGCGGGCCTTGATGGCCAAAAGCAGCCTGTGTATGCCCAGAAGCTAGGCGGAGGAGAAAAGCCAACTGAGAAGGCAAAAGCTGGTGCTGATGCTGAGTTTGCGAAGCCCTGAGCAGCTGTTAAGCACTAAGTAAGCTGAGGAAGTCCAGTGAGTCTTGTAAAATCACCTGTGGGTGATGCCCTGCTTGTTCTCTAGTGAAGGTAAGGAGCTGAGGAACCGGTCCTTGGGGGATGGGTGGGGAACGTGGCTTGGGGTGGAGCCCAACTGAATGTAGAGTTTGGATCCCTGACCTATGTGCTTGTGCAGTGGGTTTGCCTGAGTGCAGGGGTCTGCGTGTTGCATTGGTGGCTATGAAGGCCGAATGTTGGTGCGACTGCAGACAGAAACCCTGGGGGTTGGCGATTACCCCCAACAGAATAGAATCGCCAATCTCAGAGCTAGTGCATCCTGGGGGTGTATGCGGTGTGTGGCTTGTAGCCGAGACTACAGCCAGAAAAGGCCAGGAAGCCCGACGGCTCCTGGTGTGTTACAGTAGATGCCGTGAGTGGTTCTTCTCCCTCGTATGAGCAGTGCCTTGGGCAGCAGATTTGGTGGCTCATCTGCTGGTACCAATAATTGTCTTTTGCCACTAGGTTGGTGCCCTGCCTGGACTTATTTGTGTTCTGTTGTATTTTGTTGTTATATTGTGATGTATTTGCTTTTGTGGGCCATGGCTGCATTGTTTGTTTGATAAGAAAATTGTATATATGAAGACTATATGGCAGAAAACCCTGAGGCGGTGGACTGTAGGGTAAGGAAAAATGTCAGGCTTTTCTGCCCTCCTGCCATCAGGATAGATGATGGATCCTTGCGGTCCTGAATGCATGCCTGATGGCGGGCACCTGGAATAGGGTGTGGGCATAGGTAGATGGGATTCACCTGGGCTGAGACTGGGTTTTCAAGGGTGGTGTCACAGGGATGCCAGGAGCAGCAGCAGAATCCGAAGAGAAGCCAAGAGAGAAGCAAAGAAGCAGAAGCAGAAGCAGAGATCACCGGAGAGCCCAGATAAAGTGAGGATTTGCTGGGGGCTGGGAGGACTGCCAGCCTCCCGGCCCCCCAGCACCCTGCCTGCCATGTGCCTGGCAAATCTAAATAAAAGACCTGCAAAAGCCACTGAGGACTCTGACTCCTCCTTTACCCTGTCTGCTGGATATTAGAAAACCTGCACTGTGGCCTGTCCTGCCCCTACAGAGTCTTTCTTTTAATCTGGCCACATAAAATTTTGTTTAACCAGAAGATATTTATGTTTTTCTACCTATATAAAATTGTACTCAAACAAAACATTTTAATTTTTTTTTAATTTTTATATTCCCCATACAATTGCACCCCCCTTATTCTGACCCCAATCTCTCCTTTCCCCGCTCTCCCCCCCCCATAGTGTGTCTCTGGTTCATAGTTGTTTGTTGATTTTGATTTTTTCTTTCTTATAGTTATTCATTTTCCTGGTCCCTTATTTACGTTTTCTAGATTCCTGCTATGAATGAGACCATCCGGTATTTTTCTTTTTCTTTCTGGCTTATTTCGCTGAGCATGATCCCTTCCAGCTCCATCCATGTTGCTGCAAATTGCATGTGTTTATCTTTTTGATTGCTGAGTAATATTCCATTGTGTGTATATACTCAACCAAAACATTTTAATGCTATAAAGAAACAAGGTGGAAAACTACTGAACTAGGCAGTAAACTCCATACTGTCTTCCCATTCATGTGTTCATCATTTCAGCAGGTCATGAATGTGCTTCAAAGAGTCACTAAGAAATTAAAGAAATACACACCAAAAAAACGTTGTATTGGGAACACTGTTAAAATTCAGGATTCATTCATTTTCAGCCACCACTGCCCTGTTCCAAAAAGGCTTAATATATTTATAATGCCATATAAAATACCGAAAACTAAATTAGAATGAGATGAGAAAAGTGAGAGAAGAGACTAAGAATCAGGCCAAGAGAAGGCACCAAAAGTGATGTTCTATCTAACAGATCTTCAGTAGAATCATTGTGTTCCTTTTTTGCCTAGTCAGCATCTGCTTGCTTCAGCTGTTAACAGCCCATTTCCCGCTCTTATTCCATGTGCTTGGTCCAGGGGGTGGGTCAGATTAAAGTGGAAACAGCTGATGTGAAATGACTCCACGACCCCAACAGCAGGAAAGGCGAGTACCACTGGGAGAGAGCATCCCTCTTCTGCTGGGCTTGGAGCTGGAAAATTTAGCCTACAGCCCCTTGGAAAAATTGCATAGAGAGGAATGATGTTTAGAAAAGAAGACTCAGGTCTCCAGGGACTACTAAATTGAACCCCTGGAACCACCTGTGCCCACCCACAGTCTTCTCTGTTAAGAGAAGAGCAAACAAACCCCCTGTCAGAAGAAGGCCGCTTTGACTTAAGTTTACTGTTCGAGAACTTCTAACCACAATGAAACATGTTTGAATCTGGTTTGCTAGAAAAACTTGATGGATGATACAATTCACTGTGTCCACAAGAAAACATTAACTTCGCAGGAGATCACACCTTCCTGGAACTAAGACCAAGACAGAAATTTCCCCGGAAGGTCATTATAAAGATTCTATATGATTTAATAAAACACCATCCAACATCTTTCTAACAGACATAACACTCCACTTGAAATGTTTTTGCTTACAGAACACCTCAAAGCCTGTGGATGGCATCCAATAAAAAAATCCTTGAGTAAAAAGCAGCCCTGCATCTGTGTGTATGAGGAGGAGATATAGTATACAGTATATGTATCCCTTGCTCAGATCACCTGCTTTGTCAGCAATGGAGACAGCTGTACCTCCCAAAGCTTCCACAGATTTCCCTCAGCCAAGCTTTTATTAGCTACTGGGCAGCAACAAGTTTTGAGAAATCATACCCTCTCAGACAGTAGCTAATTCATCATTAGCGCTCAATTTATGGTTATCACTCAATTCTAAGCCCCTGAAATAAGGCTTATCTGTACTGCCAGTATTTAAGTAGAAAATCACAGCCTAACCAGTCTCATTTGTGCAGACTTTGGTGGCTCTGTGAATGACAATTACATTCTGCAGTACAGAGAAAAGCCTGAGCTTCCTCTCTCAGCAGAGTTAGCCTATGGCAATGTGTGAATATCTGAAATCTTTCTGACATCCCTTCAGCATCCACTTCCTTTTGGTAAGCAACTTCATGCTGTATCAGACACTCTTTCAGATTAAACCCAATGTTCTAGACATTTCTCCCTTCCTCTTTCATCAAAAATGACCCACTGAGGCAGCATTCCCACGGCCCACCTGTGCCTATGCAGGTGCCTCTTTTCACCAACTCTCTCCCTCTGCAGGGCAGCAGCTTCCTTCCTGTTGTCAAGGCCGCCTGCCTGCAACCATGCAGGCCTCTCTTAGCAAACCTGTCCCTTCTGGGGAAGCTCTTCCTGCCCGCTTGTGTCTATGCAAGTCTTTTACTGTTTTATCCCTTCCCTAATAAACCTGCTCTTTATATACATATATACATATATATATATGTGTGTATATATATATATATATATATATATCACTGAGTCAAGTCCCAGTCTCCTACCCCACACTATCTGACAAGTTAATTTGAACTAAGATACAAGTAGATGACAATCCTCATACTTGTTTAAATGATTGGAGAGACCTTATAGATCCTTGAATGAAATGTCTTCATTTTACAAGTGAGAAATTTGACACCTAAGTTATCAACTGATCGAGGTGACAGCTAGTTGAGGATGTCATATTTAAGGTGATTAAATGAGCCACCCTTCCCAGAAATGACATTTCAACAAGCACCTTTCTCCCTTGGTCAAAATGATGACCTACTGGAAATTTCACGTGCACTAACAGACTGATGTGTCCATTTTGTGGTATGTGTATTTTTTAGGGACTATTACAAAGCGCCAAGTCAGGCCATGCTCATCAGGCCCCTAAGATCAATAATTCTATAGTGTCAATCTGTTTCAATGATCATGAGATAAAGGAATAAGTATTGGAATATAATCTTCCCAGTTTTATCTTGTCTTGTGTTATTCTCTGAATGAGTCATATCAAAACATGGCTTTTACTACAAATTTCCCTGCCAATCTATAGTCATCTGTGTTCTGATTGCTCTGAAATGTCTTTATTCTTTCACTATGATATCCAAAACCTTCCAGACTGATATCACATTTACTAGAGGTCACCAAGTGGAAGATGGGTATCAGGTAGAAAAGTTTCTATAAAATACATTGTTGTACAATTCATTTTCTCTTCTGACACCAGAAAGCCTCTGCTCCATAACAGAAAAACTCTCTGATCAATTACAATTTGGTATGTAAAAATGTATACCAAATACACTGATCCTTAGATGCTTTCTTAACACTAGTCAGGAGAGATGTGATCAGTTCTGCAAAAAATAGGGTCTCTGGGTCATGGCTAACTTCCTATCTGCAGTCTTTCATGTTAATGAGTATCAAGATCATCTGAGGTGTTTCTCTACCTGTTTCCGTGGCTCCACTCAGTGTGTCTGTAGTGCCAGGAATCTTTTTAAAAAAGCCTCAGGTGACTCTAATGCAGGTGTCCAACACTGCTTCCCATGACAATGACAAATGTTGGCATTTCTTGGGGACAATTCAGATGTGATAATCATGCTATTTTCAGCTTTTGTTCTTTTAAAATCTAAGAATGCCCATATATTTATAACTTACATGTGTGTATAACCTCTGCATACATATCATTTTTATAGCCTCCAGGAACCACAATTGTCAAAGGCTTGCCTTGGGAGATCTATTAGTTTTAACCATGTGAAATCACCAATATTCAACCCTTACCTGATTATAAAATCAACAAATTAATTTGGTTAAAACAACAAAGGACACAAACAATAGCATGATCCTCTCTTTTCCTCACAACTGAACAAACACAGCCTTGTCACCTCCTGAGGCCTTCCTAATACCACGGAGTTGGTCCTCTTTGTTTAGTCTTTAAAAAATTCTGCAAGGTATTTTTCCAGAATACAAAACTGAGGTTCAGAAAAATTAAATAACAGGCCCAAACTTCATGGTGTATTGATGGTAGAATCAAAAAGACCAGATCTCCCCAGGAGGAGGCTTGGTCCTTCTTTCCATACCCCAAGGTTCCCAAAGCAAAGATACTGCCTAACACCCGTCACTTGTCCCCGCCCCTCCGTGACTGGACAGGGCCCTACTCTAAACCCTCCAAGGTCAGTCAGGAACACAGGGTTCTTGATGCGCTTCTGCAGTGACTCCCTACCCACAACACAGTGCAAGAAAGAACAGTAGGGGATCTCCTAAAATTCACAGAAGTGTAATGAAAATGGTCACTGACAGAGATAATAGGCAAAAAGCCCCATGACAAAAACACATGCTATAATGTCAATGGGTAACTGTGGTGATTTCAACACCACATTCAGAAATCTAGATGTCAAAAACCAGCGGAATAAAGAACATAGTTTATGAGACTGCTGTCAAGGCAACATCTCTCACTAAGTTTCATCAGTTGATAGTATAACATACTGCACGAAAAAGGAATGAGAGCATGCCTGCCATACTAAAGATGAACTTAATGCGATGAAGTCTGAGCTCTGTGTAGGTATATTTAATATAATTTTATATCAAAAATAAAAGCAGCAGAGATTATAGGTATATTATTCCCTGCTATGGAACTTCTTTCTGGTGATAGCATGTTTTTTGTTTTTGTTTTTTAATATACCAGTGACTAAAGTCAAAACTTCCTAAATCAGAGTCCTGCCATGTGCATGCTCGTTTTCATTTGTTCATGATGAGTATTATATCAAATTTTACTTTATAGAATCGGTGATGTATAAATTTGTATTATAAGTGAGAAAATCATAGGATTACTATTAAAGTAACAAAAGGCAACAATTTTTTTCCTCTGAATATAATAACTATTTCTATGCACCTATGAATTGTTGAGTACCTAGCACAAAACCCATAGCCTGGGCCATTTGTTTAAAGTATTTCCAAATGTTTAAATAAGTCAAACCTGTGACAAAGTGACAAAAAAAAAGCAGTAAACCTAAGTAATTTGAGGTTTTTCTTCCCCAAGGAAACTTTATTTAATCATTCATTCATTCAACAAACATTTATTAATTAATATACTGTTCAGTAATCTCATTTTATATATTATCATATTTATTTTTAAAGGAATGTTTTAGACCACCTCAGAATTTTATATCAAAAGAAAAATGACAATGAGTCCATTTCAAGTATATGACTATGAGATAATATAAAGTGTCTTAAACTACTTCAACTGAGAGGCGATATCAAGTAGGGTCTATAAAAAATAGACTGGAAGAAGGGTGTGGTCCACTTTCCTTTCCCCACTGTGAGAGGCCACCTGCGAACCTATTCTGATTCCACAGCTAGCAGGAGGGGAGAAATAATGGGTCCTCTGACTTCCACAGTAACCCAAACTAAAACATATCATTTCCATCAGTGCAATAAATCTGCTTTCTGCATACTGAAGAGTAGAGATTAAAATGAATATTCACCCATCTGAAAACAAAATGATGCTCTATAAGCTTTTACGCTTTGCAGCCCATAAAAAGCTAATGCTTTGCTTCTGCTTAGGCTGTTGTATTCTTCTAATAAATCATTCTGTTAACCAGTGGTCTTTCCTGCAAAGGAAGTTCTAAAAAATGTATCAATTTTGGCAACCCTACCCTCATTCTTTGCCCCCTGCATATGCTGCCATCATGGCCCTCTCCCTGCCAGGCCATCTCCCTCCCCTGTGAACCCCAGTTCTATGGTAAGTGACACAACCTCTATCAGATTCCAACTCAGGACCCAACACTGTGCTTCTTATAAAAAGTTCTTAATGACTCATTAGTCTTTGAGTAGTAGCAGAAAAACTGACTGAATCAATGTTGCCATGCAAATTTTAATGACTTCCTGAATTACATACCTAAAAAAGACAAAGATGTAATGTAACCTCCTGCAGATATAGGTGCAGCACACAAGCCATGGATGTTACACATTTACATGTTGGCATTTCACTCCACTGCCTTTCCTGGTCCATTACTAAAAGGCCTGGTAGAGAGTCCCCAAAGGTCAGCATGAACTCTTACTTAGTTGGCAGTTATAGACTATTTCTAGTTCCCTGGCTATATATAGAATAGCAGCAACATATGATAAAATCAGGGGGAAAAAAAAAAAGAAAAAGGAAGAAAAAAAGAAAAAGATTATCTCTGAGGAATCTAAAGTTGTTTTGGGGTGAGTGCTGAACCACAACTATAACTGGTGGAAGTAAAACTTCCACTAAAGATTTAATTTTACAATAAAGATTTAGAGACACATATACTAGCAGATGACAGGCACTAAATAGCGTGCCATCCTTTAGCAGTAAGTGAATGAATCCAGGAAGTCTTTGTGGGTAAGATCAGGCCTCTGCTGGCTCAGGAAGGTGGGTTTAGGGATGCAGCTACACCTAGTGCTCAGATGGGGATCACAGCAGGATGAGCAGATGCAGGAAGCTGGCCTGCCTGGTGAAAGCACTCCACTGCTGTGCCTCTGAAAGCAGGGCCAGAATATCTTCAAGATAAATCTGTTAAATAACTTCACAAGCACTTTTATTTACACAGAGTTTGAAGTGACAAGGATGCTATGATTGTCATTTGTGGCTAACAGAAAAATGAGGCTCTATTTTAGAATGCACATTGTCAGTATTTTAAAGAGACACATAATGAAAAAGTGTATTCTCGTTTTGGAGGTCAAGTGTATCTCCAAATGGTTTATATTTCTACATTAAAATTCCAAATTTTATGTTTATTGATTTCGAATTTTCTCCTAAAAAAAGCCATTATTTCCATTTCAGTGGATTTTGAAACTTTTAATAGATGCACAACTTTCAAAGTTTGGTAACTATATTTTCTTATCTTTGCCCATTACCATCCTAATGCTCCTGGCTCATGGTCATACAGGGGCCTTACAAACAGTTAAGTTCTCAATAAATATTTACTAGAATTAAAGATATTATTCTGATAGGCACATTGGGCTATGCATTTATTACAACAAGTGAACAAATATCTTCTATATACAATATCAACCCAGAGAAATTTCCAATGGCTAATCGTTAGTGTAAAATTTAATTAAAACTTTACATTGTGCTAAGAAAAACTTTTTTCATTTAAGTTTTGCAACTGGCTAGATCCAATATCTTCCCTAGATTAAAAAAAAAAAAAAGTATTTGAAATGTCATGCTGGTGATTTCACCTAACAGTCTAAGAGTCACAGCACAATCACAACAGCTGCTCTTAATTTTGATGGTGTTCATCAGGAGGCTAATAAGTACATGAATGGAAATTATATTTTTACCCCTAATTCCCTTTCAGGTCTTGCAATCCCAGGTCTTCTTCAGTGCTATTCTTTATCAGGAAGGTTGAAAATGCAGGAGGATGATGCCAGTTCTTTTGGAACATTCCTGCTCACACCTTTATGGGGCATCAGAATCCTGAGGAGGGCTTGTTTCAACATAGACTGCACCCCTCCACAGATGCCAAGTTTCTGATGCAGTAGGTCAGGGCAGGGCTGAGAGTCTTCATGCTGAGCAAGTTCCAAATGATGTAGATGCTGCCAGTCACAGGACGACACTTGGAAAACTGTTCTGTTAGAAAAATGTTTTTTAAAAATGTGGCAACAAAAATAAGATAACATGGGGATACAGCAGGATCCTCCAAAGACTCCTGACATCAAAATCATCATGGCTCAGCCCTAGAAATCAGCACTGGCAGGCCCACTCAGGTAGCCCAGAGCACACTACGTTTTGAGAAGAACAGGTTAAAAGTCGGTTCATCAACAACACTGGCTCAGTAACCCTAGTCCTCCCAAGGCCATCGAAAGCCACTGGGGTGCAGGATGTCAGTGTGATCTACCTGCATACTGTCGTTCTTTCTGATTACCCTCACATAACTTTCCCTAAGTTCCACCCTCTTACAAAGAGTGTAAGGGCACAACCCTCCCCTGCTAGAATCTCCAGAACTTATATTGTTTATGCTGTTTGAGCGCACAAACCCTTTCCTTCTCAGTTTTCTTCTTTTATTTTTCTCTCACACACTCCTATCCCTTAATTATGACCTGGTCTTGCCAGTAACCCCACCAATGGTGAGGGGGGAGCTGAGTATAGATTACCAAGGTTGATGACTAAATCTTCCCTGCTCCCCACCCAACACCAGCCCTACTTATTTTTCTCTGTTGAGGTTTTCTGAACGATAGTGTAAACTCAGGCTTTCTGATGACTAAACCAAAAACCACTGCAGTATTTTCGGATTCTAAGAAGCTGCATTCTCTTATGATGGGAGATTTATACTATTTTGTACCTTTTTTTTTTAAATTTTTATGAGTTTAAAAGATAATTAAACTTTCTCCTACTATAAAATAGCCTTACTGATACGCTGTATTCATAAAGACAATAAGCACACTAAAATATAAAACTGTGGGAAAGTTGATCAAAGAGATCTGGAAATAAATAGCATAGCAGACACCACCCTTAAGAAAAATGTTATATTGTGGAAGCTGTATACAACTACTTCTTATAATGCCTCACCCCCCTACTAAAAACTATGTCTTCGGGTATTTAGATAACACAGACCCATTTTTAAAAGCTTAATAAAATCTAAAACAAAAAGTGAAAGAAAAGAATTCCTAAGCCAAAACATAGTTCCTTTACTAAAGTACCTTAATTCCTCTACCAAAGACAGTCAATTCCTAGAATGTCCAATTATTTTAAATAAAGAAAATAATCTTTATAGAATTGTCACAGAAATACATAAACCTTAAAAGTAACTAAAGAATCACCTAGATTCTTTATACCATCTGAAGACATAATTCAGATTATTTGTTCATTAAGAAAAATGCATTTAGAACTACTCAAGCGACACAACTGTCTGCATATCACTGTATACAAGTAAATTCTGTACTGAAAACCTGTAAAATAATCCTTTGAACACATGAGATGCTAAAACCTATAATTTCTCATATCAGAACAAGTTATTTATTATGCTTAAGCAATGTTTCTTTACATACACACAACACTAAAAAATGTTATAAAAATCTCCTGGCATATTTCTTTCATATTCGCTGATTTAAATTTGAAGTATTTTCATCAAACCAATTATTAATCTAATTAAAGCACCTAAACAATGTAAAATGTCATCACTACCTTAATCTAAAAAAGAAAGAACAATCAAACTGCTAAACCTATTCCACTCTTAGAAAAGGGTACTTTAACGTTTTATGTTGTGAAATAATTTTAAATTTACAGGAAAGCTGCAAAAATAATTTACAAAGATTTTAAGTACATGCTTCACCCTCCTCCCCAAAGGTTCATATCTTACATGACCATAGTAAAATTACCAAAATTGAGAAATTAAACGTTGGTACAGTAAGACTGACTAAACTACAGACTATTTCAGCTATTTTAGATCTCATCTATTTTCCACAAATGGCCTAAAAAGGGTATTTTTTAAATTCTCCATAGGCATTCAAAATTCATAGTTATACGGAGGTTTATTCCAGTCCAAATACTAGAGTAGAAACAAAGGGCCAAATTTGTTTGTATTTCTATTTCTGTAAAACAAAGGTTGTTTAACAGAACTTAACACAACAGTCCCATTATAACGTAAAATTAAAGACTTCCTTGTAAAATACATATTACAACTTTGGCTTTTAAGAAACTGGGTCAAAGAGGAATGACTTGCCTGCTATTTGGCTTCTCACTACTGAAAAGAAAATTTCAAGCAAATGTAAAGTGATTTCACTTACTTCCTCATATCTTTCTTGTGCCTGGTTATACAGAAGTTACTCTGAATGGCTATTAAAAGCCTAGAAGTCAGAAGTGAACCTCCAGCATGCTATCAAACTAATTTATAGTAACAGTTTTTAAAATGTTACGCTTACAATAAATAAAGGCCTCATGGACCCAAAACCTACTTTTTCCTTTTTCCTTCCGAGAAATTTAGCATGCTATTTCAGATGCCTGATATCCTAATTGCCTGTGACTGCCTCTAAAAATGATTGCTTAATAATCATATTAATTCCAAACCCATTCCAAAAGAGGACTTAAGAATGAGAGGGAGGCAGAGGGGAATAGCAAAGTACCATATATATAAATCCTACTTGTACAGAAAAACCTCCCCTGACTACATAATACCTCACGATGTAGTCTATAGGGTGACCCAAAGAGAACCCATGAGGAAAATGTTAATTTCAAATGAAAGGAAAATACAAGTCAAATCCAACAATGACTCCCTTCCTGCTGTCTGTATCAGTCAATTCAAGAACAATTTAAATGTTTGCAAATGACCAGGATTCACATTAGCGAAGTCTTCAACAAGTGAGTGCCTGTTAGGTCTAAGGTTCCAAATACTGACTTTGCCCTCCAGGAGCTTACAGTCTAGCTCCTCGGTTTCTGAAATTGAGTTCCATATCAGATAAATAGCAGTCAATTACTACAATTTCCAGAAGAATCATAAAAAGTGCCCATGTCACTCATTAACACCAGGGTTATCTTTCCCAACATAGAAAAAAAAAACGCTGACTTTTCCAAAGTATTAAATGCCTCACACCTGTAATACCTAAAATGTAAATAGAAAAAAACAATAATGCACTGTAATGTATCTGATTCTTGCACACACAAAATTTGCCAACTTCAATTTTTTTTAATTTCAACATTTCCAGGCACTCTCTTGGATGCTGTCCATCATTTCCCTTTACCCACTAACATTCTAGGGTACCTGGCTTTCCCAATTAAATACACACACAGTCTAATTAACAGTATGATAACAAACAAGTAAAAAATACATTTACTATGAAACAAAAATTTTAGTAATTTTTAATAATTAGTAAATTATTAATAAAAGTTACTTTAGGTTTAACTGATAATTTCAATCTGCCTTAATAAGGATACACATCAGTGCTACATAGGCTGAAATTCTTTTTAAGTATGAGAGGCCATAGTTTAAACTACATAAATATTTCTTACCATCCCCCCCTGCACAAAAAGTAAAAAATCCATCCAAACACTATTTAACACAGCTTAACTTAAATCCCAGTCAGGGAGCTATGGGTCTTACTCAAGAGAAAACTATCACCAAGGCCCTCACCTGGTTTCTGATATTACTGAGTTGCAAACTTATAAAATCAGCCTGTCTCCCCCATAATTCACTGATAAGAAAGAACACAGGCCAAAATCTGCGTTAATTTTATATTAGATAGCAGTGTATCAATTTAAGTTCTCTGGAGCAAGCAAAATTACAAAAACGGTTAAGGAAGTATTAATTTTAAAAGGGGGTATTTCTCTATTGAACTTGACTGTTTGGGTTTCACAGCACACAGCAATCAGCCAACTACAAAGCTCAACTTCAATTCTGCAGCCAACTGTGGTCAAGGGTCCAGCAGCTCAGCACAGAGACACAACCCTCTGTGCCTGTGTGTATCTTGGACTCCAAGAAGTAAAAAAAAAAAAAAAGAAAAAAGAAAAGAAAAAAAAAGGGGGGGGGGGTTTCCACAGGACAGACAGAAACATCTCCAACGTTTAAACTACGGATTTTACTTTCAGTAAAAGACGCCATCAAATTAAAAAAAATAAAATAAAATAAAAACCAAGTCCAATATACTCATTCCTTCCGAATAAACATAAAATCTATTTCGTAACTCAAATGTAAGACTAAATAGTGGGCTTTTTATTAAAAGCAAAACAAGAAGCCCGATGCCACCACTGTACACGGACCCTCATCAAACTAATGAAATGTGCAAGCATTTGTCATCCATCCACGTGTGTCCTCCAGGTACCTATGGCAATTTGGAGGGAACCCATGCAAATGCCCTTCGGGGCTCCGCACCACACCTGACCCCTGCCTTGGGGCCACAGGTGCTCTCCACTAGGGTCTCCGGACTCCGAACGCCCCCCGCGCGCAAGTTGACACACACACTTGCAAGCTCTGCCACTGCCTTTCCTTCCCACTTGGGACCCCCGGGCAGGGGGCAGGGTTAACCAGTTGCCATGGGCCGCGGAGCTGCGCCTCGAGGGCAAAAAAGTGGGGACTCAGGGGTGCAGGGCGTGCAGGGTTATGGCGGTCAGGGCCCTGGCTGCTCCTTGGACACGGGTTCCTCCCTCTGGAACCGATAAGGAACCCCCTCTCCAGGCTGTCCAGAGCTGCCGCCGGTCACCCCCACAGAAGCGAGGCCACCGGCCGCGACCTTCGGGGGGCAGCTGCAGGGCAGGGCGCCGAGCGAGCGCAGCCGGCGCTGGAGCTGGGTCCCCGCAATCGCCCGCGGCGCCGCGGGACACCGGCCACCTGACCCCGCCGCTCCGGGTCTGCAGGACGGAGCAGCGCCCACGCCCGGCGGCCCGGCGGCTGCAGCTCCGAACTTCAGGCAAAGTTTTCAAAGCTGTTCCTCCTGGAGCCGGCCCGGGACTCCGGGTGGCGGCCATCCGGCGAGAGCAGGAGCCCAGGCCGCGAAGCGACGCGCGCCGAGATGGGGGCCGAGGTGCCGGGCTCGAGCTCCCGACTTGGCCGCCTCGCCCGCCGGAGTCCTCGGAGCCCGCTCTCCCCGCCGCCGCCGCCCAGCGCCGGCCACCCCCGCGGTCCCGGCGCCCGGCCCGCCGCGCCCCCGCTCCGACCCGCCGCCTGCCGCGGCCGTCGACCCCGGGAGCAGCCGGCGCCCCGACCCCGCGGCGCCCCGCGCGCGCCCCGGGGGCGGCAGAAACGGCCCCGCTTACCTGAGAACGTCTCCCCGGCCGCAGTTAGCAAAAGTCCGGCCAAAGTCGCCAGGCCGGTCCCAAGAGTCCTCATGCTGCCGAGCGCGCGCGGGCCGCTCGGGGCGGCGGAGGGGAGCGCCGGGCGGGGGGCCACCGCGGGCTCGGCGCCAGGCAGCGCGAAGAGCCGGGTGAACAGCCGCGACGGAACCAGCGTCCGAAAGTGCCAACAGTTGCAGAAGTCCGAACTCCGGGGGCTCCCGCGGCGAGGGGTGGCGGGTCCCCGTCGGGCTCCCCGCCGCTGGCCCCGCTCGGCGTCTGGCGCTGCTGCGAGAGGGAGCGCGGGGCGCGCCGGCCGAGCCCAAATCCACCCAGGCTCGGGCGGCGGCACCGCAGTCGCTCTTCTGCCCCTACGCGGGACTTGGCCGCCGGCGCCGGCCCTGGCCGCGGCCGCCCGCGCCCGCCCTCCGCCCCTCCGCTGGCAGCCCGAGCCCAGCCCCCGAGCGGCGGCGCGCCGATGGCCGAGCCCGCGCCGCCTCTGCGCGGGGCTCTTGCTCCCCGACTGACTGGCGGTGCCCCGCCGGCCGGCTGCAGGGAGCGCCCACGTCACGGCCGCCCGGCGCCCCGCGGCCCGCTAGAGGGCGTGAGCGGCCGCCCCGCTGGCCGCGCCGGGCGCCCGGGCTCCGCGGGGAGAGAGCTCGGCCAGGGGGCGGCCGCCGCTGCCCACACCGCCGCCGGCGCCCCCGCTCGCGCGCGAGGGCGCGGAGGGGCGGGCTCCCCTCTCCCGCCGGGCCCCGCTGCCTCGCCCGCTGCGGGACGCGCTTCCGGCGGGGGTGACCGTGCACGGGGCTGCGCCTCAGCCAGAAGTTTGTCCCGGGTCGGGGCCGCTAGGAGTTGGCGAGAGCGGCGGCCCCCGGGCGCGGCCGGCCAGCGCCATCCCCACACGGCGGAGTCGCGAGCGGGCCGGCGGCGCCCCGCAGTCTCAGGGCTCGCGCCGCCCGAGGCTCCGGGAAAGGCGGCCCGGCGGGCTCCGGAGGGCAGCGCCGCCCGCCGAGCGAAGTTAGCCGGCGCCCGGGGAAGAGGCGGGAGCCGCCCGCGCGCAGCTGGCCGGTGCACCCAGAGGCCAGATGCGCTCCAGCCGCCGGAGCCCAGCGCCGGCTTCACAGGACGCCCGGCCCCTCGTGGTGCCGCTGCTCACACGGGTGGGCCCGCAGCGAGGTGCGGGCAGTGCTTGGAAGGTGGTGGTCACCCCGAAATGAGGGTTTGGCAGTAACCTGTGATTTCTGTACCTGGTGCAAAGTGTGGGGAAACCCGGGAGGAAGAAGGAAGGAATGAGTCAAATGTCTCGGAATATTAAACTGACCACTTTGCCTCTTGGATGGCGATTTTTTTTTTTTTTTTTTGGTTAAAAAAAAAGTGCTTCTTTCTTCTTCCTTGGAATAAGTGCTTGAAGCCAGGTGGGCGGGCGCATGGCCTAGCTAACTGGGCACAATGGAAGCCTGGAAAGAGGTTAGCACTGGGCAATAACACAGCCAAGGCAAAATCTGTGATGCAGATGTGCCCTGAGCTTTCCTGCACTGCTTCTATATAGTGCTTATAAAGGCCTAAAAATTATCAATACTTCCTTGCCATCTCAACACTGGCTCCAGTGGACCCCAGAACAGGTAGATAAGGATATGTTGCTATAACTGGCAACCTCCTCCCAGGGTGAATTTGGGCACTAGAGGACTTGGTTATCCCAACCGAGTTCCTCTTTCTTCAGGAATTCTAGATCCTTATCACAAGTGCTCTTTAAAAGGCTCTGTATTAATCATTTACTTCTTAATATGACTTACATCATCCTCTTCTTCTCCCAAATATGTAGCCTTATCTTTAATTGCAAAATGAATATTTGAATTATAAGAGTAGAAGGGTGTTTCCTACTTGGAAAAGATCAACAAGTGAGGATGATCCAATCCGCAATCAAGGCTTTCATTTTGTTGAGATCTTGCACTGTGATGGAGCTCAAATTTGCTTTTTTTTTTTTTTCTCTTTTTGAAAGGTAATATACTTTCCAATGGAGTTTTCATGCCAGTAGGTACATAGAGGTAAAAGTCAATTCGGTCATTTCCTTCTTTCAATTGTGTGAAAAAGTTAATTTTAGGGTGGGATTTCATTTGCAAAGTATGTTAATTCCTTAAGCAATTATTTTTCTTAATTCTTTTTTTTTTAAGATTTATTTATACAAAAACCTGGGTACAGGCCAGATGTGTGGGAGGGCAAGAGGATTCACCAGAGACAGAGTGGGGAACAGAACAGGCAGACTGACCAAATACACTGCTGAGGGAAGCAGCAGGCGAGACAAGAGAGTTCTGCCGTGCCATGTGGGACCCTCGACAGCCAGCCAGGATCGAACCAGCACTGCAAAGGCTGTGGACAGCTTCACAGTGTGACATTCAACTGTCTGGGCCCCCAGGGGAGGCCCCTTAAGCAATTATTTATTAAGGCCATCCTATATGCCAGGCACTATGGTATGTGCTGGGGGGTGTCTTACACTACTCACACTCTCCCCCCCCAGAAACAGATGTAGAAGAAGGGTTAAATACAACTGATTTTTATTAGAGAAGTAACCCCAGAAAGCAGCACAAAAGAAATGGGAAAATAAAAAAAAAGGGATAAGAAAAAAAAAGTCAGTCAGCAGGGTACCACTGTGGGCAGTGGGAATCAATCCCCTGAGAATTACAGGGAGAAAGTACAGAATAGCCTTAGAGCTGGAACACCCAGGAGCAAGGAACGGTATAAGGCAGCTTAAGGGTGCCATGGGGATATTATCTCTGTTGTCTAACCGTTGTGATGTTAAGCTGACTCTACCCTTATAAATTGGCAAACCACATTTCAAATAGTGATGGGGCTTTTGCCAGCAATCCATCATTTGAAATTCATGTTTATTTATTCCATCTTACAGGTAGCTGGCCAAAGCAGCATTGAGCCTAAAAGGAAGGCCTTTACTGAAAATGAATGGATTGAACTTCCTCTAAAGAAGGGAAGCTCTAAGAATCCTCCCAGGAGAATGCTTGTTTTGACTTTTTATTCAACAGTAGGGATTTTTTGTTTTATTCCAACCGCATAATGCTTCTGGTCTCTGGGGAGACTAGTGACATTTGCAGGTTGTTTGGTCAAAATTAGGGCTGCTGTCTGGCCAGACCCTAACATTGGTGGTTTTGGGGGCCAAAGAACAAATGGATTCTCAGCATATGACTGAGTATTTCAAAGTTATCAATCAATCAAGCTAGCATACTCTTATGTAAGAAGTTATATTATATGTTATATCTTCCTACTGTGGCAACAACAGGAATAGTTTTTATAAGGCATCAATGCGAATAGTTTTTTATAAGACAAAGGCCTACAAAATATAAGACTGAATATATCATTATACATATCTAGTCTTCCTATTGATAGTCTGTGTGGATCAATTATTTTAAGAAGACATACATAATTTATATATTATTATGTATTTGTTCCATAAAATTGATTTATCTCTTTATTTTAGTAATCACTGATAGGCTGTTAGGCTCAAGATTGACACATAATTTGTGTACTAGTGACATGAATTATCTGAAGCTATGCTGTTTATTCTGGAGTACCTCCCTACACTTCTGTCAGTTTTGTTTCTCAGTGGCATTAACTATATTGCAAGGGTGCAATGGTGGCTGGAAGACAGCACAGATATAGAACATTTCCATCATTGCTGAAAGTTCTGTGGAACAACCCTGATAAAGGATTATTTTTTTAGACCAGAAAATTCAAGTTATTTTCCCATAGTTCTTAAAATCTACTTTCTTGTAAGTGATTCAAAATTATTAGAATTAAAATGCTGATAACAAATTATGATTATGTATACCAATAGTTAAATAAAAAGTATTCATGAAAGCTTAAAATTTTATTTTCATATTTTGAAAATTCGATTATATCTTATTGTTTTTAGTAAAGTAGACACCTATTAGCAAGTCTAGTTTCAATGTCTACTACTTGCCAATGTAAAGTCCATATTCACATATCACATGTATTGTTATAGACCAGAATCGGGTCATTTCATTAGTCACTCAAAAACCAAAGACTGAACTGGGAAGAATTTCCACAATGAAAATTTTATTCCAGGTGGCAACCATGGGGAATACCTCTGAGTTTGCAGCTAAAAAGTCGCCTGAGACCCACTATTTGAAAGGGCATATAAAGAGGCAGGGAAGGGGCTTCTCCTGCAGGCCAAGTGAAGTGCCAGCTATCTAGCAAACAGATCACTGTGGGTGTTTTCATTCTGGAACACTTCTTTTTTCTTAAACTGGATCTTTCATGAGTCCTAGATGGTGTCTGTGAGGCTCAGATGTTCCTAATTACCTCAAAAATTGGAACTTGCCCAGAATTGTTAGTTTAAGTTGTGTGTCTCCCACCCAAACTGTTGTGCCTTATACCCTTTATCTAAAACCACAGTCTAACTAATGACCTTGCAGAAAAGGGCAGTTCTTCAAAGGCACAGTACATGGGGAGGGGGCGAGGTCAGCAACCCATTTTTGATGGTTACTGTTATAACTGCATCTCTCCCATTTTCACCTGATATTATTTAATTTTGCAAAATATTCCTCAACAACTGTGTTTACCTATGTGCTGGTACTATACTAGTGTGTTACTTTCAGAAAAACTGTGGATTAAAACACAAAGGAGAATCAAGAAAATTGACACTATTGCGAGACACTACTCATTATAAGACTGTGATATTCTTGCTATTGGAGAGGAAGGATTTGATTTCTAACTAATTTGACTTTCTTTTTTTTTAACAGAGCCCCTCTGCATTACATCATCAATACATCCAGGAGTGTCCATCTACTATGTCAGCAGCAGCGCACCCCAAAACCTGAAGAGTATTATTCTAAGGACATAAGTCAAAAGCTGTAGGGAAGTATTTCTTTTTTTTTTTAAATTAATTTATTTATGCATACAAGAACTGGAGTACAGGCCAGAGGTGTGGGGGTGGGGAGGTAAGAGGATTCACCATAGACAAAGTGGGGGACAGAGCAGGCAGAGTGGCTGAGGGGAGCAGCAGGCGAGACAGGTGAGGTCTGCTGTGCCATGTGGGTAGCTCCCTGGCCAGCCTGGATGGAACTTGTGCTTCAGAGGCTGTGGATAGTTTCACAGTACGGTGCCTAACCCATTGCACCACCAGGGAGGCCTTACAGGGAAGCATTTCCGCGGGGCCTCGTTTTGAGGTGGGTGTTGAAGGTTGTGTTTTATACGCCTTTAGCACTGAGCACCAGACTGCTAGTGACCAAGGTGAGTGATCATGTGTCCCTGAAAGAATGCATTGATTTGGTTTGTGGTAAGCATTACTTCCTACGGGCAGTTGGCAGTTCTGCGCACAGACCCGGCTAGGTGGGCTCTATCCGGGACCCTGAAGGATATAGGCCCAGGGTATATGTCACCTTTCAGGGTCCAGGGTAGGAGCCTACCTAGCCGGGTCTATGGGAAGAACTGCTGACTGTCCGTAGGCAGTGATGGTGTCTGCAATAAATCTGTGAAATCTATCCAAACCCCATTAAACTAATTAAAATAAAAAAAGAAAATTAAAAAAAAGAAAACCTACCCAACTATAGCCTATCCCTATCTACTAGATTTTATATTCAAATGTCATATTGTATCTAGAGGTTAATCACTTGCAAAAAGTTCCTAATCCATCCAAAATGCATAGGCAAAACGATCTTTTAAATACTACCCAGGGTCACTGACTCAGGGCTATTGTGTCTGAGCTAGCAGGAAAGGAAGAGATGGTCACTGTTTTCTTCTCTAGGCCCTGCTCCCATGCTTATTTCCCGTTCTTAGAGGCTCCTTGATATCAAAACAGTATATTTTAAGATAATAAATGGAAAGTATAAATAATCACCCTATGTATGTTTCCACAAAGTTATATTCTCTTTCATTTATCAAAGATAGCATGCCAAGGGACAAAAGCAACAGGAAAGAAGGAGAGAGGAAGGGTTGGGGGGAGAGAGGGAGGGAGGAATAAGAGAAGGGAGGGAGGGAGGGACGGAGGGAGGAAGAAGAAAGAGGAGTCAGAGAGTCCAACTTGATTGAGTTCCAACTATGTGAGTTACATGAGTTAATTCCACGTCCTAGTTTGTAGATAGGGTGTTACATCCAAAAGCTCTGTGGGAATTTAGAGGCACTGAACCTAGGTACTCATTGTCTTGAAGTCTAGCTGAGAAGTCTAGCTGTGAAGTCTATTGTGTTGAATTCTAGCTCTAAGTGAGCTGTGCATCACAATCTCAGCCCACTGCTTTTCTTTACCATGGAGCCCCAGGCAGCAGAGGGAACTTGGACAACCACCATGGTCTGCAGACCCCAGCACTGCACATGCACTTACCACTGCATACTCAAACAGGAGAGGACCACACAGAACTCCCCAACCAGGACTTCACTTCACAGCTTCACTCATTTTTTTTTGAATGTGCATACAGGAAATTAGGTAGAAAATAATGAAACTAAAAACATATTATTAGCTTTTCACACAGGCCAGAAGAAACCAGGTCATTTAAACTTTCACCAGTGAAGTCCTCTTCTCATAGTCACAGAAGAAAGAATGGGGGCAGGTGGCATATTTTTGCAGCTGATCTTATCCTACCTAAGGTCAGAAACTGTCACTGACCAAAGGGAAAGCTCATACAATCATAGTTCAAAGTCACTTTTGTAGAAAGGCTTAAATCAGTAGGATGAATTTTTAGATGCCCCAGGAATTCCTTCTTGTGCCCTAATTAAAAGGGAGAGGTAATAAGTTTAAATTCTTTGCTTTGCCTACATTACCCTCAGAATATAAATTAATCTCCCAGAATGTTGATAGTAAAGCAACTGATTTGCATGTTCTTTTTTAAAAATCGTAACCCTTGAACTGCTAGTCTGTGTATCATTGGGCAAGTCTCTTAATCTCTCTGTACTCAAGTTCCTTATCTGTAAAACAAAGGCCATAGTGGCAGCAACCTCACTCTCATGGAGTTGTTAGAAATGAATGAGATAATAATAGGAAGTGCTTATAACAGTTCTGGGCACATCGTTAATGATATTTAAGTTGTTGTTAGTAACCACAGATTCTAAAAATAAATATTAGAGAAACCACTATGGACAAAGTCCTATGCTGGGGTTCCTTAAAGGTGGAGCTGGGATAAAAACACCTAATTAGACCCAGTTATCATTTAGATGAGAAGACCTTCAAGTCTCCCCCTTTCTCATCAGACTCATCTTTCTGGGCATATGAGCTTATATCAGCTGCCAGCTCCAACACCAGAGCTTAGCCAAGAGAGCATAGTTTATCATGGCAGGTTCATCCTATTTGCTCCCCTGCAAAATGAGAAAAATAATTTCCGTCATGCTTACTCCATTGTGTTGTGAGAAAGTCAGTGACCGTGCTCATGGGAGTTCTTTATAAACAGCCCCTCAATTATTAGACTTTTAGTTTATTGTATAGCCGTTTTTTTTTCCCATATTGGATTAAAAGCATGCAATTAGATTATATTTGCAAATAGATTATATTTTTTATAAAAACCTGTTTCTGAAGGAAATGTTTTCTGTCTTGCTATTTTAGGTAAAGTGGTTAAGGTAGATTGGTTTCCTCAAAAAATTCCCCTACCTAATCATGGGATCAGCAGCCAGGTGGATCCTACACAGCCATCTCAATAAACTAGAAAACATATTTATTCCAGCTGTATCCAAACCTCTGTTCCCAGGAACAATGGATAAAAGAAGTACCTGCTGGAGTGTCCCAGGCAATGGTCTGATCTCAAGAATGTGTCCCATCTCTTGGTGGTTTCGTGTACTCTTTGCGGAAGGATTCCTGGTGACTTGGCTGCCCTTTATGTGGGCAGGACACTAGGAAGGCTTGATACCAAGAAGGGAAACAGGTCAGGCTGTACCCTTTCCTTTTTCTCTTGCATCCTGAATGAGGGGAAGCAACTACCTACACAAAAGCACTCCTCTACCAGAATAGCCTGTCTGCCTGCCTGAGCCTGGGGGATAGGGGAGAGGGTTAGGGCAGCTAGTGGCAGGCTTTTTCCTGTCTGGAAGTAGAGCTCCAACTACATGTCAGCTGCAGCAGTAACAACACACACACACACACACACACAGAGCAATAGCAGCAGCTCTAAGTTATTTCTTCCAATAGGAAAAATAAAAAGAAAGTTTTACATATGAAGATGTTAGAGCCCTCTGGTGGTCACTGTTATTCACTCTACTTCTTTTGTTTAATGCACCAAAGACGTCCTAGAAGAAAATATGTTCTGTGGATCTCTTTTTGGAGTTGGGGAGCTTTTGATCTCTGGCTCCCTGTGAGTCAAATGCCACTTCTTTGTCTGAATCACAGGCAGTTCAAAGGCACAGGCACAGCTCACAGAACAGCAGCTACTTTCCATGTGGGGGTTCATAAAAGGAGAGAGCTGTCTGTGTCCATTTCCCACCCCCCAGAGATTTTGAACTTATATTTTATATTAGTTCTTGTGTCTTTGTATGAGACAATTCTTTCTCAGAACATAATTTGGAAGTTAGTCAGGTTTTCCAAAACTCAGGATGGAAATCATGGTACTATATTATGTTCCCATGGATTCTTATTTCCTTTTTATTTTACTTTCTTTAAAACAAATCCTTTGAAGTCAACAGGTATGTTTCGTAAGGCTCTGTTTGACTAATACTATTAAGAAGCGTTATGCTAACAATGTCACTCCTATCTCAGATTAAATTATTGCAACAATGGTATCCCAGGTCCTGTGATCTATAAGAAAGCTCAGTTTCCACTAAAATATGAGAAAAACATTTTACTGCTGACATCAAAGAAAAGCTCATCTTTACTTTCTCTTCATCTTTGACATTTTAAGGTTTCCAAATGTATTTTGAATTGAAGATTTCTAGATAGTCATTATTGTCAAAATGATACAAATTTATCTCAATACATACATACCTTGTTTCGCAGTACTTTGTTTTATTGCCCTTTGCAGATCTTGTGTTGTCTTAAACTGAAGATTTGTGGCAACCCTATGTCAAGCAAGACGATTTGTGGCATTTTCCCAATAGCTTTTGCTCCTTCATGTCTTTGTGTCACATTTTAGCAATCCTCCAAATAGTTTAAACTTTTTCATGATTATTATATATGTTTTGGTGATCTGTGATCAGTGATCTTCTGCGTTACTTTTGCAATTATTTGGGGGAGTCACAAACTGGACCCATGTAAGATGGTACCAACTAACTATTCTCCTGTCTCTTTCTCTGCTTGAGCCTCACTATTCCCTGAGATATAATAATGTTGAAATTAAACCAAATGCCAACCTTGCAGTGACCTCTAAGTGTCCAAGTGCAAGAGAGAGTCTCACATCTTTCACTTTAAATCAAAGCTATATATGACTCAACTTAGTAAGGAAGGCATTTCAAAAGTTAAAAAAGGACTGAAAGCAAACCAACAGTTAGCCAAGTTGTGAAGTCAAATGAAAAGTTTTTGAAAGAAATGAAAAGTTCTATTCCACTGAACACATGAATGATAAGAAAGCTGATGTGAAGAAAGTTTGAGTGGTCTGGATAGAAGAGGAAATTGGTTACAATATCCACTTAAACCAAAGCCTAATCCAGAGCAAGGTCCTAACTCTGCTCAGTACTATGAAGCTGAGAGAGGTGAGGAAGCTGCAGATGAAAAGTTTGAAGTTAGCAGAGGTTGGGTTATGAGGTTTAAGGGAAGAAGGCATCTCTGTAACATAAAAATTCTGAAGGTGAAGCAAAAAGTGCTGATGTAGAAGCTGAAGCAAGCTGATATAGAAGCTGAAGCAAGTTATTCAGAAAATGCTGCTAAAATAATTGATGAAGGTAGCTATACTTAACATATTATCAATAAAACAGCCTTCTACTAAAAGATGTCGTGTAGGACTTTCATAGCTACAGAGGAGAAGCCATGTCTGGCACAAAGCATGAAAGGACAGATTGACTTTTATTTTAGGAGCTAAGGAAACTGGTGACTTTAATTTGAGGCCAATGTTCATTTACCATTCCAAAAATCCTAAGGTCTTTTAAGAATTACTCTATATCTACTTTGCCTATACTTTATAAATGAAACAACAAGCCTGGATGACAGTACATCTTTGTACAACAAGGTTTGTGGACTATTTTAAACCCACTGTTGAGATTTATTACTTAGGAAAAACATAAATTCCTGTCAAATTATTACTACTTATTACAATACATTTGGTCACCTAAGAACTCTAATGGAGATGTGCAAAGCGATTAGTTTTGTTTTCTTTATTTTTTTAAGAATTTATTTCTTTATGCATGCAAGAGCTGGAGTGGGGCCTCCCCAGTGGCGCAGCGGTTGAGTGCTGGGCTGCAAAGCTGCCCACAGCCTCTGCAGCACTGGTTCGATACCCAGCTCCCGGCGAGGGTCCCACATGGCACGCAAACCTTTTCTGCTGCGCCCGCTGCGCCCCTCAGCAGTGTATTTCGTCTGCCTGGCTGTTCTGTTCCCCGCTCTGGCTCTAGTGAATTCTCTCACCCTCCTGTGCTTCTGACTGTACCCAGTGCTTGTATAAATAAATAAATAAATCTTTAAAAAAAAAACAAAAAAATTCTTTCTTAAAAAAATAAAAAAAAATGAGCTGGGTTGCAGACTAGAGATGCAGGGGCAAGGATGGGGAGGAATCATCAAAGACAGAGTGGGGAGCAGAACAGGCAAATCTACTGAAATACGCTACTGAGATGAGCAGCAGGGAGACAGGAGAGGTCTGGTGTGCCATGTGCGTCATCTCCCTGGCGGGGTATCGAACTCGCACTGCAGTAGATGCGGATAGCTTCCTAGTGCTGTGTCTTAACTCCTTGTATCACCACAGAGGCCCCTAGCTTTGTTTTCATGCCTGCTAACATAATGTCCATTCTACAGCCCATGGGTCAAGGAATAATTTCAATGTTCTAGCATTAATTATTATTAAATTATTATTTATCATTTCTTTATTTATCCATGCATACAAGAACTGGAGTACAGGCCAGATGTGTGGGAGGGTGAGAGGATTCACCAGAGGCAGAGTGGGGAACAGAACAGGCAGACTGACTGAAATACACTGCTGAGGGGAGCAGCGGGCAAGACTGGAGAGGTCTGCCGCACCATGTGGGTATTTCCTTGGCCAGCTGTGATTGAACCCGCAGAGGCTGCAACAGCTTCACAGGGCTGCACTTGACTGCCTGTGCCACCACGGAAGCCCTATTATTTATAATTTCAATGTTCTAGCATAACTATATGTAAAGCGATATGTCATAGAGAGTGATTATTAGAGAGTGATTCACCTGATGAACATGAGCAGTAAATGGAATACCTTCTGGAAAGCATTCACCATTCTGGATGCCATTAAAAGCATTCTTGACTCAGGGGAAGAGGTGAAATTATTCACATTAAGAGGCTTTTAGAAGAAGTTGATTCCAAATCTCATGAATGATTCTGAAGTTTCAAGACTTTACTGAGGAAGTAAGTGCAGACATGATGAAAACAGCAAGAAAATGAGAATTAGAAGTGGAAAATGAGTTGCTCGATCTCATGGTAAAATTAACAAGTGAGGGATTGCTCCTTATTGATGAGGGAGAATGTAGTTTTTTTTTTTTTAAGATGGAATCTATTCATTTTGAAGATACTTGAATTTACAAGTAAGGATGCAGAATATTACCTAAATTTAGTTGATAAAGCAGTGGCAGAATTTTAGAGATTTGACAGCTTTTGAAAGAAGTTCTGCTTGAGTAAGATGTTATCAAACAATAATGCATGCTACAGAGAAGTATTTTGGTTTTTTGTTTTTAAAAATCTATTTTTGTTTATTTATGCACATAAGAACTGAATATAGGCCAGAGGTGCAGGGGGGTGAGAGAATTCACCAGAGACAGAGTGGGGAGCAGAACAGGTAGATCTACTGAAATACACTGCTGAGGAGAGCAGTGGGCAAGACAGGAACAGTCTGCTGCGCCATATGTGGGTACCCTGACTAGGTACCAAGCTCATGTTGTAGTGGTTGGCGATAGTTTGATAGCACTGAGACTTAACCCCCTGTGCCAACAGGGAGGCCCAGAAAAGTATTTTGTAAACAGAAGTGTCAGTGGATATGATAAACACCATTGTTTTGTTATTTTAAGACATTGCTACAGTCACCCCAACCCTCGACACCCACCACCCTGATCAGGCAACTGCCATCAACATCTAGGCAAGTTGAAGGCTTAACCTGCAAGTTGAAGGCTTCCATGATAGACAGAAGACTTTTAGATTTTTTTTTAGTTAAGGTATTTAAACTTTTTTAGACATAATTCTACTGCACACTTAATAGACAACAGTATGGTATAAACACAAGATATCCCTTCTCCAATTAGTCAAAGTAATTGCTGCTCACTTGCTCTGGCAGAAGGTGGAGTGATGTCTGGCAAAGATATGACAGAAGATGTCTGCACTGAATGGGAAAATCAGCACAGTTGAGGCTGGGAATACCATGCTGAAGAGGGACCTTGTATGACAATGTATATAACAAATTTTGGAGCACCTCCACACTTTCTTCCACTTCTAATATAAAAAATTAGAAGATAATGCCTGGGACATTCATCATCCGGAACATTAACAATCAGGCATTTCCCCTCCAAGTTGAAGATGGAAGATTCTTCTCCAAGGAAGATAACCAGCCAATAGATGAGACATATACTCCAAAATTAAAAAAAAAAAAAATTCCAGTAAGATGACTCAATAGCTAATCAAGTCAACAAACTTTATGCACATGAAGGAACTCCCCATCAGTTTCATAATGCCCCTAACTTTTCATAATGCCCCTAACTTTTCCCTGCATTGATTTGTTTAGAACTCTACTGAGGTTTAATTTAGAATCATAAACTAATTTTTCTTTTTATTTATACAATAGCTGGGGTATAGGCCAGAGGTGCGGGAAGGTGAGAGGATTCACCAGAGTGGGGAGCAGAACAGGCAGATAGACCAGAAGCACTGCTGAGGGGAGCAGCAGGTGAGACAGGAGAGGGCTGCCGTGCCATGTGGGAATCTCCCTGGCCAGCCAGGAATCTAACCCTCCCTGCAGAGGCTACAGACAGCCTCACAGCACGGTTCTCAACCCGCTGCGACACCAGGAAGGCCCCATAAACTAATTCTTCACATTAAATGTAAGTATGGAAACAAAGACCACCATAAAACTGAGAAAAATCTTGAATATGGGACAAATTTATAATACACAGTAAGAACCAATGGTAGATATTGGAGAAATATATGTAAAAACATTTAAAAAAATACGTTCTCAGAGCAATGAAATGCTGTAGAAAAGAACTATCCAGAGATAACAAAAATTAATTATTAGATATAAATTAATAATAGCCGAAATTAAAGACTGAAAGGATGAAAAATAAACTTGATTAATTCCCCCCACCAAGGTGGAATGAAAAGTCAAGGAAATGAAATATAAGAGGGAAAGTATTAAAAAAAATTAGAAGATAAGCCCATAAACATGTATCATGCAGAAAATGAAGTTGCAGTGGGAAGAAAGAGGAAATAATCTGGAAATAAACCAAGAAAGTTTTCCAGAAATTAAAGGGTTGGGTCTGTGGACTGAAAGGGCCCTTTGAGTGGCTAGCAGAAGAGAGGAAAATAGACCAGGTCACTCTGAAATTTCAGAACACAAGGACAAGAAGAGATTCCACAGGCTTCCAGAGAGGAAAAATGACTTCAGAAAAACACCATGGGTAGCAGAATGACTTCAGACTTCTCAACAGCACCCAGAAGACTAGAAAATGAGACAGTAGACCCTTCACATTTCTGAAAGAAGACCATTCTCTATCTGGAATGGTCTGCTACAATAAGCACATGTGTGAGGATGAAATAAAAAGATGTTCAAAGTTTCAGAAAAATTAACTCCTTCTAAGAAAACTAGTAACAGATATGCTCTACCCAAATGGGAAAGCAAATCAAGAATTAAAAAGGTGTGGAACGACAGCGAAAATTCCTGGGATTACAGTACAGGGTAACCTCAGGATGGCAACTGTGGCAGAGACCCTGAGAGGATAGATTGAGTCAGGAGGTCCATGAGAGATAATGTCCTAGAAAATGAAACCAATCAAGCATTTAATATGTGCAAATGCTGAGACGAGATTCAGATATGAGTGAGCAGATTTTGGAATGAATTGATTGTAGAAAATAATTAATTAGAAAATCAAACCAGTGAGAAATGTCCATTACTAAGTCTCAAAAGTTGTGATCATAATAGGATGTAACATGTCTCACTTGTGAATAGCATGGAAATGTTACCTGTCATAGAAATGTTAACAATACACATTTATCTGATCAAACTTTGAACTATTCAGAGGATGGAGGCACAGAAGGGTGGTGTTCTGCTGTCTGGGGTGAGTGGAGTGGGTGGAGAGGGTTGATGGGAAGAAAGCTAAATCATCTGGGAGTCAAAAACAAAGTCTGAACTTGGCAATATATAGACATGACATATAGATGCATGAAGGTAAATTTAAAAAAAATGAAAAATGATGTAAAAATATATAAAATAAAATAAAAATAAAGATAAATAAATAAATAAATGAATGGCCAATAGAATTTCCCCTAAGAATAAGAAATGTATATGAGTGTGTGTTTGTGTTGTCATAATGTGCTCATTATGACAGATTTTGTTCATATATAACAATATTATAAACTAAATTTCTAAATCAACTAAACTGCCAAACTCTGTTTTTGGCATAGGGGGGGAAATGATAATTTCCTAATCTTATTTTTTGTTCCTTTGATTATGCAGCTTGTCCCAATTCTAAGCACTTAGACAGTGAGTTTGGAGAAAATGCCCAGAACAAATATAAATATAAATTTCTGACCCACAATTGCCACCAACATACTCAGGAAACCATTCCATTATCTAGAGTAACCAGCCCAGAGATCCAACCTACTCTGAGTCAGACTTATAGGAAATCAGGCTGTATAATAACAATCAACCCCAAATGGCCAGAAGTGAATCAGTAGCTGACAACTTTCTAACTTCTGTACTTGCTTCCAACTTTGGACCAAACAGTCAAAGCCAAATATGCACCCTACACAATCATATAGAATGCCCCTTTCTAGTTAGATCACTTGCAGCCGGCTCCCATATGCCCCCATCCTGCCAGCAGAGCATATGCGAGGCTTCCTCTTACACTATAAAATATCCCACAGCTTTGTCTGCCTTTGAATATCTGCAAACGCAAGTGCTGGCGGTTGGTTCCCTTGCTACATGAAGCAAGATCTTAATAAATAAACTTTGCTTGTCCTCATTTGACTAGTCTTCATTTATTTCCACACATTATTTAGCAGCATTGCAAATTTTCAAAGGTTAAAAACCATTTTATTTGCAAGAATTAATGTCAGTGAAACAAATGATCCAAGGTCAAGAGGACAAAAACTTCTTGACAATTCCCCACATTCATTCACTCACATATTTACTCTATTTCTACATGCAAAGTACTGCCACGGGTATTATGGAAAAACAAATATGAATTAGAAAAGCTGAGTATTTCAATTTATTGGATTTAACAATGTTAGAGTTTCTTAAATTCAGATAATCTAGATTATCTGAAGTTTAGATAGCTGAATTCAAACTGTATGCACACTTTTAAGCAAATGAACATAATTTTAAAAAGCAAGTTGTCAAAAAGAAAGATCATGTTAATACTGTATTTCTATACTTTTTCATCTTACATTTTCTCTTAAATTGCCCAATTTAAAATTCCTTACTTAACTATCTTGACATATGTGCAAAACATACTTTGTTTCCCCTTGAAATCTTCTCTTATGTTTACTACTACAAATATAAATGTTAAAAGTATTTTATCTATGCACATTTTCTTCGTTGTGCCTTAGAACTGAACTGCAGATGTCCTATGAAGGGGCACATATTTGATTATGAAAAATTATCCCATTGAAAATAAATTGTTTTTATAATGATGTAAATCTGAGAAAGCAAAAGAAATAGAGGGTGGAAAAAAAGATGTATTCACTAGAAAACTATTGTGTGCATGTAGTGAACTAGTTTTTAGCAAGATTCAAATAATGCAATCAGCTGGAATTTGACTAGTCCACAGAGTTGATAAAGGCATGTGGGATGTAGGAATAATAGCTGGAAATTTGTTGTGGACACGAGGCTATTAAGTCTGTCTCCTGCAGCTTTCAATATGGTAGTAAAAACTATTATTAAATAACTGATTTTATAGCAACTGTTAAAATTATTTGGCCAAAGCATAAATTAAAGTTTATGACGGATGCAAATGTATGTCTTAAAATGTATAACACTAATTTAGTTTTCTTTCTTATTTTAAAATAACCACTCAGACAAAAGAACAGTGATTACCAAAATAAGAGCAAATTAATAAGGCTGCCAGGAAGTCTTCACAGAAGTCTGAGACATTAAATATGACTTTGCTTTTCAAACACAAAATCACACAATTGTCAGTGATCTCTTCCCTAGCTGAGTGCACATAGATGGCATTGGCAGTAGTGCGCTGACACGCATGAGATCCTGAGAACCAGTTGGAGAGCACAAATGACGGGACTGATCCCCCAGAGCCGTCTGTGTTGCACACAGATGTGTGGAGGGTGGGCTGATGCCCATTACATCTGGAGAGAGAGAACTGTGACTGACTGACCAACCTGTGTTGGTTGACCTTTCCAGACTTTGTTTCTACTCGCATCACTTCTTCCTTAACAGTCCTTGAAATAAAGTTCGTCAAATGGAAAAGAAAAAAACTGTTTAGCAAACGAAATCTTATTGAATGTTCCCTTCAGTGTATGATTGATGGCATTTAGAGAAGATTCCCAGGCCCTGCCCTGGACTGAAAGTCTCTTGAAGCTGGATGTTTGAGGTGGTATTTTTGGGGTCTTTTTTCTCTTTTTTGTCCAGTTTATCATTTGTATTTTGACTTTATAAATAACCCTTTGATTTCTAGTAGCTTTTTGGGGATTATTCACATCATATAATCTACCTACTAAAGTATACAATTCAATAGTTATTAGTATATTCACAGTTGTGTATTCCTTGCCACAATCAATTTGAGAACATCTCGCAACCCCAAAAGATAGCCACATCCCATCTTTCCTGCCTTAGGCAACCACTAGTCCACTTTGTTTCTGTAAATATTGATTTTTTTTTGTTCTCTCAAATTTTATATCATTGAATTTATCTCCCTTTATCATAGCTTCTATATTTTGAGTCATAGTTTAAAAATCTTTCCTTGCTCTCAAGTTGTAAAGGAACAATGCTTGATCTCTTGTAATACCAGTACAGCTACATTTTTTTTTTTCCATTTAGTCCTCTTGTGATTAGGTGCTAGGTGGATTTGAGCAGCAGTAACATTGGCCTCCCATATCTAACTTAGTAATCTACAAAAAGTAAAGCCTTATGTTTAGGATAGGGTAATTTTTAGGGATATTTTGAAATATGTACAATTTATAAAGAGAATATTCTAAGGAGCATAAAATATTTGATAGTTGCTCTACATGTCATACAACCTGAGTTTTTAAAAAATTAACCTGTCTGATCATCTCCTGGGGATGTTTGTAAAAAATACGATTACTAAAATCTGACTACTGAATCTAAATTTCTGAGAATGGGGCCCAGAATTCTGCATGGTTTAAATTTTTGAAAACACATGATTTAGGAATTATATTTTTTCTCACTAAACTTAGTTGTTCTTTCAGAACTTCTCCAGATGGTCTGGTTTCCTGCCATTTATTGCCAATCACTGAGCTTTGGCCCAAAGCAATTTGCCTGATTCTCACTGAAAGTACAGTGACTGCTAAGGAAATACGGAGCATGATTATTCCCCCAGTTCTGAATTCCAATGGTCTGTCAGAAAACCAAGATTCAGTGAACTCTTTTGGCAACTTCTTCAAGTTCTTGGTTCATGTTGATCTAGCATTTTATTAATTTTTCCCCCAAAAGAGCTATTAAGTCATTGATCCCCAAGTGGGGTTTGAGATGTTGAATGTTAACCTAATACAGAGGTCACTTAAATTTGGTCTACTTAGATATAGTCCAAGATACATCTTGTTAGGTCTATTTTGGATTTTATCATTCAAAATGCCTCTGTCTCTCCCAGCTCATGACGTACCTGAATTTGAGAAACAACATTTCTGGCCTGATTGAAGTTATTAATAAACATGTCAAATAAAAAAGAGCCACGGGTGGATCTCTCCCTCTGGATAAACATTGGCCATCATCCCTTAAATTTACTTTTCATCTGGTCACACATCAGCCAGACATTGAACTCTTCAGCCCTGGTTTCCCCATCTTGTTAATGGAAACACCAAAGGAAAATTTAAAAGCTTCCTTGAAATTAAATCTAAAATGTTATATTGTTTTATCTTACCCCAAATATTTGTGTCTACAACAACTATTTTACTTTATCTGCTCTGAATATTTTATATAATTTTTTAAATTGTCAATAGATGCATTGCCATTATACAACTTAACTTTTAAAAATTATTTTCTCTTCATAGGAAGAATTTTATTAATGTGAATCTTTTTATGATTCCTTTTTAAGACTTATACAAACATGCACTGTCTCCACACACAAAAGTCTAGCACATGCAAAGGTCAGCGTGTCTGGGTGTCTGACAGTGATTTGCAGAAGTACCACATTTCAATGACGTTGGCACATTTCAATTAGGAGACCTTTGAAATGAGAGAGAAAAAGAAGTGGAATGGAGTCAAGTGATGGAAAAAGAAATAGTGCATTAAAGGAGGGGATAAGATACATCTCTGGATAAGAAAAAAAAAATCTTAACAGGAATTCTTAGGAACAACTTAATTCTATCTTAAAATCACTCAAAGTAAATAAATGTTCATAAAATGCAAGTGTGGGTGTTCCAAAGCATCAAGTTTAAGAAGAATATTCCCAAAGCCTCTAAGATGTGGAAATGGATCCAATGTAAGACCCTATCCGAAAGTTATATTCTAACAGCAGAGATGTAATTTAAACTAGTATTTCCATAGCTAAAAAGAAGAAATCTGTCCTAAGCAGAAAGGGAATATACTGGTAATTACTTATAGTCCAGAGCTGGCCTCACTTCTGGTCTTGTTTCTGTTTCATGTCCACTTTTCTGCTGCACTTCTTCTCCTGGCTCCTCTTGCACGTTTTCTTTTGGTGACAAGGTGTGTATAGCTTCACACACTCAAAGAGCAGCCCAGGATAAAAGAGCTCATTTCCCCTCATTAATTCTGTCCAGACATAGAGACTGAATAATGCCCAGCCAGAACTAGCAGATTCTAATCTCTGAAACAAGGTAAAAAGGAATCCATGCACATGTGGTTATGCTGAGAATCTTGATATGTGGAAATTATCCTGGATTTCCAGGTGGATCTTAAATGGAGTCATACGTGTCCTTAGAGAAGAAGGCAGAGGGAAACTACACACATAAGAGAGGAGGAGGGAATGTGGCCACACAGGCTGAGATGGGAAGTGATGTGGCCACAAGTGAGGGATGATGGCAGCCGTCAGAAGCTGGACAAGACGGAACAGATTCTCTCCCAGTGTCTCCAAAGAGACCATGGTCCTGTGGACAACTTGATTTTGGCTCAATGCAATAGTTTTCAAATTCCTGGGCTCTAGAATCATGAGAGAATGCATTCTATTATTTTAAGTCCCAGTTTGTGGTAATTTTGTATAGCCGCCCGTGACAACTAGAACCACAGATAATGCAGTTCACTCTGATTTGACCATTGAGTCACCTGACCAACTCTGAACTAATCACCACACACTGACAAATTATACTCTGTCCATGAAGCATGGACAGAGACTTTCATGAGGCAAATGAACTCAAAGTGCAGGATGGGGAGTTTGCCCAAAATAAAAACAAACATCCAGTCTAGTTCATGTTTGAAAGAAGACAGAAGGAAAGTGCAAAGGTAGCATTTAAGGCAAGGCTATTATAACATTAGTGCACTTGAACTTTTTTTGTTGCTGTGATGATGCTGTTATGCATCATCTCACCAGGGATACAGTGAGATGGACAGACAGACACCACTTTTAGGAGCAGATTTGTTTTAATTGACTATCACTAGCATGTGTCCCACTCTGACATGTGACAAGTGACACATATAGTATTCCAACTCTAAATGTACTATGATATTAAGGTAAGATAATACTTTGCATTTGTTTTTTAATATTCGTTTCTGATTATGTCTTAAGTATCACATTAATAGTGTCTGCTATAGTAAGTGCTAGATCCAGCATCCGTGGGGTGAAGTCTCTGGCACTTTCAACATGTGTCCTTGGATTGTAACTGGCTGACTGATGGAAATTGTTCAGCCTGATCCTGCCTCACATGAGTGCTATAACCTTGAGTTAGTTACTTATACTTTCCTAAGGCAATTTCCCAATATATAACACAAGGATACAGAATTTTACAAGATTTTTTGAGGATTATCTAAGAAATAAGTGTGGGGGCCTCCCTGGTGGTGCAAGGGGTTGGGACCACGCAACCTATGGGGCTCTCCACAGCCACTGCAGCATGAGTTGGAACCCTCTCCTGGGAGCTGCCCACATGGTGCAGCATACCTCTTCTGACTTGCCTACTGCTCCCCTCAGCAGTGTATTTCAGTTAGTCTGTCGGTTCTGTTCTCCACTCTGTTTCTGGTGAATCCTCTCAACCCCCCCACCTCTGGCCTCCACCCCAGTTCTTGTATGCATAAATAAATAAGTCTTTAAAAAATAAAGGAAAAATAAAAAAGAAATAAGTGTGAAAGATCCTAGCAGGACATATAGCACAAATATGTTAATTATGCTACATTTTGAACCTGTAATCCAATAAACACACTTTAGATCATTATTTCTGTAATTTGTCTCTTATTACCCATACCGAAGCTTTTCCAATGACTCCTCTTAGCTTCAGAAGATCTACATGTGCTTTCCATTTGGCTTAGCATGCTGATTTGCAGGGCAGCATGATGTCAAGTGCACATTAGAATGTTTTACCATATTCTTCCCCATTTCAAAATGTTGGAAAATCTACAATAAGATCAGTTTCAGTGTTGAACCATGCAGAACTATACCTGTTTATTTATTCCCAAATTGTTTCTGAGCTAACAGACTTTCTTTGGTAAGACCAAATATCACAGCCCATCTTCCCAACCTGAGATGGCTCCTTTGTTCTTTTGAAACTGTCCAGTTTAATTGGAAGGTTTAAATTAATTGGATCTATTAGTTTTCCCTTAGTGCTTTCATTATTTACTCTCAAATACTCTAACAATTAAGTCAGGTATAACTTCCCTTTATGTATATTTAGCTGGAGGCAAGAGGAAAACTGGCATCCTTTGATTCGTGGGAAGAGAAGTCCTCAATGAGGGCACAGATTTGTCCCTGAGCCCCTGTGCCTGAGAGCCAGTGCTCTCCTAGAACGCAATGCCACAGCATTTCCGAGTTCCCTCAGGACACTGGGAACTCTATGGTCAGGTTGCACAGGTTTGAGGGTTCATATTACTCTAGATTTGCCTTGGAAATTTTACAACTCAGTGACAGGGTCCTCATAAGCATTTGATTATAGATCATTGTTATTTAATGAATGTCTGCTTATATCCAGTGTAGTTGTCATTCCAAACACAAACCACATCTAAATTAACTACATTTTACTGGGCTTCAGGGATTTAGGAGACATTGAGATGAAATACAGAGAAATGACTTTTATACATATAATTATACATATAATTTTAATGTTTGCTAAAATTCAAATAATGGAAGCTTACAATTTAATGAGGAATTTTATCCACCTTCTATTTATAATTTATACCTGTGAAGTATCACAAAATTTCACCTGTGAATAACATGTAGTCTTGAAACAGGTATGCCAAGTCCCAAATCTTAAAAATGGTGAAATTATGAGCAATTTTTAAGGTCTTCTTTATTCTTAGACACCTTTCCTAAAATTTCTATGCCACATGAAATACCATATCCATACATAAAATACTTTAATATTTAAAAAACAGAAAGAATACTTAAAAAGAAAACAATTGTGAGTGTGTATCACAGTGATAGTTTTATAAGTTAAAGCTGGAAATACATCCACTAAAGAAAAATTGTTTAATTAAAATTTCATATTCACATAGTAGAATGCAATTATCTCTTATTTAACAAGCATTTGCTTTCATTTTTTTAAGGGTTGGAAACTACCTTAAAAATTTATACCCATTTTCCTAGTTATCTATTTTTTTTCATTTTTTAGTAAACAAGCCATTCGTTTGACTCAGCTCCAGTTTTCATCAAAAACAGTTGTATTCTACTGCCCAGACAGAAGGCTAACATCAAGGAGAAGCAAGAATAATATTAAAAGAACACAGATTTACATTTTCAGTTGGTTCTGAGATTCTGACTTTGTTGCTAAAACCAATTTAAGAATGAGATGAAAGGGCCCTTTAAAGGGTAAGGAATTAATATGATGGATGTAGGGACATTCAGATGATAGCCAAGTGTCTAGAATTTTCAAACAAAACTGGATATGAGAGCATAGAATAGTCATATTTTTTTTTTATTTTTGTGTAGAAGAACTGGGGTGTAGGCCAAAGGTGTGGGGGGCAAGGGGGTGAGAGGATACAGCAGATAGAGAGTGGGGAGCAGAACAGGCAGATTTACTGAATTACACTGCTAAGGGGGAGCAGTGGGTGAGACAGGAGAGGTCTGCTGCACCATATATGGGTAGCTCCCTGGCTGGGAATTGAACTCAGGCTGTAGAGTGATAGCTCTGAAACTTAATCTCTAGGCTACTAGTATTTTATCTCAGAGGTTGGATAATAAAAATATGGGTTGAGGGGGATGAAAGATAAAACTCTTAGAATGAAAAGTGATAGGCCTCCCTGGTGGCGCAGGGGTTAAAGACACAGTGCTATCAAGCTATCACCAGTCACTGCAGCACAAGTTAGATCCCCAGCTGGCCAGGGAGCAACCCACATGACTCAACAGATTCTCTTATCTCACCCACTGCTCCCCTCAGCAGTGTATTTCAGTAGATCTGCCTGTTCTGCTTCCCACTCTCTCTGGTAGATCCTCTCATCCGCCATACCTCTGGCCTACACTCTAGTTCTTTTATTCATAAATACACATTTTTTTTTAAAAGTGATTGTGTAAAGCCCTATGATGATCGTAAAATAGAGGAGCTTGTAAAAGATGGGATTTAACAAAGCAATTCCAATGGTTGTGCCCATTTCTAGTGAATGAGTGACATACTCATGTGTTTGCCAAGTAAGCAACTCAACATAGAATGGCAGTATCATTTCCATGAAGGACTCTCCTCGGTATTATTGTCCTCCTAACTGGGCAGAGGAGTTCCAGGGCCTGGAAAAGAAGACATCTGGTGTTATCCAGTGTCATCCAAGACCATGACTAGAGGGATAGGATAAACCAGTTAGAAGGCACGGAGATTGACCAATCCATAGTAATTAACAGTAGGAGATACATTGCCCTGGTAGAAGTATTTTTTAATGTTTTCCTGTATCATGTCCCATTTTTATACCAAGAATTTAAAGATAAGCATGCATCTATACCATTATTTCTACATATGTGCGTAAAGATAGATTGTTACTAGCTACATTATGTACTGTATTCTTGTTTTTACTTAGTTGTCCCCACTGAAAAATCTAATCTGTGATCTATGTAACCAAAGCCAGGCCTCATCATTCACCCAAAGGAAGTCTGGGCCACATATCAGAAATGGAGTGTAGTTAATCTTTCTGGTTTTATCAGTGCAGTCTCTAAGCCAGCGTACCCCTTAGGAAGGGATCTAAGTAATTCCTTCTCTGTGATCTTTTTAATCAAAACTAAAAGACCCAAGCTTGAAGAGAATGGCACAGAATTTTTAACCCACTCTGCTTATTCTTTACATTGTTCTTATACCTTTTATACCCTAACTCAGAATCTATTCCTTTTTACTCCATCAGAACTGTAAGCCAATTTGACCTCATATGTGAAATATGAGTTTACTGCAGTGTGGAGAAGTATCTCCAATGTGGCATGGGTACAAATGCAAGTTTCTATTCAGTTCTCGCTCATATTAAAGGAGATTAAATTTTTACATTGGCCACATTTATAAAATACTCATGATGTCTTGAATGCATGGTTTTTCCAGGTCTTGCTCTCAGAAACCTTGGGTAGGTTGCCTGTGTTCCTCTGGAGTTATGAAAATTGTTATAGCCTAAGGTCTTTCATTACAACTATGTCACTCCCAGGTATAGGGTAAATTAAGCTCCCTGCTCTATGCTGGAACATGGCCTGGATTCTCCATGCAGCTGTTTCTTCTCTTTCTGCACTAATTCTACATGAAAACATCTGAGCCCTTTCTAGCTCTCCCCTGTTTGTCTCTGACTTGTGAACATAGGTTCCCTGCAAGATCAGGCCTCCAAACCTGTCCAAAACTTTTATCAAAACATTATTTCGGGCCTCCCCGGTGGCGCAGCGGTTGAGTGCTGGGTTGCGAAGCTGCCCGCAGCCTTTGCAGCTCCGGTTCGATCCCAGGCTGCTCCCGGGCCACTGGAGGAGGGTCCCACATGGCGCGCAGACCCCTTCTGCCGCCCGCTGCTCCCCTCAGCAGTGTACTTTGGTCATTCTGCCTGTTCTGGTCCCCTCTCTGGCTCTGGTGAATTCTCTCACCCTCCCACGCTTCTGACTGTACCCAGTGCTTATATAAATAAATAAGTAAATAAATATTAAAAAAAAATTTCATTGTATGAAAAGAATATAACTTATTTAACCATTTCTTGCTGTTTTTTATTTAGATTACATTCATCCTTTCCTATCATTTGATATGCTGTCTTGAATATCTTCATAGTGACAGCATTATCCATGTCCATTATTATGCCTTTAAGAGAAAATCCTAGAAGAGCAATTTATGCTAAAGAATTCATATATCTTAAAGTTCTTTTCTGTATGTTACTAAGTCACCATCCAGAAATTTACCTCTCAGCAGCAGTATGTGAGAATTCTCATTTCCCCACTTGGTAGACTATTTAGCAATAAATTATTTACACAGGTCATATCCTTGCTATATATTTATGTGCAATTTCTGTATTCTGTTCATGATTTCATAACAAAATACACTTTAATAATTTGTAAAATAACCAGCAGAGAACCACTAATACAGTTAAGGTTTGAAATGATAGTTTAAAAAATTATGTTATTTGTGAAACATGTGAATAAGAGATCACTCTTGGCAGGCATTCAAAAAGGTTAATGATCAGCTTCCCCCCCCCCTACTTGTCACTGAGTACAGAATTTATTGAAAATTAAAAAGGTCTATAACAACAATAATTACTGTTGGCTGTGGAAAGCAGAATAGTTCCCTAAAGTAGTTCATGCCCAGATCCCTGGATCCTGTGAATGTGTTGCATTTTATGGCAAAAGGGACTTTGCAGGTATAATTAGGATTATAGGTCTTCAGATAGGGTAGGCTCTATCCTAAATTATCCTGGATATAGGAAGTCAGAGAGTTCCAAGTGTGAGAAGAATTAATGCCCTGTTGTTGGTTTTAATACGTAGAGGCCCCAGTGCAAGGTGTGAAAAGGGGCGTGAGAAAGCTAAGCATAGCCCGTGGAAGGGTATAGGCAGGGAATGAGGAGCTTCTCTTGCATCTTTAAAGAACTGGATTCTGCTAACATCCTCAATGGGCTCATAAGTAGATTCTTGTCTGAATCTCCAGATAAAAGTCCAGCCAACTGATACCTTGATTTTCACTTGGACGTACATATTGGTAAGATAATAAATTTGCATTGTATTAAGCTGCTAAATTGGTAGTACTGCTTACCACTGGTTACCACAGGGAGAAAAATAATATATTGAATAAATGAAAAAATGTACATAAATGAGTAAAAATGAATGAATGAATGGAGTCTTAAAGATGGAAATTGTAATTATTTTTCCATATGTGTTGTGGATTCACAAGTCCGTTTTTCTTCCAAGATCTTTTAAATCCTTTCTTTCACTTTCTGGGTCCATATCAAAAATTTTGTCCCATCTACAGCCTCAGAGAGGAGACAATTACATGTTTTGTTCTAATGTGATTAGACTTACTTTTAGTTTGTAGCAAGTATTTTGTGCATGTAATTCTTAATGATCACTGGAAGAATGTGAACATTTCCAGGCCTCCCCTGGTGGCACAGAAGTTGAATGCTGGGTTGCGAAGCTGCCCGCAGCCTCTGCAGCGCCAGTTCGATTCCCGGCCGCCAGGTGAGGGTCCCACATGGCGCGACAGACCTCTCCTGCCGGCCTGCTGCCTGTTCTGTTCCCCACTCTGGCTCTGGTGAATTCTCTCACCCTCCCGCACTCTGACTATACCCAGTGCTTGTATAAATAAATAAATAAATCTTTAAAAAAAAAAAAAAAAAGAATGTGAACATTTCCCATCCAGCTTACAAACTACTACTCTTCTTACCCAGTGAATTCAGAAATAAGTGCTTATATATCTTCACTATTTTTTCCTATAGGTATTTACTAGAGTTCTGCTCTGGGTATAGGTTTCCACCAGATTCTGAAATTATTACCAGAAAAGTATGGATTGTTCCCAAATTAAAAGCTGATTTATGCCCTAGAAGTTTATCTCTCAGAACATATTTTCTCATAGAAACAATGCTAAAAACATTAACTCTGTATATACATCAACCCACAAAAGTCAACTTAACTCAAAATTTACTCAAACTAATCCTAAGAGAATAAACAATATTTAAAAAAAAATTTAATGGAAAATACTTAAGTTCTCAGGTTAGTTTTGTTGTGCCTTGAATAATTGACTCCTTCAGTAGTGATACTGGGCATTAACTAATGGAGGATATAGTTATGCATTTAAAAATAAATCATTACTATATTCTTTTTTAAAAAGAATTATTTATATATGCATACAAGAACTGGGGTATAGGCCAGAGGTAAGGGAGTGAGAGGATTCACCAGAGACAGAGTGGTGAGCAGAACAGGAAAATCTTGTGAAATACAATGCTGAGGGGAGCAGCCAGCAAGACAGGAGTGGTTTGTGGTGCACCATGTGGGTCAGTTCCCTGGCTAGGGATTGAACTCCTATTGCAGTAGCTGGTGACAGCTTGATAGCACTGTGTTTTTAACCCCTGGGCCACCAGGGAGGCCCCCATTACTATATTTTTGATCCATTTCATTTCATTGGTTTTGTTTTAGCTCTTTGTATCAGGAGCACCAACTACCCTTTTGTTAGATCATCTTGTTTTCTCTTCCATATTTTCCACCTTCTCTCTAGTTACTTTTATTATATACAGATTTTGTAATCATCTTTGTTAACTTTCAGCATCTGTCACCTTAAATATTTCATTTCTTAGAACTTTAAATGAGAAATAAATGGCAATTTGTTCCACAAATAAGTCTGTGCTCAGATCCATAATCTGATCCCTTAACTTTTCATGTATTGTCATTAAATAAGTTGATGCTCCTCAGTCAGAAATCATCTGCTCTTTAGGACATGTCCCCCATATGCATGTAATGTTTTTCTACTTGAAGACCTGCACAGGAACCCTACCAATAGGTAGGTGGATAGAAAACATAGGTAAAGTAGTTAACACAGAGAAGGTGTAGATATAGAAGTCAGTTACATAAAAGAGTAAGTGGTACAAGCAACATTTTTTTAGGAGTTAAGAAAACGGAACTCAGCTTGTCCTTGATTCACTCCCCAAATATATGGGTGATTACCATGCTTGTAGTTTTCTCTCTTCTTGGACACTCCTCTCCTGCACTTTCTCTATCTCTGTATACCTAAATCTTACCTGCCTTCATGGCCCAGCACATGTACAGACTTTTTTTTTAAGATTTATTTATTTATACAAGAACTGGGGTACAGGCCAGATGCGCAGGAGGGTGAGAAGATTCACCAGAGACAGAGCGTGGAACAGAACAGGCAGACTGACAAAATACACTGCTGAGGGGAGCCGCGGGCAAGACAGAGAGGCCCGCTGCGCCAAGTGGGACCCTGGCTGGCAGTTGGGGATCCATCCAGCACTGCAGAGGCTGTGGACAGCTTCACAGCGCTGTGCTCAACCACCTGCACCACCAGGGGAGGTCCCACATGTACAAACTTTCTATGAGACCTTTCCATGCAGTTCTATCTTGAGTTAATGTGCCCTTCCTCTCATCTGCCATGGTGACTTGTCATTTTTCTTATGACATAGTAGAATGAAAATGGATAGGTATATTTAGAAAACTGTAAAGGTGGACTTAAAAATCTGTTAAGCAGATGATGAGGTGAGTTGAAATTTATATAAAGGAATAAAGCAAGAACATTTTAAATATGGTGACAATGGTTAGAAAAGATGATGAATAAAGGCATAGAGGCTAGAAGTCAGAGAAATTACGGAAAAAGAGGAGGATTCTTACTGAAAATGGCAGAAAGTAAAATGTTAAAAAGTAGCTGAGGAGCAGATGGTGTAGGACCTTTCTCAGAGCCTTGGGGATAAAGTGTTTGGACTTTATCCTAAAAGCAATAGGGAGCCACTGATTGTGCTGTTAAAGTAGGCATTTAGGAAGATTAATTTGGCAGCCGCCTGTAAGATAGATGCAGGAAGCTTATTAAAAAGATATTTTAGTAATTTGAAGGTAGAAGGTAGAAATTTTAAAGACCCTAGTCAAGTGTATAGCAATAACATAAACAACAACACCAATCACTGTCCTCATTTTCTATAATTCATGTTAATTTCTGGTGCTAAGTCTCCATTCTACTTGCTGAAGAAAATTTACTCTAGTCACTTCCAGGTAAATAAATCCAACTGGGTGTTTTCTCAAGGTTTTAAACTCCGACAGTTGAAGGAGGGTGGGGAGGAATGGGCAGGTGAAGGTAGGAGATATTCATTTTAACTTTCTCCACATTATGATGGAAATGGTCTTTAACATCCTTGATTTTGTCTGTCCCCCAGGGAGGCATGGTTTTGTGGTCCCTCAGCCGAAGGCTGGGTGGTCATTAGGAGCCACAATCTTCCGCACAGAATCCAGCTTTTAAGAAGTTCCCTCATTCCAGCTGATACTCTGTGCAGCCCCTCTCTTAGAAAACCCTGGTCTCTAGAATCAAAGTCACTAGAGCTTCTGGTCACTTAGCCCTCAGGACCGAGATGGATCGTTTCCAGCTGTCATCACATGGAAGCCACACCATCAGCTTCACCTTGTGGTTTCTTCACAATAATGGCAGCTTGGTGGTGCTGGAGAAGTGCAGATTTTTCAGCTTTGAGATTTTTTTCAGTCTAGGTATGGGGGCCATGCCTGCAGATCTAAATCTTTTGGTATTACTGTAGAACCAGAGGATTTTGAACTTAAGAATTGAGAATGTTCAGCCTTTGTTGTTTTTTGTTTTTTTTGGTTCCATGGTGACCATGAGAATTTCCTGTCTAACTCTCTATTCTTTGGTAGAGGGCAGCTCTTAGGGAACAAATGAATGACTGGTGGGATTAGAAGTGGACATGAGGGCCTCCCTGGTGGTGCAAGGGGTTAAGACACAACCTATGAAGCTGTCTGCAGCCACTGCAGCACAAGTTCAATCCCTAGCCAGGAAGCTTCCCACATGGTGCAGCAGACCTCTCCCGTCTCTCCCCCAGCTCCCCTCAGCAGTGTATTTCAGTCAGTCTGCCTGTTCTGTTCCCCACTCTGTCTCTGGTGAATCCTCTCACCCCCACACCTCTGGCCTGTACCCCCATTCTTGTATGCATAAATAAATAAATCTTAAAAAAAAGAAGTGGACATGAGTAGTCACATCAATTCATATATTGAAATGCTTTGCCACTACGTAATTATGATATCTGCAAGGCATAGACTAAAGTGGAAGGAAGGATAAGAGGGAAAATCCACTGGATTTGATTAGCTTTAGAATATGATGCAGAAGGAGAAATCAAAGAAAGTGTATAAGGTTTTAAGTCTGAATAGATGGGATCTGAATGAAGTTAACAGGACTTAAAAAAAACAGAAGAGGGCCTCCTTGGTGCCACAAAGGGTTAAGACGCAACCTATGAAGCTATTGGCAGCCACTGCAGCATGAGTTTGATCCCCAGCCAGGGAGCTACCCACATGGTGCAGCAGACCTCTCCTTACTCCCCCACTGCTCCCCTCAGCAGTGTTCTTCAGTAAATCTGCCTGTTCTGTTCCCCACTCTATCTCTGGTGAATCCTCTCACCCCCCACACCTCTGGCCTGTACCCCAGTACTTGTATGCATAAATAAATAAATCTTTTTAAAAACTAGCAGGAGAGGTTTTTTTTTTTTTTTTTTTTTACCCCATGGCTTGATATATGTGACCCCGAATGAGAATGAGTGTATATGTAAAATATATACTAATTTTATTAGTGATTTAAGATGAGCAGAGTAAAGAGGACTAATACCTTTGATCCAGCTCATTAGGAGTCATTTGAAAATGAGTATATACTTGGATATGAGTACTTACCTTGAAGAGTCTAGCTAAAATGATGACTGTTGTCATTTTCATATGACTCCTGTACCACTCAATGGGAGCTGAGTACTGGTGCTTGGTCATCAGTTGGATAAGCAGGTTGAAGTGGACATTCAAGTTTGTGAATATAGAGTAAGGATAGGTAGTTCTGGCTGTAATTAGGGGCATCTAATTATTGAACAAGATGAATTGCTCTTTTGGTCTTAGAAACATTGCTAAGCTTTTCCTTAGCAGTCTTTAGAATTAGGACACTTCCTTCCTTAGAGATCATGAGGACACACTGACAAATTCTACTATAGTATTCATTTTCTATATTCTTTATCTGTCATCTGAAACCTCTATCATTTCCTTATGACAGTTTGCAATTTCTTAAATTACTGCTAATCTTCTACTAGTTACATTTTAAATTGATGATTTCCCTTTTAGGGAAGCATACTAGACCCCTGGTGAGACTTAGAAAGCACCCCTAAATTGCTAGCAATATGTTTGTGAATCATCTCTTGGGTGGCTTATTTCCTGTGATGATTTCTGCAGATGGCTAATCTTATCCATTCGATGTTGATTCTTGTTAGCTAGCCTCTAAGCATGATAATATCTGACTTTGTCTTAATTTTAGGTAATGCTTTATTTGTTTTTGCTGTAACCTTTAGCCATTTTTTCTAAATTTCCCTATGTCTGGAATTGGCCCAGATTTAGAAAAGATGATGGTGGGATACTGACTATAGGTTAGGGTATACGTCAATTTAATATGTGGTCTATATTCAACTAATTAGAATAAAAATACATTCTTTGTAGAGGTTTAGGACTGTCAATATTAAATAATGTTTCTTTTCTTCCCCAGTCTGTTTTCTTTCACCCAATGAAGCATTAAGCCCCAGAAATTGTACAGATAGTAATAAATACAAAATCTTAATATTCTGTCCCAATTGCTTCAATGAGTACTTGGAATATTGGGGTTTTTAATAAGCATATGTCAGATGAAAAAATGAATAGAAGATAGATAGATTGAAGAATATAGTTTGAAGTACTACCAATTGGCTTCCTAATACTTCCCCATTTCTTGATTAAAGCAACCCATCTAGTTCCATGAACAACAGGACAAACCAAAACCTCTTCTGTAGAGATGGAAAGGCTATTTTTTTCCTTTTTCTTTTCTTTTTTTTTATTTATACAAGCACTGGGTACAGTCAGAAGCACAGGAGGGTGAGAGAATTCACCAGAGCCAGAGCAGGGAACAGAACAGGCAGGGCGAAGAAATACACTGCTGAGGGGAGCAGCGGGCGCGGCAGGAGATGTCTGCGTGCCATGTGGGACACTCGCCTGGGGCCGGGGATCAAAGGGCACTGCAGAGGCCGTGGGCAGCCTCGCAGCCCAGTGCTCAACCGCTGTGCCACCAGGGGAGGCCTGGAAAGGCTTTTTTTTTTTTTTTATGGCAGCCTCCTATTTCAAACAGGTGTGTGAGAGCTTGCCTAATAGGTCAAGGTGCTTTTCCTCTCAGAGAGTGAGGGAGAATAAGGAGAGGGGCCAGAAAGTTATTCTAGGGAAGTCTCCTCATGGAGCAAGGAACCATGAGATGAAGTCTCCTTTATAACATTTCCATCTGCTGATTTCTTTAAGTCATTGAAACTAACAGTTAAATGCATGATCAAGTAGAAGCTGTCCAATCATAAGCACAGGAATTAAATGGGATTTTTTTCTAACATTTTTTATTATGGTAAACATAACATAAAATTTGTCACTCTGACCACTTTCCATTTTTGAGTGTACATTTGATTGTATTAAGTACTTTCATTTTGTTATGTAAACATTGCCACCATCTATCTCCAGAATCCATTTTATCTTTCAAATGACAAATGGAAGCGGGATAAGGGGTTAGTAAGTGGTGAAAGGGCTTGGGTTAGAAGGCAGAAGAAGGAACCGAGGCTTTTAATGGTGATCATAATGTAATATGTGCAGATGTTGAATTATATTGTTGTACATTTGCAACCTATATAATGTTATAAATAAAATGTTACTTCAATAAAAATTTTTAAAAATTAAAGTAGTAACTCCATAGTCTCTCCTATTGCAGGCCCTGGGAACCACCATTTTACTTTCTGTCTCAATAATTTGACAACAGTGGAAGGAAATTTAAAAAATCAGTATTATTACAAATAAATGCTGTTGGAAGATGAAACTTCGAGTCACAATAGACTTCCCAACTCTAAATCACACTACAGAATCAAACTCATTCAATTACTTAATTAATCACAAATTCCTTCCATCCTCTCTGCCTACCTCATAGAAGCCATCAGTCCAGGAAACTAGGGTGCATGTCAAACCAGTCTATGGACAGGTAGATCCTAAAAGATGCCAGAAACAGTCCTGGCCTGAGGACATTTATTCCTTCTGTAACAGGGTAATACTCAGGGGAAGGGGTGTTTCCAGATTCCCTGCCCTACCCAAGGAAGAGTGGAGTTGAACAGGGAGAAGCTCCAAAAGATTGGAAAAAGGAAGAAGGAAGGAGATCAAGAAGACCTGGAAGAGGCACGTGGAGCAGAGAGTCATGTGAAGTTGTGCTTTCTTCTCAGCCTTGGACTTGTACCAGAGACTGGGGAGACATGGAAAGGACAGGTGAAAGAGACAGAGACGTGGGTGACACACCTGTGGTGAAGCTGAAAATGGTAGCCTTTATTTGTATTTTGATTTTGTTCTTTTCCTTCCAGACTTGCCTGGTCCCTTCTGTCCCTTTCCTATGGGTCCCCATCAGAAGGGGCCTTAGATTTGTGGCCAGCTTTTGTGCCTTAGTGACCCTTGTTTGGGCCAACCCTGTTTGGCTGGGCATTTTCCCACAAGGGGATAGGTAAATTTGGGTGTTTCATGTGGAAACATTATTTCCCTTTTATTTCATGTGGAAACATTTATACATTATTTCCCTTCTCTTTCCTTTATCAAACTTTAATTATACTAAAATTTCTTTTAATTGATCCCATACACTAGATTATGTTTTGTCTTGATGCAGCAGATGGCAGAACTCATTTCAGACATACAGGTCAGAGGGGTGCTCTTCACTCTGCCCTATATCACTTCCCTCAAGTTGTTCAGGAAGATGTTCTATCTTTCCTCCATCAGATGGAAGGAAAGGGGAGAACCTAGGAGATTTATGCTGATGGAAGTCCCTTCATGATGATATAAGGTCAAAGAATATCCAGAAATATAGAAAGAAGTCCTATCAAATTAATGTCACTCTCACACTAACCACTGTCCAACCCAAAAAGAGATCAGTCAAAGCTAAGATGAGTTGGGAGGACAATGGCAAATAGTTGGAAGTTGTATTACCCTATCAGCAATGTATCATCATAATATCAGTTGTATTACACTTCTCCATTTAATATTATAAATAAAAGAAACTGATTGCTTTAGAAGTTTATTACTGACAACTTCCATTTATGTTTGATTTTTGTGTGACAGAGAATGAGTAACAATTCTACGATCACAGACTAAAGTGATCAATTTTCACTCCAGAGTGAATCAGTGGCCTGCGTCAGCTGCTGTCTAGATAAGCTATATTAAAACATTTGCAGAAAACAGACAGAGTTGGGTGGGGGCTGGGAATGCACTGAGCGGGCTTCTTTTTTACTATTAGAGTTTGCAGGCATTTCATTCCTAGTGAGAATGGTTTCTATCTTGTCTCAGAGTAATGGATATCTGAAACACTTTCTAGCACATCTTTTCTGTCAGTTATTCAACATTGTACCTGAAACTGAAACCAACAAAAGATGTGCTAGTGAAAGGTGTTTTGTGTGAACTATAATGAAGTAGACATTTGCACTGTGAGAAGCATGGTCCCTTGTCTTAGAAAACTGATTGCTTCTGTTACCAACACACTGAGAATAGCAGATAACCTTGACATTTGCGTTTTGGTTAGCTTAAGCTGGCTGTCATTTTTATTTTTTTCTTTCTGAACACTTTCAGATCTTAAAGCTTTCTTATACTTGCATAGGTTAGAATTCAGGGGTAATCTAAGGTTGGAACTCTGACAAACCAGCAGTTGGGGGACTGACTTTTCTTGGAAAATGCCAGATGACCCGAAATCTCTCAGACAATGCTTTCAAAGGTATTTAATGGGCTCCCCTGAAGTTATTCTCCCATCTTCTTTGAAGATTGTACTACATTTGGCATTCCAAGAACCTTCAAAAGAATAGGTACCTTGCTGAGACAATGATGTTAAAAATCTTTTGCATATAAGGAAAGCTGCTCCATGAAATCCACTCTTGAAGGCCACCCAGGGTGTCACAAAGATATTTTTCTGACTGGTGGCCCACAAATGTAGTTCTATAGAAATGAGATCTTTTATCTTTAAACAGAAACCAATGCTTTTGTATCTTGAATGTTACCCTGGAACAATAAGAGTTCTTGCCCAAGACCTACTTTGGAAGAACAAGTAGAAAACACAGCTTCCTTGCTCTTTGATGCAGATTCTGTTCTCTTCCCAAAGGATGATGCTCTATCTACCTCTGTTGGTTTCTCAGGATGGGAAGGAAGAGAGAGCAGCATAAGATGAGGAAGGTCCCTTCCTGTTGCCTATCACCCCCCTAAGCTCCCAGTCTTAGGGTCTACTTATTGTACTTTGAATCATTCTTAGGAAATGTTGGGACAGCAGCAAAGGAGTTGACCTAACAGAGCCCAGTGACAACTGTGTGTTGTCTGTGCAGGTATGAATTCAGAAACCTCCAAGGCAAATCTTTTTATTAAGCATTTTATTTTCTATAAAAGTACTGACACAATTTGTACACATTTGTATAATTACCCTTTTGAAAGAGGTTATTTTGTCATTAATGGATTTTTAAAGCCGATCTGCAATTCAGCTAAATAAAGAAGTGGTGATAGAATGCAAGTTCAAAATACATTGCTCTTGAATCAAATTAGTGTTTTGAAAATTTTGCCTTGCAGGAGAGTGGACTTTGCATTCATGTGGTCTACTAAACTGATAATAAAAATCATAAATACACTGAAGTAATGAACTGATGATTTTGTTTCAGTTGCAGATATATATATATTTCTAGATCTGGATTTGATGTTGTTTTTGGAGTTGTTGGGTTCAGAGAGTGAGGTCCTTGGGTTCATGCGGGGAAGGATTTCACCAGAGCTCCCCTTTTACCAGCACCAATGGATTTTCTCCACAACACAGAGACATTAGTTATATCCAAATAGGCAGGTTTATTATAAAAGGAGAGAAGAATAAATGACAATTGTATAGACACAAACGGGAAAAAAAGGGCTGCCCTCAAAGGGACAGGTTTGCAAAGAGAGAGCGCTACATGGTCACAGGTGGGCTGCATAGGCACAGGTGCGCAAAAGAATTTGAAAGGGGCCAAATTTCTACAAGGGCCTTCAATCTCCATGTCTTCACCTTCAGGTCTGCTCTCCTGTCACCTGCTACAGCAGTCTGATGGGTGCTTGGGTCTTGTGCTTTGTGATCTAGGCATTGGCTCCTAAGGATCTTAGTTCCTATAGCTGCGTTAATGACTTTGTTAATCCCTTCTACCCCCACCTCTAGCTCTTGACATTATGTGAGCCAGGTTTCTCATCTTGGGGTACCTCCTTTCCCGTTTATTCAATCCTTATGCTCCATCAGATCTATTCTTTATTTTGCACACAGTTAAAAGTTTCTATTTAAAATGAGTATTACTCTCAGAGTGTCTATGTACTCGGATCTCAGCTATTTTCTGCTGACCTTTGTGGAGGCGTGTGACCTTTAGTTCTGGTGAGATGGAATAGCATGGGACTTTTACTTAAAAGAATGACTTTGAAATTTTGCCAGTTTATATGGCTTCTGTGAATATCAGTGTCTTTAGTTCTAAAATGAGGAAAATAATATTTACTTCTCACAGCAGGTATTTCTAGAATTAAAAGGTATGATCTATGGAAAAGCAGTTAATGCAATAGATTATAGAATCCAGACTATATTAAAGCTGACAGTAAATTGGGAATTTTCCTATTCTAGTGCCAACTCTGCCACTTTCTTACAATGTGACCTTGGAATAGCTAATTAAGCATTTTAAGCCTCGGTTTCCTCATCCATAAAATAAGTTATAGAAATGCAATATTATTATGTGAAACTTTGATTACTGAGCTAAGCTAATGGTGTTTTTTTAAACAAAAACTTTATTAATATAAAATTCACATACCACATATCACTTAGTAAAGTGTACAATTCAATGATTTTTTTTAATACTTATATATTTATACAAGCACTGGGTACAGTCAGAAGCATGGGAGGGCGAGAGAATTCTCCAGAGTGGGGAGCAGAACAAGCAGACTGACGAAGCACACTGCTGAGGGGAGCAGCGGGTGCAGCAGGAGAGGTCTGTGAGCCATGTGGGACCATTGCTGGTGGCCAGGGATTGAACCTGCACTGCAGAGGCTGTGTGCATGCAGCTCCGCAGCTCAGTGCTCAACAGCTGCTCCACCAGGGAGGCCCAATTCAATGATTTTTAATATGTTCACAATTGTGTACTACCATCAATATGGTTGATTTCAGAACATTTCATCAGTTCAAAAAGAAAGCCAGCCCTTTATTTAGTTATCAACACCCTATTCCCAGTCCTTAGCTCCTTAGTCCTAAATAAGTCCAATTTATTTTCTGTCTTTTTAAGTTTCCATGTTCTGGACATTTCATATAATTGAAATCACATACATCAAATCCTCCCTTAACATTGATAGATAGGTTCTTGGAAATTATGACTAAGCAAAATGACTTATAATAAAAGCAGTTTCTTGAGTACTAGCTTCTTGTTTCTTACAATGTAGGCTGGGATTTTTTTTTTTTTCCTCGTCAACAGGGTAACAAAACAATGTTGAACAAAATTACTTTATTGGACTATACAGTAGGTCTTCAATATCTGCAGTAGATCCTCTCAATCTGCATCCATAGATTCAATGAACCACAGATGGAAAATACTATACAGTTAGGCCTATGACGTTTGTGTCTACACTGAACTTGTGCAGATTTTTTCCTAGTTAATATTTCCTAAACAATATAGTATAGTGACTATTTACATAGCATTTACATTGTATAGGCAATACAAGTAATGTAAAGTATATGAGCAGATGTGCATAGGTAAAATGCAAACACTACATTGAATATAAGAGAATTGAGCATCTGTAGATTTGTGGATCAATGGGGGGGGGGTCCTATAAAAACTCTCTTGGAGATACCTAGGGTAGACTGTAATTTGAGGTCCTTTGTGTCCATGTGTTCTTCCACTTAACACAATGTTATCAAGATTCACTCATGTGATAGCATGAATCAGTATAATCATTTCTCTTTGGCTGGGTTGTACAGGAATCATAAAATGAGGTAGGAAATGTTCCTGCCTTTTCTACTTTTTTGGAAGAATTTGTGAAAAGGTCAGTATTAATTCTTTAAATGTTTGGTAGAATTCAGTAGTGAGTCTATCAGAGTCTGAGCTTTTCTTAGTAAGTGGTCTCTCCACATGTTAAAGAATTATTCAGATTGTGGGCCTCCCCTGGTGGTGCAGGCGGTTGAGCACAGCACTGTGAAGCTGTCCGCAGCCTGTGCAGCACCGGTTGGATCCTGGCTGGCTGGCGTGGGTCTCGCGTGGCGTGGTAGACCTCTCCTGTCTGGCCCGCTGCTCCCCTCAGCAGTGTATTTCGTCAGTCTGCCTGTTCTGTCCACTGCTCTGTCTCTGATGAATCTTCTCACCCTCCCGTGCATCTGGCCTGTACCCCGGTTCTTGTATAAATAAATAAATAAATCTTAAAAAAAAGAATTATTCAGATTGTGTATTTTTTTTTTTCTTGAGACAGTTTTAGTAGTTTGTGTCTTTTGGAGAATTTGTCCCTTTCACTCGGTTTAACTAATTTATTGATGTGCAGCTGTTCATAGTGTTACAGTATAATCCCTTTTAACAGCTCTTTTCTGTAAGATCACCAGTAATGTTTTCTCTTTCATTTATGATTCTTACTAATAATGAGTCTTCTCTCTTGTTTAATCTACTTAAAAGTTTGTCAATTTTGTTGATTCTCTTAAAGATCCAGATTATGGTTTCATTGATTTTCTCTATTTTTTTCCATTCTCAAATTAATTAATTTCTAATCTAATCTAAATTATTTCCATTTTAATTTAGTTTGTTGGCTCTTTTCTTTTTTCCAGTGTCTTAACATGGAATATTAGATTATTGATTTGGGAACATTTTTCTTTCTGAATATATGCATTTGCAACGCAAATTTCTTCTCAAACTTTGCTTTACTGCAGCCCATTAGTCTTGTCATGTTCTGTCTCATCTTTGTGATTTTTACTTTGAGTTATTGGTTACTTAGGAGTTTCCTGCTTAATTTCTACATTGTGAGTTTCCCAACATGTATCCCGCTATTACTTCCTAATTTCATTTCATTGTGGCTGGGGAACATATTTTGTATTATTTTTATCCTTTTAAATTTACTGAGGTTTGTTTTATGACTTAACATATAGTTTCTCCTGGAGGATGTCCCCTGTGCACTTAAGAAGAATGTATATTCTGTTGTTGTTGGGTGAATGTTCTATAGATCTTCATAAGTTAATTTGGTATTGGAAAAAAAAAAACAGAATTCATGAAGTAGAATTGAGACCCCAGAAAGAAACCCATACTTCTCTGGACAGCACATAAACCAAGAATATGCAATAGAGAAAGGAAATTCTATTCAACAAATAATGTTGGGAAACTGGACAGCTCTGTGTAAAAGAATGAATCCTGACACCACATACAAAAATGAACTCAAAATGGATTAAAGAATTTGATACAACTCCTGAAACCATAAAATACATAGAAGAGGGCTTCCCTGGTGGTGCAAAGGGTTAAGATACAACCTATGAAGCTATCTGCAGCACGAGTTCGATCCCCAGCCAGGGAGCTACCCACATGATGCAGCAGACCTCTCCTGGCTCGCCTACTGCTCGGCTCATAAGTGTATTTCACAATCTGCCTGTTCTGTTCCCTACTCCATGTCTGGTGAATTCCCTCACCCCTCACACCTCTGGCCTGTACCCCAGTTCTTGTATGCATAAATAAATAAATCTTAAAAAGAATACACAGATGAAAACACAGGCAAAATACTCCATAACATTGGCTTCATGGATGAGTTGGGGGTTTGATACAATGGCAAAGGAACAAAAGAAAAAACAAGTGAATGGGGTTACATCATATTATAAGCTTCTGCACAGCAAAAGAAACCATCATTAAAACAAAATGACACCTTACTGCATGGGGGGAAATATTTACACATCATGCCTCTGACAAGGGGCTAAATAACCCATGCAACCCAACCACTGGTGGCACAGCGGCTGAGCGCTGGGCTGCAAAGCCGCCTGCAGCCTCTGCAGCGCTGGTTCAATCCCCGGCTGCCGGTGAGGGTCCCACATGGCACTCAGACCTCTTCTTCTGTGCCCGCTGCTCCCCTCAGCGGTGTATTTCATCACTCTGCCTGTTCTGTTACCCGCTCTGGCTCTGTTGAATTCTCTTACCCTCCCGCAATTCCGACTGTACCCAGTGCTTGCATAAATAAATAAATAAACAAATAAATAAATAAGAAAGAAAGAAAGAACTCAATCAAAAAATGTATAGAAAAGCTAAATAGATGCTTCTCCAAAGAAGACATATAGGTGACCAACAACAGGCACATGAAAAACTGCTCATCATCCATATCATTAGGAAAATGCAAATCAAATCCACAATGAGATACCATCTCATAGCTTCCCATAACAAAAGTACCAAAAACAACAAATCTTGGCAAAAATAGGTAGATAAAGGAATACTTGCTTGCTATTGGTAGGAACATAGATTATTACAGCCTCAATGGAAAACAATATGGAAATTTCTGAAAATATTAAAAATAGATCTACTATATGATCCTGTAATTCTTCTCATAGACTTCTAAGTATCTACCTAGAGAATACAAAAACATTAATTTGAAGAGTATGTGCATTCCTATGTTCTTTGTGGCAGTATTTACAATAGTCAAGCTATAGAAACAACTCAGTGTCACAGAACAGATGAATGGATAAAGAAGAAGACACACACACACACACACACACACTGGAATGCCACTCAGTTATAAAAAAAGATGAAATCTTCTCATTTATGAAAACATGGATGGAACTGGAGGGGTTATGGTAGGCAAAATAAGGTAAAAAGAGAAAGAAAATATGGATAAAACAAAACAAAGGAACAGTCAAAACCAAACCAAAATAACCCCTTGAAATGTGACTGAGCACTAAGTTTACCAGACAAAGTCAGGGAAAGTGTGAAAGCAAAGGGGGTAGGTAACCTAATGGTGGAGGATTATTGAGGCTGTGGTGGTTGGTATAGTTTTATAGTTTACATTATTCTCCTAATAATAATCAATGAACATTTTCTAATTTTGCTCTTTGATTTAATGTCTCTATTTTTATTTACTATTTGTGGTAGTTACTATATTAAGGTTTAACATATACATATTAATCTATAATATGACACTGGGATGAGAGTGATAGTTGTTAAACTATAGTAATTACTGGTTTATAGCTCTAGTGTTTTCAACAATGTTCTGGAGAATAATAATTTAATTAGTGTCTTGAAACTCCTCTCAGTTGTCTTTTACCACAAACTCCACTGTCCTTCAGAGCACTTTGGATTTAAATACATTCATACTCTGTTGCACATGAAGCAACTCCTTGGGGAAAAGATTAAGAGCTGTGGCTTTTATAATCTTTGCCTTCCTCCAGGCATAATCTCTAAACCAGGGTTCTGGAGCTGGGTTTGGGTCTAATGACAGCCTAATCTTTAACATAATTTCTTTAGAAGCTGCTTGGTGGACTGTAAGGAATGAGAAGGTTCACAGGAGGAAGCCTGAGATTCTCTTGGTTTGTTTTACCTAACATGCAATCATGTGATGGGTGGGGAAAGGGTGATAAGGCCCCAGTATTAGCAATTATACTCCATCAGGTAGAGATTATATTCCATATACCAAGGCTAGGCAAGGCTAGGCACCTCTCAACCACATTGGCAGCTGGGGCAGGATGAGAAATATTGAGGACCTGATCCTCTTGGGAAAAAAAGCTCTTACACTTGGAACACTTGGTCTCTTACACAGACCCCTGTGCTCATGACTGCAAAGACTGGCATGAAGGCTCTAGTTTGCTGAGTAGGGTGAAGGGAAGAAGGAATAATCTTGGCTCAAATACTACTTTTCTAACTAAATTTTCATTGATTTTTTTGAATATATGCTTCATTATTTGCTCTTTGTTCTTAGGTCTGTTTCCAGAGACTTAAAATAACTGTCTTTTCATGGTAATTATTTAATAAATGTTGGTCAACCTTCCTTTTTTTTTTTAAGATTTATTTTTTTTATTTATACAAGCACTGGGTACAGTCAGAAGCACGGGAGGGTGAGAGAATTCACCAGAGCCAGATCGGGGAGCAGAACAGGCAGAAGAACCGAACTACACTGCTGAGGGGAGCAGCGGGCGGCAGGAGAGGTCTGCGCGCCATCCGGGATGGAACTGGCGCTGCAGAGGCTGCAGGCAGCTTCGCAATCCAGCGCTCAACTGCTGCACCACCGGGAAGGCCCGGTCAACCTTCCCTTTAACTCTATTTCCTCACAGAGCCTCTTCTAGCTAACAATATTTATTTTAGTGTTTCATATAATCATTAAGTGCCTTAGAAAGATTTCTTTGATCACACCTTCTTTTCTTATGATGAAATTAGAGAAAAGCTACTTTCTACTCTTAAAAAATAAAATTTATATTTTTTGACAACAAATTGTTTTTATTAAATGATTCAAGATCTGCAGCATCACATCTGGATACCTTAAATGATTACATAAAATGGAGGATAGATAGTTGTAGATGGAAAAAGGATGGGACAAGGTATTAAACAAAAGAAAATATTATTTTAGGTAAAATCTCCCTTCCTCAGGGAAGGCAGGGGTTCTTTTCATGCAGAGAACTTCCTTGGTGATAATTAAGAAACTACAGATTGTCTGGTTTAGGATTACATTTTTTGAAGACGTTAAAACTGCAATGAGATTAGGTATTTAATCAGCATGAATGATGCCATTTGGGTCTATTTTGTTGTTTGTTTTGTTTTTGTATTTTTAACATTATATACCAGGTAGAATCACAGAATATTATAACAGATGGTGAGGAAAGAAAATTTAATACAAAGTCTTTTGTATGGTCTAGGACTTTCACTGTTCTCTAAGCTTTTATATTTTCCACAGTTCCTGAGGGTATTTCTAAATAAATAATAACTTAGTGTTGCTCCTGGGTCCTCTCCAGGGCAATGCATTCCATGGTTCCAGTGTTATGAGACTACTTTTAACATTACAATTAGTACAACTCCTTCCTCACCATTCAGAGATTCTTTTGACATTATACCAACATCTCAAAGTTAATGTTTTGCTGTAATTAAGCTGCCAGTATAAATTTCCTGTCCTCTTATTTAGTGGTTTCAAGTCCTGATCATACTTTTAGGATACATAATTGATTTCTGCTTAAACACAGGAGTCCATTCTGTCATTGTTATATGATCAAGCTGTAAGTCTGAGCAACAGTACAACATATGTAAAATCACTTCAATGGCATTCCACCTTGAGGCCTTCTTTAGGTTCCTACCAGCACACTGAAGTCTGCAAAAGCCCAAGCTGGACTTCTGTACATGGCAATTTGCCATATTTCTACTTCAGAATATCATGATGATTATATGCTGGTGAATTTTATAAAGGTTTATAAGGGTCATTTTGACTGAAAATGGGAGAAAACATAAAAAATACATTATTTTATGCCTGATAGAGATGAAGATTCACAGAACAAATATGATTCAGAGAATAAAAAGATATGCAAAGGAAGGTTTTCAGAGAATTATAGAAAGAAAATACCACATTAGCTAAAGAACAAAACTTAAAAAAAATTTATAATAATTTAGAAAATATTTCAAAGCAATACTTCCTGCCAGATACTGCATGATTGCGATCTCTGTTTATGACATTTATCTTTATGAATTCATTGAGTTCATAAGGGAGAAAGGGTAAAAGTATTGGCATTATCTTGTTTCTCTTCATGAGAGAAATGTCAATGTCATAATAAAGATGAGGTATCTTTTTACTGTTATGTACTCCTTATATATTAAATTATGAAATTATAAAGTTTTAAAAATCATCCCACTTAAAAAAATTTCTGATTAATAAAGAGCAGGGGGAAAATATCTTCATTTTTATTGAAAGATAAATTCAATATCATTTCTATTCTGCTTTAGAAATTAAATTTGGGCATATTTGTTGCTCAGGGAATTCATTCTAAATGAAATAATGAGGCCATCAACTCCAGTCTGCGATTCCATATTTGCAAAAGTTGCCATCACCTTTCAGTCTTAGGCAAAGCATATTTGCCTTTCTAAACTTGCTTGTCTGTCAAGCTCTCAGCTTTCTCTGGGGTTAGAAGAGATAAATAAGTGTTGGGGCTTTTTTTTGTTGTTTTTGTTTTGAAAAGATTTTTCTGGTAGTTGGGAGTAAGAACCTGGAATATCTTTCCTTCTAAGTTCTGCAGGCTGCATCTGTAATCAGGGAAGGTGACAAGTCGATTAAAGAGTTCAAAAGAGAACAGAGGACCGCTGGGAGATGACTTAATGTTTTCCTAGGGATGAATACTGGATCATTGTCCTCCAAGCAGGTTGGTAACATTTGTTAAGCTGCTATTTTATGTACATCCAAATTCACAATTCTGGTTATATGTCCATTTCTGCATATCTTATAGTTTATGCCTTCTACAGCTATGGCTGCTCCTCATAACAAAGGGAGAAAGAAACAGAAGGAAACAGAGACAGTGACCTGCATAGAATGGTAGAATCCTTCACTGTGGGGCTGACTTACTTGAGGCAATCTTACTGAGGAGCTTTTCTAACTTCAGCTAGCTGAATCTCTCACCCCCTATTAATGAACAAAATAAAAAATATTTCCCATTTGTGTGATACATGCTCAAAATTAACACATAATTGCAAAGTCATTGTACTAGGACAAAATCTAGTATTCTGTGGAAAGCTATGCATTGTTGTGATACCAAAACAATGAGAATATCATTATTAAGTTTGATTTTTCTACCAATGGGTATCATGCCATGTTTTTCCAGGCTATTTCCCCCAAGCATATGTTTTTCATTTGCATCAGAAGTTCCCTCATTAAGATGATCGTGTCCAGTGTTCGCTCCAGCTGGTATTGCACAACAGACCTGACTAACTGCATGAATAAGGTTTCACTCAGGCAGAAAGATGAGTTCCTTTTTATTATTTCTCTGTTTTTGTGACTTATGGAGGGAAACAGTGATATAGAGCTTATGTTCCTGGTGATTTGAAATTGAAACATATAACACAGACAGAAGCTAAGTAGGAGAACAGAGACAAAGGGTCTATAAAGCATGAAAGTATCTAAGGAAAATGTCAGTGTGAAGTAGGTTGAGAATAAATAGAGATAGAAGTGGCATGAAGAAGAGGCTGTGAAGGGGAGAGGAAGCAACCTGCTTAGAGCAGGGTGGGTGAAAGGGTGTGAGCAGGTGGTACCCATGGGAGGTATGTGGAAAACTTAGAACAGAGAGGCTTAGGAGAGAAGGCTGTTCTTCAATTTTGATAGCCCATTGAGGAAACAGTTCATTAAGCTAGACTTGCTCATTAAAATGTACACTATTGGACCTCCCCGGTGGCGCAGCGGTTGAGGGCTGGGTTGCGAAGCTGCCCGCATCCTCTGCGGGACCTGTTGGATCCCCGGCTGCTCTCTGGCCACCGGAGGAGGGTCCCGCATAGCGCACAGACCTCTCCTGCTACCCGCTGCTCCCCTCAGTACTTTGGTCCTTCTGCCTGCTCTGCTTCCCGCTCTGGCTCTAGTGAATTCTCTCACCCTCCCGCGCTTCTGACTGTACCCAGTGCTTGCATCAATCAATCAATCAATCAATCAATCAATAAATCTTTTAAAAAATGTACACTATTTATCGCGTTTTAATAAGGAAGAAAATGACTATTAAAACTACTGCTGGATGTAGGAGATGGAGGTGGAAATATTTAAGATCTAGATAGTTCAAAGAGACAGAGCATGAATCAGAGTTTCCTGACTTTTCACTCAGAACTTGTCCACAAAAAGATATAAACATTTTCTCTCATAACAAATATGGGGAAGTGATTTACTGCCTTCATTTCCTGAGAATAGGTGGTCAAGATCATACGCAGTAGGACTTATGATGAGGTGATCAGGCAAGAGGTACTTGCATAGCTGTTTGTAGACTTCATGGGTAACTTAACTTATTTCAAAATATCAGCTCCTTTGAAACCATTTCATTCTTAAAGCTTCATTATACTTATTCATGATGTATTTTCATTTTCTGTTAGTAGGAATTGATGGACATTTGAATCTATTTGAATAAAGGACAAAGTAGCAGGGAAGGAGAGGAAAGAGGGAATGCATGGGGGAAGCCATTTAGAAAGTGTAGTTTCCTAGGATTTAGGAAGAGTTCTGTGTGTTAAAGACTCCTTCTTCCCTTGACCTGAATTAGATCATTACCACTCTCATTTTCTTTTTTTAAAAAGATTTATTTATTCATTTTACACAAGAACAGGGGTACAGCCCAGATGTGCGGGAGGGTGAGAGGATTCACCAGAGACAGAGCGGGGAGCAGAACAAGCAGACTGACAAAATACACCGCTGAGGGGTGCAGCGGGCACAACAGGAGAAGTCTGCCGCACCATGTGGGACCCTCGCCTGCCGGCCGGGATCTAACAAGCAGGCCAGGATCGAACCGGTGCTGCAGAGGCTGGGGACAGCTTCACAACGTGGTGCTTAACCACCTGTGCCACTAGGGGAGGCCCACCATTCTCATTTTCTTAATGAATATTTTCTGGGAAAACCTGGAAATTAATGTTTAAATGTCTCAACATGATCTCATGAACACGCATATAAACACGCAAATACATGCCTACATATACACACTAATACACACAGGACAATTGGTAATGTCTGAAAACATTTTTCCCGTATGAAAATATTTCATAAAGGAAGGGGGAAATACTGGCATCTCGTGTTTAGAGACCATGGATGCTGCTAAATATCCGACAAAACATAGACAGCACCCACCACAAACGGTGACCTAGCCTAAAAGTCAAAAGTACTAAGGTTGAGAAACTCTATATATGGACACAATCAAATAGATGAAAGACAAATAATCCCAGGCAAATTTTTTGTTCACCTTTTCTTGTATCAGCAAACACTCAGTGAGATTGTTCAAGGCAATGCTTAGTGATAGGATGCAAAAATAAGAAGCATACAATTCTTGCCTTTAAGTTGCCACTTTCACCATGTAAGATATAAACATTCAGAGCAAAGAGAGCTGACTCCTAGGTATGCCATCAGAAAAGGCTTCAGGAAATGACAGCATTTAAATGGATGGGCAGTAGACACATGGAGAAGGGGGGCTTGCTCTTCAAAGGAAGGAAGGGAGGACCAACTCAGCAGATGAGGAAGTAAGCCCATGGGACCAGATCAGAGCAAACTGGAATGGAAAGAGGGATAGTGTTGAGAGGACATTTGCAACTAGACTATGTGATGATTCGAAACCAAGGCTCAGATTGGTTTGTTGCTTTTTGTTCCTCTGTTTTTACTGCAGCTTATAGAAAAGGGGATCTATTAAAGGAAGATTTTTGGACATTTGCCATGATGAGAGGAAAAGGGGATGTGCCTGGATCAGAGACCAGAAATTGAAACATTTTCCCAGCAAAAGTGTATTAGTGGAGGCCTTTGAAAATAACTCACATTGGGCCTCCCTGGTGGCGCAGTGGTTGAGCGCTGGGTTGCGAAGCTGCCCGCGGCCTCTGCGGCGCCAGTTCGATCCCCGGTGCTCCCTGGCCACTGGAGGAGGGTCCCACATGGCGCGCAGAGCTCTCCTGCTGCCCGCTGCTCCCCTCAGCAGTGTACTTCGGTCCTTCTGCCTGCTCTGCTCCCCACTCTGGCTCTGATGAATTCTCTCACCCTCCTGCACTTCTGACTGTACCCAGTGCATGTATAAACAAACAAACAAATAAATAAAACAGGCCTCTATTAAAAAAATAATAATATTTAAAGAAAATAACTCACATCTCCACTGGGTTACCTAGTGAAAGACCTGAGCCCAGGCACTGTCATGGTAGCATTTTATCTTTGTAGGTATTTTTTGAGCTATGACTCTAGGTTCTTTTAATGACAAAGTTTGATTTTTCTATTCCAGTAATTCTCATACACTGACATCAGAATTACTAGGGATGATGGGTGGGGTGACAGGAGGGAGGAAATACAAAGGGGTGACGAGTGTGTTCACGATTGACTGTGGTGATGGTTTTATGTTATGTGTATGTGTTATGTCAAAATTGAAGCAGCCATTATTGAAAATAGTAAGGAGATTCATCAAAAAAATTAAGTATAGAAATACTTATGATCCAACTGTTTCACTTCTGGCATTTATCTAAAGAATATGAAAAATAATAATTTGACAAGATAATGCATCCCTATGTTTATCACAGCACTATTCACAAAACCAAGACATGGAAACAAAATAATTGCCCAATAACAGATGAGTGGATAAAGAAGTTGTGATATATATATATATATATATATATATATATATATGCACAATGGAACACTACTCATCAATGAAAAAGATAAAATTTTGTCATTTGTGAAAACATGGATGGACCAAGAGATTATTATGCTAAATAAAATGAATCAGACAAATACTGTATAATTTCAACTATATGTGGAAGATAAACAAGTCAAATAAACAAAACAATACATGAAGAAACTCTTAAGATTATAAGAATAGGGCCTCCCCAGTGGCGCAGCGGTTGAGCGCTGGGCTGGGAAGCTGCCCGCAGCCTCTGCAGCGCCAGTTCGATCCCCGGCTGACGGGGAGGGTCTCACATGGCGCGCAGACTTCTCCTGCCACCCGCTGCTCCCATCAGCATTGTACTTCCGTCCTTCTGCCTGTTCTGCTCTGCGCTCTGGCTCTGGTGAATTATCTCACCTCCCGCACTTTTGACTGTACCCATACAGAAGCACAGCTCTGTATCAGCCTTGGATAAACCCTGTCCCCTCCCTTTCTGTATGATTTCCAGATTTTCCTGTGAAAATCCTTCTTAAAGGGCTATTCAGCACACGCTGATCTTATTTCATTAACTGTTACTTGTCTTTGGTCATTGCAGTCTGGCTTTTGTCTTCTACCACTATAGCAAAATTGCTCCTTCAGAGCTCACAGATGATAATGGTATTCAGTGTTTACATAATTCTTACATGACAGCTTTGTTCTAAATACTTTGTGGGCCTATTAACTCATGAAATCCTCACAACAATGAGATTTATAATCTCCATTCCAAAGGTGGAAAACCAAAGCATGTGGCGGTTTAGCAGTGGGCCCCAGTCCCAAAGCAAGGAGGGTACAGTGAGTTAGGATTTGAACCCAAGGAGTCTAGTACAGAGTCGTGTTCTCAACCACCACTCATCTCAGTTGCATAATCATGTCCACTTTTAACTTGAACACTGAGAAAAAAGAGCAGTCCTTGACATTCAGAAACTGGCCCAGCACTCATGGTGAGGTCGTGTTATTCTCCTATTGAACATAAACAGCCTCAGAGAACAACAACTTCAGAAAATGATACACTGAACCCCTAGTAAAATGACCCAACGTAAGATCACTTCAGAAATTTATTTAAGAACAGACAAAGGCAATGTCACTGTGCCACCACAAAACACCATATACCCTCCTCTCAGCCCAAGTGACTCAAAATTCCTCATTACCAATGTCAAGTAACTGACATAGGTTTGCAAGTGAGGAACAGAGTCCTTGCCAACAACTTCTTGGACTTCCCTGTGGCCGGATTCTCTCCTGGTGGAGACTTGAGCAGACTGTCCTCCTGCCGGACACCTTGATTATAACTTTGGGAGGGACATCCAGCCACACTGCACAGGGCTCCTCATCCCCAGAAATTGTGATAGTACATTTTTTTTTTATAGAGGCATGTTTTTTATTTATTTATTTGCTTGCTTGTTTTGTTTATACATGCACTGGGTACAGTCAGAAGCGCGGGAAGGTGAAAGAATTCACCAGAGCCAGAGCGGGGAGCAGAGCAGGCAGAAGGACCGAAGTACACTGCTGAGGGGAGCAGTGGGCAGCAGGAGAGGTCTGCGCGCCATGTGGGACCCTCCTCCGGTGGTCGGGGAGCAGCTGGGGATCGAACCGTCGCCGTAGAGGCCGCGGGCAACTTCACAACCCAGCCCTCAACCGCTGCACCACCGGGGAGGCCCTGTGATAGTACATTTTTTAAGTGTCTAAATTTGTGGATGATTTGGTATGCAGTCATAGCTAACTATTATGGGTCTCTTTTATAGTAAGACTAATTGTTTGACAGCATAAAACTATTCATGTCCCTGGCACAGACTCTTTCAAGCCTACCTCTGCTCTAGGATAAAGGCTCATGCTCACATCCAAGCTTTCACATAAACTTTACTTTAGACAACAAACTGCTCATAGGTCCCAGGACATACCAAGTGACTTTGATTGCCCTGATTCCTTTGCCTAGAATGGAACACATTCTGTCAATCTTCCCTTGAGCTCCCAGGTTTGAATTAATTGCTCCTCCTCTGGGGTTCCAGAGTGCAGAGAAATAGGTAGAAATGGAAGCAGGAGCGATAGGGAAAGCACACAGAAATGAGGAAGTAAAGTAAATATAACAACATAAGAGATGGCAGCTGGAAGAATGGTGATGGAAATTCATAGACTCCAAAGAGAATGACTGCACTGCAGCAAAATATGGACTTGTTCATGAAGGGGATGGAAGACATTCTTTGTAAGAGAATCAGTTTGATCCTTAGGTTGGGAGTTATGTTTGTAGCTGGGGGAAATGATGGTAGAAGCCTTAGGTAAAGACTTGCAGTTGCTATTTCAGGCCAATCAACACAAGCAGCCTGAGGCACAGGCAGCCGCCTAGGGCCCTGCTCCTGTGGGTGCCCGCATGCAATAGCCTTGGGGTACATTTACAAATATTATTTTTAGATGTCATTTTTGGCTTTCAGAACTTTTGGCTATTAGAGTTACTTCACTCTCCTTCCTAAAACAAGGTTCTTCCCCGTGGAATGTCAGGTATTCCATGATGAAAGCAGACCAACTGCTCAGAATTGCTATCAAGACTTCTTTTCAGAATCTTGTTTTTATTTTTCCTGTTGAGAGTCTAAGGAAATTTATAAGGAAAAACCTTTGCAAAGTTGAGGTATATTTAACTGTATGCAAACCCAACAGACAACTCTTGGATGGAAAGAAAAGGAAAGAAGGCGGATCTACTGGTTTGAAATGAGATCTATTAAAATGCAGTCTTAAGCTGATGGAGTGTTCTAGAATTGATGGTTACCTACTGAGAATTTAGGTTAAGTTTCTCTGGGGCTATAAAAAAAAGTGTACATCCTGATGGGAAACTAGAAAAGAAGAGTCTTGGAGCAGTGGGGCATGGATCTTTTTTTTTTTTCACATCATTGTTCATTTTTAAACGATATTTGCTTCTCCCCACCCCCTCAGATGTAGTCCCCTTAGAGTTTCCTTCACCAATGCACCCATGCATCATCACCTCGCTCCCCATTCCCCTGTGCTCCTCCCTCCCTCCCTCCCTCCCTCTGATCATCTCCCTCCTCCTCCCCTGCAGTATGTCTCTGGTTTATAATTGTCCATTTTTGCTTTGTTATGCTTTGTACTGTTATTATTTTTTTACACTGCTGTCTTATTTGGTTCCTCTATATTCCTACTATGAGTGAAACCATAGGATAGTTTTTCTTTTTTCTTCTGGCTTATTTCACTGAGCATAATTCCTTGTAGCTCCATCCATGTTGCTGCGAATAGCATGAGTTTATCTTTTTTGATTGCTGAATAATATTCCATCGTGTATATGTATATGTACTACATCTTCTTGATCCAGTCATCTATTTTTGGACATTTGGGTTGTTTCCAACATGGATCTTCTTAGTAGAGCTGCCAGGGTAGCAGGAGTGCCTCCTTATTGCAGAAGATGGGAGAGGTTGCCTGTGGCTGAGACAGGTAAAAGTTGTTGATGAGGGATAGTACTTCTGCAAGGACTAGCCGGTGGCCCTGTGTTATTCTTTTACCCTGCAAGAATTTTGACAGAGTCCAGATACTTTTTTTTTTTAAATAGAGGCATGTTTTATTTATTTATTTATTTATTTGTTTGTTTTATTTATACATGCACTGGGTACAGTCAGAAGTGGGGGAGGGTGAGAGAATTCACCAGAGCCAGAGCAGGGAGCAGAGCAGACAGAAGGACCGAAGTACACTGCTGAGGGGAGCAGCGGGCGGCAGGAGAGGTCTGCGCGCCATGTGGGACCCTCCTCTGGTGACCGGGGAGCAGCCGGGGATCGAACCAGCGCCGCAGAGGCCGCGGGCAGCTTCGCAACCCAGCGCTCAACCGCTGCGCCACCGGGGATGCCCGAGTCCAGATACATTTTAAAGAAGCACTCTAATCACTCTTTATGTCTGCAGGTAGTTGATTAGAAGAAGAAGAGTAAATTGAAAGAGAATAAGACACAGTGCATCTTGCTTTCACTGAACCATGGAATCTTAGGACCTGAAAGAGGTCTTAACACTGATAATAAGATTTTTTTTTATTTTTCCTTCTGGCTTATTTCACTGAGCATAATACCTTCTAGCTCCATCCATGTTTCTGTGAATGGCGTGAGTTTATCTTTTTTGATTGCTGAATAATATTCCATTGTGTATATATACCACATCTTCTTGATCCAGTCATCTATTTTTGGGCATTTGGGTTGTTTCTAGGTTTTACCTATTGTAAAAAGTGCTGCAATAAACATAGGTGTACAGGTTTTCCTTTGAATCACTGTTTTTTTGTTTTTTTTTTTTTTTTTGTCCTTTGGGTAGATCCCTAGGAGTGGGATTGCTGGATCATATGGTAGCTCCATTTTTAGTAGACTAAGGAAACTCCAGACAGTTTTCCACAGTGGTTGGACCAGTTTGCACTCCCACCAGCCATGTAGGAGAGTTCGTTTTTCACCTCATCCTCACCAACATTTATTGTTGCTTGTTTCTTTGATATGTGCTATTCTCACTGGTGTAAGGTGGTATCTCAGTGTGGTTTTGATTTGCATTTCCCTGATTATAAGGGATGTTGAACATTTTTTCATATGCCTGTTGGCCATTTGCATTTCTTCTTTGGAGAAATGTCTTTTGAGTTCTGCCCATTTCTTGACTGGATTGTTTATTTTGTTTTTGTTGAGCTGTGTGAGTTCTTTATATATCTTTGTAATCAGTCCCTTATCAGTTGAATGGAGTGCAAAGATTTTTTCCCAATCAGTGGAGTGTCTCTCTGTTTTGCTTAATGTGTCTTGTGCTGCACAGAAGCTTTTCAGTGGTTTCACTTAAAATAGGAATATAGGGGAACCAAAAAAGACATCAGTATAAAAGAAAAATAACAACAGTACAAAACACAACAAAGCAAAAACAGACAATTGTAAACCAGACATACAGCAGGGTAGGAGGTGGGAGAGGGATCAGAGGGAGGGAGGGAGAAGCACAGGGGATTGTGGTGATGGTGCATGGGTGCCCTGGGGAAGGAAATTCTATGGGGACTCAATCTGAGGGGGTGGGGGGAAGCAAATATTGTCTAAAAGATGTAAAAAATTGATAAATGTTAAAATAAAAAAATAATAAAAAAAGATTTCTTTCTTTGAGTGTGTAAGGACATAAAGAGACTTTTTTAATATGAAAAGCATACTAATATTTTATCTGGTTTATGAATTTATAGAACTAATATATACAACCCAGGGTACATTTTAAGTTTTATTGATAGTGCTTGTTTGTTTCATGGCCTTTTCCCCTCTCTGCTCCCCATCCTTTATACCCTAGGAAGTTGTTCAGGATTTAAGTATGCTTATACTAATGGCGCTGCCCTCCCCCCAACATAGATGATAGCAAGGCCAGCCTCCAACAATCTTCACTAATGCCTGTTCCTGAATATGGCAGAGGCAAATCAACTTTCCAAGGTGTTCAGTTGCCACAGGCTCCTCCAACTGCATCAGCGCTTCCACACATAAAGCTTCCCTGACAGGGAGTCTAGGCAGCAAACCTCTCACTGCTGGCTGCTCAGTCACCATTACAAGTCCAAGACTCAAGGTCACTGTTCTTGACCAGGCTGTCCTGAATAGCACTTAATATGATCTCATCTTCCCTCATCTCCATCCTCCTATATCATTTCAAAAGGTCCCTTTGAAGTTCATAGTCTATGTCCCAATATAGCTTCAACCTCTTGCCTGAATATCCCATTCTCCCTCAAACTCTAACTTGGATCAACAAACATTTTCCTTAGGGCCACGCAGTAAATATTTTAGGTCACATGTTCTCCATTTGCATTTCTTAACTTTGCCCATTCTTACATAAAAGCTAGCTATTGCTAGCATGAAAGCAGTCCTAGAGAGTAGCCAAACAAATGAGTATGGCTATGTCCCAATAAAACTTGGGGAGGGATGTAATTTTCTGAGTCCTGCACTAATGGGAACCTGTTTTCCCCCTACAATCCTGCATTCCTCAGCTAGCTTTCAGGTGAAGGCTACTCCCCTATTCCAACTTTCCTAGGTCAGGGCTGTCAAGTATCATCTCTCTGTTATGTTCCCTCATTCTTTGATGACTTGAGCACTTGAGTCATTTTACTCTCAACCCTGTCACCATTCTGGGAGACTTCAGAACTTAACAAATGATCTATCCAGTGCCTTTGTCAATCCAACACCCTTATCTTATAAAGCCAATAATCTCTCATTGCACCTCATTCCAAGAGTACCCAAAATTCAATAAGACCTCCACCACACTGGCTGTCCCTCTCTCTTATGCATCACTTTTTTTCATGTTCTCATTTCTCTCATAGACTTCATGATCTAGCACTTGAGCCATTCACCAGAAAACACACATAGCCCTTTGCCACCACCCCACCACTTCATGATACTCCAACCCTGGCTAAACCCATATATCCTCAAAATCTGCCCCCGCCACAGAACAAGTAAATGTGCAGAAGAGAATTACAGACACAGCAACTGGATTCACTGTAGATAAAAAACAAAACAAAAACAAAAATTCCCATCCCTGAATAGCTATTAATATAGTGAGAGAAAACAATAAACAAGACAAATGATTAAAATATGTAGTACTTTAGGGCCTCTCCGGTGGTGCAGCGGTTGAGCGCTGGGTTGCGAAGCTGCCTGCGGCCTCTGCGACGCCGGTTCGATCCCCAGCTGCTCCCTGGCCACAGGAGGAGGGTCCCACATGGCACCAGACCTCTCCTGCCGCCCGCTGCTCCCCTCAGCAGTGTACCTCGGTCCTTCTGCCTGCTCTGCTCCCCGCTCTGGCTCTGGTGAATTCTCTCACCCTCCCGCGCTTCTGACTATACCCAGTGCATGTATAAACAAAAAAATAAATAAATAAATAAATAAATAAAGCATGCCTCTAAAAAAAAAAAAATATGTAGTACTTTAGAGGACTTTATATTCTACAGAGGAAAAAAAATTAAAGATTCTTTTTATTTATACAAGCACTGGGTACAGTCAGAAGCGCGGGAGGGTGAGAGAATTCACCAGAGCCAGAGAGCAGAGCAGGCAGACTGACAAAGTACACTGCTGAGGGGAGCAGCGGGTGGTAGGAGAGGTCTGCGTGCCATGTGGAACCCTTGCCCGGTGGCCGGGGATCGAACCTGCGCTGCAGAGGCTACGTGCAGCTTCGCAACCCAGTGCTCAACCGCTGTGCCACTGGGGAGGCCCAAAAGAGGAAAAAATTTTAAAAAAGAATAGGAAGTTAAGAAGTGAGAGAGGGTTGTGAAACTATAGATAAGAGGGAAGAGATGATCATTGTGAGAAGGTAAGAGGTAAGGGTAAAAATATTATGTCTGTATCTCAAAGAAGGACATCCCAAACTGAGGGAATGCTAAAGCCTTCTGAGGGCATGTGCCTAGCTCATTTGAGACACAGAAAAAGTCCCAGGTAGCCCAAGCAAACTGTATGATGGAAACAAGGGGGGAAATGTTGTTAGACAATTATCAGGACTGCATTTATGGTTGTGTCACAAATTTCCATAAACTTAAGTCTTAGAGCAATATTCACCAATTAGCTCACAGTTGCCTCTGGTCAGACATCAGGTGCAGCTTTGCTGGATCTTCTGCTCAGGCCAGGTGTCATAAAGCTGTAGTCAAGTTGTCAGCTGGGCTGTGTTCTCATCTGGAGGTAAAATTAGAGAAAGAGCCACTTTTAGCTTATTCAAGTTGTTGGCAAAATTCATTCCCTCGCAGCTGTAAGATGGAGAGCTTTAGGAGTTTTTGTTGCTGTTGTTTGTTTCCTGGATATCCGCAGAGACCTCTTCCCTGCAGCTCCACAAATTTTAGAGGCAGCATAGACTCCCCTGTCACATGACTCATTCCATAAATAGTTCATAGCATGGAAACTTGCTTTATCAAGATCATCAGGAGAATGAGAGTGAGTATTAGCACAAGGAAAGTTATATAAAGTGATGTAATTACAGGAGTGACATACATACAACATGTTTGCTGAATTCTATTGGTTAGATTTAGTCACAGCTTCTACCCACGTGCAAGGGGAGGGGATCACCCAAAGGCATGAAAACCATGAAAGAGGATTGGGGGGTTCATTAGAATCTGAGTCTCAGGGATTCAGCTGACATTTTCTCTAAGTGATGTAAGGGGCCATTGGGAGATTTTGAACTGAAAAATTAAATCATGTGAATTGTGTTTGTACAGAATCACTCCAGATGCCAATGATGGCTTGAGAATAAACTTCATAGAACAGGAACAAAAGTAGTTAAGAAGCTATGACAACAATTCAGGTAAAAATTGATGGTGTTAGGTTTGGGGAGGTGGCAGTGGGGATAGCAAAGTCACATCTGGATATATTTAGTAGGTAGTGCCAACATGATTAGCCAACAGATCAGCTGTAGCATATGAGAAAAGGAGAGGTGCCGATGCCTCCGGAAAGGATTTTGGCCTGAATAACAAGAGAAATGGCATTGTCTTATTTATGGTGAGAAAGATCTATGGAAAACAAGTTTGAGGAAGACTTTCAGGAGCTCTATATTTTATATGTTTGATGGCCAGCCATTTGATGGCTGGACACATCAGGTCTGGAAGGAGGGGTTATTTGTCCTTACTGGACCTATATTTATCTCAGATTGGAGTTTGCATTCCACACCTATAGCAGATCTGTGGGCATCTCTGTTGGAGGCATGCAGAATATATCTTTGGCATGGGATACTGAATAATGTTATCTCTCACAAAAGGACCCATTTTCCAGCAAAGGAAGTAGGAAAATGGCACATGACCATGGGATATTCATAACCAGTGAATTCTTCTATGTATCATATATATATATATATATATATATATATATATATCATTACCTGGAAGCACTAAAAAACTTTGGAGTGGTTTATTAAAGATTTCAAAAATGCATGAACTTAGGGATGCTATCCTTCAGGAGATGCTGTATGTAGTGAATTTTTCTGACTGTTATATAGGACTGCGTCTCTGATAACTAGACTTCATGAGTCCAAAAGCTTGGGGGTAAAAGTAGGATTGATCCTTGCACTATCACTCTCAGCACTCATCAACCCTTCAACCCTAAGTGCTGATGGAGTGAATATTCTGGTTCCCAGTAGAAGATTGCATTGACCTGGGTTCAGTAAGGTTTCTGTGGAAGCTAAAGCAAGCCTACAACCTGGCAATTCTGTCTCTTCATATCGGTTGAAGGGGACAATGGATAATTACATGGTGAAGGAGAGAATTAAACATTTGGCAGTGAACTTGATATTATATATATATATATATATATACATACACACACGTTGATTCTCAACGATACTTCCTGAAATTTATGTAATATTATAATGTAATGTTACCTAAAAAAAAAAAAAGACTGGAAACTAGCAGACTAGGAAAGAATTTCCTCTACTTGTGTGGGGGGGATTAATCTTCACACCCATAAAGAGCTATTGTTATTCTAACTGCTATTCAATACAATGTGTTAGGGAGCACCATATCTGGAACTCAGGGAACTCACTGTCATTTGTGGTAAATGTTCTAGAGTAGGTGTGACCCAGTAGACCCACTGTGGACATTGGACATTAGTAGATCTGAGAGCTGCAAAAACCTGACCAGCACACATGTGTGGTGCCCATAGCACACTCCACTGCCCGGTTACCATTTCAACTGTGGGTGCCATAGCTAGTTTCTACATAGGTTTTGGTGTCCATGGTCAACTCCTTCTGTGTCACCATTTCTCTACTTTGCAATGTTCTCTGATGTTGTACTAACTCACTTAGTTGAGGGGGTTGTAACTGGAAAGCTCAAGGAATCTAATGCCTTCGGGAGCAACCCTGAGACAATAGACGGGCCCTAATGGATAATGACTGGCCTCCCATCATTTGGAGGGGAATTTAGAATCATTTTCTGTATCAGTGGCTCAGGAATATTCCTACATTAAGAGTGAACTACAGGTTTCCAGAACATTTTTCACTTTTCCTCATTTAATTCTGCCTCTGGGAGTCAGTTCCCAAATAAAACTCCTGTGCCCAAATCCAGTGGGCACAGCTGGCCAGCACTGTGTGCTACCAAGCTGATTTCAGTGTGGGGATCTTTGTTGTGTGGATCTGTGCTAACAGAGGGGGCTTTCTTTCCCCACTGGAGGATGAATGTTCCTTCTGCTCTTTTAGTTATGAATATGGGTAAATATATCAAGCATGAAAAAAAATCTTTTAAAATTATATGCATATTTTCTTATTGAAATCAGTTTAGAACTATTATCTTGACAAATGTCCTAAAGTATTAACAGACCTAATTTTCCAGAAGTGAAATGTGGTAGAAGGATGAATAAGATGGAGGACATTCAGTTAATGGGCTTGCAAGCTTGATAGGAAAACAGAGCTCATCATCTACAGCAATGACAAAGAGATGCCCGTCTCCCCACACTTCGTCCCAGCTCAAATACTATAAAAAATGCCCACTTTTATTAGCTCTCTAATGGATTGTGAGAAGTTCGAGCAAAGGAGTGTCCCTTCTCATAATCTTTCTTTAAAGGAGTGCATTGCTTTTCTTTCTAACTAATTGTGTCCCTTCATAAGAATGAGAACAGAAGTTCATATAGTCCATCATCCACTGACCAAGTCAAATCAATGAAGAATCAGAAGATTTCCCCAGGGCATTCCGACAGCCTCTCCAACTAAAACAACTCCTTCTGATAACTGACAACGGTTCTACAGAAGACGAACAGAATCCTCTATTCTAGCTTGGCACTTTTTCTCATGTCTCTGGGACATCAAGCTGAGTTGTTGGATGTGAGAAGTGATAACAACACTGGGCATCATATCCAGACAGTTCTTTTGTCTGCTTAAGAGCACTGACACTCTGAGTTAAGAATGTAATATAGCTATTAGAAATACATCCTCCTTATTATGCAACACCCTGACTGGGGTTATTAAAAGACAACTATTAAAAGTACTATTTCTGCTTATTTTTTTCTAATTTAGACATTTATTCCTAATTTAGTGATAGAGATTTATTACTTGGCAGCCACATATGTAAAACAAATACTGGTCCATTCATTAATCAGTATAAGAGTGTGCTTTTTGGTTTCTCTTAGCTTTGGCTGCTACCAACACTTAAAAACAGCAGTTTAAATCAATGAAAAAAGGCACTGTATTTTATTAGTGTGAGTGTCAGCCCAAACTGATGGATTGCATTTCTCTTACTGCATGATTGAGAAACATCTTATTAGAGAGGAAGGGTTATGTAGACTGGCTAAAATGAGGTCATATTTGCACTGGACAGCAACTCTCATCCCAGGAAGGGACAGGAGACGAGGGGGCTGGAGTTTGGCCAGGGCTCTTACTTCCAACATCCAAGGCTCTCACCTCTCTGCCATGGAAAATTAAATCACAAAATTTGAAACGAGAGGGCCTATAAATGTTACTTAATTGAAACCCTTCCTTCTTGTTAAGTCTTCAGAGCCCACTGAATGTCTCACCACTCCCTGAACTATATTCACATATTTTCATGCCGCTTTCTCCCTTCCCTGAACACTGAAGACAATTGTTGCCCTTGGCGTCCACTCAAGCACTTAATCACTTGTTGTTTAGTGTTGTTATTGAACTGTTCATGCATTTATTTTCATATACATGTTCAAAATTATAACCTTTTAAGAAATCATATCTTAGATGCTCAGCCCACAGTTGAAAGAATAACAAAATTCAACAGTGGATGAATGAAGGCGATATAGTGAGTAAATGCAACTGAGAATGGTGTGGTTCTATGGTAATTTGGCCAGTTAAGAGACATTTCTTCTCAATAAAGATACCCTGAAGATGACTCAGATGCTCTTGGAAGTTAGGAAGATTCTACCAAGACGGCTTACTATCGTATTAGTGTATTAAAGACCCTCCTTCAGCCTGCTCTTGAAATGAAATATAAGTAATCATTAAAGGAAACAGCAATTCAAGTTTTTTTCAATTTTGAAAACAAGTAATATGCATAAATAATTTTTCAGCCTTTATCTTTTTTTTAAAGATTTATTTATTTATGCATACAAGAGTTGGGGTACAGGCCAGCGATGAGGAGGCTGACAGGATTCACCAGAGACAGAGTGGGGAACAGAACAGGCAGATTGACCAAAGTACACTGCTGAGGGGAGCAGTGGGAGAGTCAAGAGAGGTCTGCTGCGCCATGTGGGTAGCTCCATGGCCGACCAGGGATCAAACTTGTGCTGCAGAGGCTGTGGATTGCTTCATATTGTGGCACTTTAACCCCTTGTGCCACCAGGGAGGCCCAGTCTTTGTCTTTTAAAAAAAAAATTTATTTATTTATTCATACAAGGGCTGGGGTCCAGCGATGTGGAGGGTGAGAGGATTCACCAGAAACAGAGTAGGGAACAAAACAGACAGACTAACTGAAATACACTGCTGAGGGGAGCAGTGGGCGAGGCAGGAGAGGTCTGCTGTGCCCTGTGGGTCACCTCCCTGCCTGGGGATTGAACTCGTGCTGCAGTGGCTGCGGATTGCTTCATAGATTGTATCCTAATCCCTTGCACCACCAGGGAGACCCAGTCTTTATCTTTTTTAAGGAAGAAACAAAATTCAAAAAAGCAAATGTTTATATATCAGCACCAAACCCTTATAGTTCGTGGCAAGATGTCCACCTGTGCCCCTGCCATTTCGTTACTTTGGATTTTACTGAAGATGACTCGTGAATTCAGTGTCTACTGTTTTGGAGTCACATGGATCTCAAAATTTTAGTCCTTTAAGGATTTTGTCCTCATCTGAAAGTACCATGGCTTCCTTTGCTTACCCTATTGAAAACGAACTTGGCTTAAATTGCACACAGCCTGCTAGTTATATGTGAAACTATTTAAACATTATTTTATTGAAAGACAGTAAAAAGGTGTTTGCATAAAATATTCATGTAATCTTTTTTTTGAAAAATGAAAAAGAGACTCTGGGTTTTTGTTGTTAAAACATGATAAGAGTTTTTAATTAAACCTTGGTCCCCTCCATGTTTTATTCTGGTTCTGTTTCCTCTAACTCTCCTAATTGCAACAGCAGGAGTTTAAAGTAGCTTTTAAATCTTTTAGGGGATCTTATATATTTTGTGAAGACTCAATGAGGAGTCTTAACTATACATCAGATTATTATGATTAAAACTTACCTTGAAAAACTCATTTTGAAAAGATGAAAAATTTGTTATTTTATAGCCAAACCATCCACTTTCATTCTGCCTCAGGGGTCTGTAAACTTTGCATGAAGAGTAAAGTGTGGTCCATAGTCTGTTTTGTATGGTATACAGTTTAAGAAAAATTTTTACATTTTTAAATACTTACAGAAATCCAAAGAATGTCTTGTGATGCACAAAAATTATATAAATTCAAATTTCAGTGTCCATGAATAAAGTGCATCAGGACACACTCATGTTCATTCCTTTATACACTGTCCATGGCTGTTTTTACACTACAATGGCTGAGTTGAGTTAAATATAACAGAGACCATATGGTACACAGAGCCTGGCATATTTATTAATTAATTAATTTATTTATTAAAAAAAGATTTATCTATTTATTTTATACAAGAACCGGGGTACAGGCCAGATGTGTGGGAGTGTGAGAGGATTCACCAGAGACAGAGAGGGGAACAGAACAGGCAGACTGACAGAAGTACGCTGCTGAGGGGAGCAGCGGGTGAGACAGGAGAGGTCTGCTGAGCCGTGAGGGATCCTCTCCGGCAGGCAGGGATCAAACTGGCGCTGCAAAGATGTGGACAGCTTCACAATGCGGTCCTCAACTGCCTGGGACACCAGGGAAAGCCCCTGACATATTTATTATCTAACACTTTCCAAAAGAAGTTTGAGACTATCTGCTTTATTCTGTTAATCTTTTTCATGCAGATAACCCTGCCCACCTCCTCTCATTTGCCAAGCCCTAATATTAGTTACCCTGAGCCTTAGCTTTTAACTACTAACACTCTGTGGAGTTTTTACTCACATTATATGTCCACATTGAGTTTTCTTTTCCTTAATGCCAAAAAAAAAAATCCCCAAACAGATGGATTGTAACAAGATTTGTGGTAGCGAGATTTTAAGGTGGCCCCGGTGATCCTGGCAGTCATTCCCTGTGTGGTCCCCATCACCTTGCACAAGGTTGGTTTTTGTGACTTTGACATAATTGTATGCTGTTTCTGAGATTACATTATAAAAGGCTCTTGTTTTATCTGATTTCTTTCTTGCCCATTTATCCTCAGATCACTTGGCCTGGGGAAACCATGTTGGAAGTAACCCTCTAGAGAGGCCCCTGTGGAGAGCAGTCTCCTGCCATTGCTGTGTGAGTGAACTTGGAAGCCTGTTCATAGCCCTCATCAAGAATTCAAAGGGGCCTCCCTCGTGGTGCAAAGGGTTATGAAGCAGCCTGTGAAGCTGTCCGCGGCCTCTGAAGCTCGAGTTCAATCCCTGGCAGGCCAGGGAGCAACCCACATGGTGCAGCAGACCTCTCCTGTCTCGCCCGCTGCTCCCCTCAGCAGTGTATTTCAGTCAATCTGCCTGTTCTGTTCCCCATTCTGTCTCTGGTGAATCCTCTCATCCCCCGCATTTCTGGCCTGTACCCCAGTTCTTGTATGCATAAATAAAATCTCAAAAAAAAAAAAAAGGGAAGAAAAAGAATTCAGAGACTGAAGTCCCAGCCAACAGTTTGATTGCAACCATATGAGGGACTTTGAGCCAAGCCATCCATTAGTCATTCTCTGCTGTCTCACCCTCAGAAATTGTAAGAGAAAATAAATGCTTCTAACAACTACTTTTGGGGTACTTTTTAAAGCAGCAAAAGAACTAATACAGAACTGGGAAACTTCCCATTGTCCACCATGGCCCTCTCTTTTTTCCCCACTCTGATGGCAGCCTATTTCTGATCTTTTTTTGACACATGATTTTATTTCACATTTTTGTCCTGGCTTCAACTGTGAATTTTTTTTTTTAATTAACTTTGAACTTTTGCTCGTCTCCTCAAATTAGGAATCTAGCCTCTCACCTTGGGTGTAGTCCTTCCAGGAACTTCAGAATTCACTCTAAAACTTCTTAGTTCTTTCCTAGCTCAGAATAGAAATCATTCCTAGGATGCTGATATTGAGGTCTCTCAATCTACATTTAAAATAAGAAGAAAACAAGGAGAAAAATTTCCCAGTGGAAAAATTGATGCTTGCTGTGTCATTTTGTTTATTCTCATTTATTCTCACCAATTTGTTCTTAGTCTCTGATTTAAAGAAAGTAGAGAATATAAAAAGGATTTAGAAGCAGTGAGGAAATTAAGAAACATCATATACTGACTACTTCATTTATATATGATCAAGCAAGACCCCTGAGGCCATGTAACACTCCCAAAGCCACTCAGCTAGTTACCGGTTCCTCTAATGTTGTGAGAGATCATTTAAATATATAGGTCTGTGAAAGGAACTGAAACTCAGTAGGGCTTTTTTAGTGGGCAGAGCACAGCGTGAGTTTTGCTGGGGATATCTACCATGTTCTTCTGTTCAGTGAGTCCTAGTTCAATTGCCAGAGAGAGAACCCTGCATACAATGGGCCATGTGAATGACTCAAGATGGTGGAGTCAAACAGCAGTAAGTATATCTGTGTATCTACTCTGTACTGGGAGAGGTAAGAATATTTTTTCCTACTGATGATTAACTAGACTTTCATTTTTTAGATCTGTACTTCTTCTATTGTTACATAGACAGATAATATAAGGCCTAAACGGGTCTTGGTGGAAAAAAATCATAATAGGCTGACAAGAGATCTAGAAACTGAACTTAAAGTATAGACCATAAAAGGGTTGAAAGTTGGTGGACAGAAAAGAGAGAGAGGAAGTATTGGTGTTTTACTCTACAGACTACTTTTTAAAAAGTCGGTTACATTAGGAATGTATTGATTTACATATTTCTTATGTAATTTTACAATTTTTAACCAAAAAAGTGGTTTCATCCATCACAACCATTTTATAATTGAGTTTGAAAACAGAATTTGCAATTTTGTGTTACATATACACAATTCAAACAATTGTCTTTGACAAATAAATAAGCACAGTGAATTATAGGTAAGGAATAGCCAAAACAGCCTAGAAATAGAGACATATCTTGATAGAAGTGACAGTTACAGGCAATAGATTCAAACAAACTGTTTCCTTGAGAAACAAATGTTTTTTTTTTTTATGGAATTAACTATAATGAAGGTCTTTGTGGTAGAGTTATTTAGAGCAGGTAAAAAATTTAGTAAGAGATTATTGGGCAAACTGGAAATCCTTTCCCTTAAATATTTTATAAATGGAATTGAAAAGAACATGTTTCTAATTATCAATAGTTGTAGTTCAGAGCATGAGTTAAATTAGGCAACACCTTCTCTCTATTTGATTAATAGAGAAAAAAATCTAGTAGCAATAGATACTATTAAAGTAGCTACTTAAAATAAACATGTGATTTTTAAAAATTTTATTTTTTGAAAAGTCAATTTTATTTCTCTTCTTTTTTAAAAAAATATTTTTCATTTGCATAGAAGAACTGGGGTGTAAGCTAGAGGTGCAGGGTGTGAAAGGATTCATCAGACAAAGGTGGGGAATAGAAAAGGCTGACTTACTGAAATACATTGCTCAGGGGAGCAGTGGTCTAGTCAGAACAGGTCTGTAGCACTGCCTTATCTGGCTTAGCTCCCTGACCAGGGATACAACTCAGTTCTTAGTGGTCAGAGTGCTGAGATCATTTTAAAATAAATTAAAGGTAAGTGATAATTTTGTGTGCTCTAATTAAATTCTGAAAAATGAACTCAACTTTAATAACTCTCATTTTATTATTTGCCTGTCATTCAAGGTCAGACCTCCAAATAATTTAAATGTTTTAGAATATAATTGTATTTCCAGTTTTTTCCTTAATAGATGTATATTTTATGTAATTGAAAAATGCATCAAAATTACAAAGAAAAAAGTTAATTTCTGCAATACTTAATACAATAAAATCTCACTATTTAGACCTTGTTGAGAAAAAAAACAAAATATTCCATTTTAAATAGTTTTCATGCCTTAAAGTCAATATTTTGCACAACATACACCAGAATAAAAAATGTTGTCCTTGATGAACAAAAGATTTGTGTAATGCCCAAAATAAGTAAAGCATGTTTGCTGTCACAAACATCTTAAACATTTTATCTTGATCAATTTATTAATTTATACTTGTAGTAAAATAGAATTGTTTATTTAGAAAATCAACTTCAGATACACGTTGTGACAATTTGCAGATAACATTTGTTTTATCATTACTTCCTTGTCTTTTTCCTCTTTACGAAGTGACTATCTTAGTTTCTGAATCCTGAAAGAAAATAGGCTGATGAGACAAAGACAGGAATCAGGAGCAAGTACCACGTATAATTTATACAAAGGAAAACAGTGAACCAAAATGGCAGCATGGAAATATGGAGAATGGTTTTCACACAAGATACATTCTTTGGCATAGCTGATTCCCTTTAAAATTCATCCCTCAAGGAGTATATTTATCACTACCCAAAACTTATATCCTGGTCAAGAAAAGGTACAGGGTAAGGGAACAGAAGTTAATCCACCATCACATTGAAATATTATTTACTAAAAATTTTAGAAATTACTCAGTGCTATTTTTACTTGAGCGATTTTCTTTCTTTCTTTTTTTTTTTTTTAAGATTTATTTATTTATACACACAAGAACTGGAGTATAGGCCAGAGGTGTGGAGGGTGAGAAAATTCACCAGAGACAGAGTGGGGAGCAGAACAGGCAGATCCACTGAAATACACTGCTCAGGAGAGCAGCAGGCAAGACAGGAGAGGTCTGCTGTGCCATGTGGGTTCCTCCTTGGTGGCTGGGGATTGAACTCATGCTGCAGAGGCTGCTGATAGCTTCATAATGCTGTGCTTAACCCCTTGTGCCACCAGGGAGGCACAAGCTTTTTTTTTGATAATATGATTTCTAGAAGCAATATTAACTTTTTTGCTTATCAATTTTAGTTTACTTTTAATTATTATCTCATAGCCATATTAAGAATTAAATATGAAACAATTATATAAAGGGATAAAATTAAAATTGTCTAAAATTTTCCTTTTATCTTTTAGACTTTGATCTTTTTTCACTTTTTTTTTTAAAAAGATTTATTTTATTTATTTATACAAGCACTGGGCACAGTCAGAAGCGTGGGAGGGTGAGAGAATTCACCAGAGCCAGTGCGGGGAACAGAACAGGCAGGCTGATGAAATACACTGCTGAGGGGAGCAGGGGGTGCGGCAGGAGAGGTCTGTTGCAACATGTGGGACCCTCGCCGGCAGCCAGGGATCGAACCGGCCCTGCAGAGACTGCGTGCAGCTTTGTAGCCCAGCGCTCAACCGCTGCGCCACCAGGGGAGGCCCTTTTCTCACTTTTTAAAAAATGTAATTACCATTTATTATTTTCATAATAAGAAAATATGTGTTATAGATTAATAAAAAGAAAAACATTGATTCAGAATTTTGTATTTTTGCAGACATTGAAAGTTCACTAGTTGCATCTCCCTGGAATTCTACCTGGAGAGAGGTTTGGACCAAGATTCTTTCCAGCCATCTTCCCCAAATCATAAGTTAGTCAGAAGGTCTGGGAAGGCTCTTTCTAGGTTAGAGTGAGCTAAGCCTACAACTCTTTTTAGGGTATGTTTGGGAGAGCCAGAGATCACCCCTGCATGTCAAAGACCCAGTGAGCCAGACAGAGAAAAGAGCTGGTCACATTCTGTCTCCTTCTCCTTCTTACCATTTTCCTTTCTTGTTCTAGCTCCCTTTTCCTTTTCTCCCTCTCCCTTGTCCTCCTCATCTTTCTCCTTCCCCTCCTTATTCTTCATGAGAAAAGGAGTATAATTAATAAAACTTCTATTAACAAACTATTGTAGGCAAAAAAAAAAATGTTGTGCATTTGCTCATTCATTGATTTTAGTTGCCTCTAGGGAGGGGAAGTGGGAGTGGGTGCTGAAGAAGGGAAACTGCAGAAGAAGGGAAACTTACTTTCTAATGCATCCCCCTTTGAATTTTCAGTCATGTACAAGTACTTCTTATTTGATAAAGAAATTAAACTAAAGAAAATTCCAATGTTTAGATAAAGTTGTTTACATTTTTTTCTGAATAATAACAAAAGAAAATTAAGATAAAACTACTATAAGTACATAAGGACACCACACCAAGATGCAATTTTCTCTAGTTAAAGAAATGAAGATTTTTTTTCCCTTTTTGCTTGGTTGAAGTTTATCATTTTTCCCAAAATGAAACTATCTTGCTTGTATTATTAAAATAAAAACAAAATGGAAATGGTATTACCCCACCAAATACAGAGAACTCTGTGAGCACTGCGTTTAAACAGGGAGATTCAGCTAAACCTATGAGGTATGTCTGTTATAGCATCTATGTTAAACAAATAGGAAATTGAAGAAATTAAATACCTGTCCAAGGTTAGAGCGAGAACAGTGGATGTAGGCAGTTAGATCCAAGGGTCTGTGCTACTATCAATGCCTCCAACAATGTATTTTAACAATTGATAATTTAAAATTATAGAAGAAAAGTGGAAACAAAATACGATTTTACATAAATGATTGTAGAGGACTTGTAAAATAGACTGGATATTTTTTGAAATAGGAAGAAAAACCTAAATTTACTTCACAAATGAAAACAAAGATTTTTTTAATTTTAATTTTTTATTTGTTACATCATTTTTCATTTTTCAACAATATTTGCTTAAAAAAGTTTTGTTTAACTGATTGTATTGATTACATGAAAGTGACACATGATCCTGCAAGCCACTCAAATAATTTAGATAAGGTACAAAGGTAAATTTTTAAATATTTTTTTAAATTCTAAAAATATACTTCTAAGTGGCATTGTGCTCAGAGTTGAAGATAAATAGAAAAGTAGAGAGAATATCTTTATTATTAATAAAAGTGTTACTCTCAATTTTACCTGATTTCAATAGGAAAAAAAGCTGAAGTTAAATTGAAAAGAATTGTTGAATTTTCTATGACTTTGTCCTTACCTCAAGATATATTATTTTATAAAAAAATTTCCTTTGAAATTATGAAAAGTAGCTATGATAATCATTCACCATTGATTTAGAGAGTAATGGACAGTCCTCTCACTATGGAGAAGGATGAGGAAGTTAATGCTGTCACATCTCCTCATAGATCTGACCTCAACTCCCAATTGTTATTACAATAATATTTTTCTGTTGTCCAGGCTCACATTTTTAATATTCTGGTCCATAACCATGACCTCCCCAGTTCTAACACTTATTCTTTTATCCTGACCTTTTCACTCCTGAGCTCTTTATTTTGATTCAACAGTGTCATTGTCAGTTTTCTCAAGAAGGGATACCTATTTCTTCCCAGCAGGTGTTTCCACCTGTTAGAAAAAGAAAAAGATTTGTGATACTGTTAAGCTCTCTGGAGAGAGATTGGTGACACTCATAGTACTTTTCTAGGAGTTTACTGATTTTTCAGTGTAGTTTCTGGTGTATAGAGGGAGAATGAGTAGCCATTTTGCATCTTTCCACCTTTCTCCCTGGTCAAGAGATTTTTAAAAGTTAGGCATTATTTGTCAAATTATGCACACATACCTGTACACGTGTCTGTGTGTGTGAAAAGTGACTAACATTGAACTATTTCCCTCATTGATTCAATTTCAAATTGTCAATTGGATAATCGTTTCATCAAAAATTGATATTTTTGCTGCTTTGTTCAATATTTATATAAGCAATTGCTTAAGTTTTCTTTGTATTATCCTGGTAAACTTCCAGTGTATTTTTTTCCAGTCTTTAAAAATAAAAACCTTTAATAGTAATATAAAAATTCAGGTACCATGGTAAAAATACAATCTTGCTTAACCTCCCATCCCAGAGGCAGCCATGGTCCTTGTGGCCTTCTTATTTACATTATATCATATATGTACATACATATTAACGTGATTCTAGTTATTTATTTACAAAACTTAAATCTCAAAATGTATGTTCTATGATTTGCTTTTCACATTCAGTAATATTTCTGGAGAATTACGTTACAGTATAAAAATCATTTTTTAATCCTTGCATGTTATTTTATAAAATGAGTGTTCTATAAATTATCTGGTTCCATATAGGTGGGCACTTCAGTTGTATTTAATAATAACTATTTAAGAGGGGGCGGAGCAACATGGCAGCGAGGAGACGCTGCGAGTAAGATCTCCCATTAAAAAAAGTTAATAGGGAGGAAAAGCGGCAGGTCCCAGTGAGAACTGGGACACGGAGATAAACGGACGACTCTAGCAAACTGCCCAAAGAAGAAAGTTGCCATAAAAGAGGACGAGAAGGGAGGGAAGCGCAGAACCCTGCTCCCCTCCCCCGCCCACAGAGGCGGCACTCTCCCACCAGCAGAGAGGAGGAAAACAACAAACCAAAACGCCCAACAAGAAAAACGGACGCAGCAAGTGGGACTGTGAGTGGAAAGGAACTATTTCAGCCACCACACCCCGTGAACGGGAGCTGAGGCGAACCCTGCAGGATCCGCCACGGAGGTGAGCTCCAGGCGCCATTAAAGAGAGCCCCGCCCCCCAGGAGGAGACCAGCACCAGCACACAGCCCCGGCCGCCCGGTAAGCTTGCGCGAAAGCGGTGCTCGGATTGCAGCTGCCCAGGTCCCCGCGCCTGCGACCTAGGCTTGCGGGGAGACGGCAGAGGCCCTCCCTGAGTGAGCAGGAACAAGGCACCCAGGCAGGGGAGCGGGATTCAAAAGGCACCATTCCCGCGCCACTGATCTGGGCTACAGCCCGCGTCCTGGAACTGAGGGCTTTGGAACTGAGACCCGGGGCACGAAATTAGGGGCGTGGGTTTCCCACGACGGTGGGGCACAAGGCAGACACAGCACCCCAAAGCCATTGAGGTGTACCCTACCATCCCCGCTCTGCTCCCTGTCCCACGGGGTGGAAAATCAGCTCCCCAAGGGCTCTAGGAGAGATCTCTGGCGCCACCTAGCGACTTGACCCCAGCACAGGCTACTGAAGGAGCTAGTGGCCAGCTGGGGAGTTAGCCCACACCCGGCCCCTTCCGAACAAGTAGTCTGAGTCCACAGGGAGAGCGAGCACCCACAGCCGGGGCAGACCAGGCGCGCAGAAGAGTGTGCCTGAGACCAGAAGCGCAGGGAGTGTGTCCCACATCACCATTTTAGAACAGGGACATTTCTTCAGTAAAGACTACCTGCAGAAGGCTTCCTCAGGAGCCAGAGGTGAGCGGGGGAAGTTCGCCCACACCAGACCCCCTCTGGCCTGCAGTCCAAGCCCAGAGGGGAGCAGGAACCCACCGCCGGGGCAGACCAGGCGCACAGGGGAGTGTGTCCCCACATCGGCATTTTAGAACAGGAACCTTTCTCCAGTAAAGGCTGCTTGAAACTGACAGATGACTCCTGGAAGAACCAGAGGGGAACAGAGAAGCCCACCCAAGATGCCGGCCAGTCCCAACAACACAGTGTCCCAACGCATACGGCAAATTAGAAAACAGACAGTAGGGAGGAGAAGAACCACACGCAACCTAGCAACTCTCCAGAGAAAAAGCACACCACAAAAAGAAAGCCAGCCCCCAGATTGCAACGACAATAACTTGGAAGAATTTCTGAGCCTTCCAGAAAGAGAATTTAAAATTGCCGTGATTAAAATACTGACAGAAGTCATAAAGGAAAACAATGATAAGGGAAAAATAATCAACGATCAGAAGAATGAAATTGAGTCCCTAGAGAGGGAAAACAATGGTCAGAAGAAAGAAATTGAGTCCCTAAAGAGGGAAGTAAAAGAAATGCAGGAGATCAAAGAATTAATGGAAGAACTAAAGAATTCTGGGAAAAGCAATGAAAGCAGAATAGATGAAATGGAAGAACGAATAAGTAATCTTGAAGACACAGAAATAAAAAGAACCAAAACAGAAAAGGAAAGAGAAGTACGAAGGAAAAAGAACGAAGAAAGACTTCGGGAACTATCTGACTCCATGAGGAAAGGAAATATAAGAGTTATAGGAATACCAGAAGGAGAGGAGAGAGATGTAGGAACAGAGAAAATATTCAAAGAGATAATTGAAGAGAACTTCCCAAATGTGAAGAAGGAGCTGAAAATTGATATACAAGAAGCAAGAAGAACACCAAACTTCCACGACGAAAGGAAAAATACAGCAAGACACATAATAGTAAAGCTCCCAAGAATCCAGGACAAGGAAAAAATAATGAAGCTGGCAAGAGGGAAGAAACAGATAACATTCAAAGGAAAACCAATCAGGCTGACATCAGACTTCTCCGAAGAAACACTACGGGCAAGGAGAGAGTGGAGGGACATAGTCAACAGACTCCAAGAAAACAGATGCCAACCAAGAATACTCTATCCCGCAAAGCTCTCCTTCCTCTTTGAAGAAAGAATATGGACCTTCCCAGACAAACAGAAACTCCGGAATTTCATTGCAACTAAACCCCCACTCCAAAAAATACTACAAGGAGTCCTAAAACCAGAACCTCAGAGCGACGAATAACAATGAAAGAAGGCCAAAAAAAAAAAAAGTTATTAAAAGAATAAATAAATAAAATCAAAGGAAAGACAAACACAATGGCAAATACAGATGCTAACATATCAATATTAACTCTAAATGTAAATGGACTAAACTCTTCAATAAAAAGACACAGAGTTGCAGCCTGGATTAAGAAACAAAACCCAACCTTTTGCTGTCTCCAGGAAACACATTTAGCTACAAAAGATAAAAATAGGCTCAAAGTTAAAGGATGGAAAACAATCCTACAAGCAAATGGACCAAAAAAGAAAGCAGGAACAGCTATACTTATATCAGATAAAACAGATTTCAAACTGAAAAAGATAAAAAGAGACCCCAATGGTCACTACATTATGATCAAGGGGACAATACTTCAAGAAGAAATAACACTCATTAACATATACTCACCAAACGAAGGAGCACCAAAATATATCAGACAACTGTTGTCCTCTCTGAAAACAGACATCAGAGAAAACACATACGTAGTGGGAGACTTCAACACACCACTATCAACAATGGATAGATCAACAAGACAAAAAATAAGTAAAGAAACCAAAGCTCTAAATAAAGACCTAGAGCAATTGGGCTTAACAGACATCTATAGAACACTAAACCCCAAAAAAACGGAGTACACATTTTTCTCAAGCGCACACGGATCATTCTCCAGGATCGATCACATACTGGGGCACAAGACAAACATCAACAGATACACCAAGATTGAAATCATATCAACCATCTTTTCTGACCATGAAGGCATCAAACTAGAAATAAACCATAAAAAGAAGGCAAGGAACTTTCCTACCTCATGGAGATTAAAAACCACACTACTGGAAGACCATTGGACTAATGAGAAGATCAAAGAAGAAATTAAAAAATTTTTTGAATTGAACGACAAGGAGGACACCAATATCCTAAATGTATGGGATGCAGCAAAAGCAGTAATAAGAGGAAAATATATAGCAATAGAAGCTCACATCAAGAAACAAGAAAGAACGCAAAGAAACAACCTAATCTCGAAGCTCAAAGATCTAGAAAAAGAACAACAAAAAAACCCCAAAACCAGTAGAAGAAAAGAAATAATACAAACCAAAGCAGAAATAAATGAAATTGAAACTAAAAAAACAATCCAAAAGATCAATGAAACCAAGAGCTGGTTCTTTGAAAAAATCAATAAAATAGACAAACCCCTAGCCAGGCTCACAAAGGAAAAAAGGGAGAAAGCACAAATAAACAGGATCATCAATGAAAGAGGAGAAATCACAACGGACACAGCAGAAATCAAAAGAATAATCAGTAACTACTATGAACAGTTATATGGAAACAAGTTTAACAATCTAGAGGAGATGGACAAATTCCTACAACTCTACAATCACCCAAAGCTAGATAAAGAAGAAATAGAACACCTAAACAGACCAATTACAAGCAGCGAAATTGAAATGGTAATCAAAAACCTCCCCAAAAACAAAAGCCCAGGACCTGATGGATTTACAAATGAATTCTACCAAACATTCAGAGAGGAATTAGTGCCTATCCTTCACAAACTCTTCCAAAAAATTGAGAAGGAAGGGACAATACCAAACACGTTTTATGAAGCCAACATTACACTAATACCAAAACCGAACAAGGAGAACACAAAAAAGGAAAACTACAGGCCAATCTCCCTAATGAACACTGATGCAAAAATCCTCAATAAAATTTTAGCTAGCAGAATCCAACAATGTATCCATAAGATAATTCACCACGACCAAGTTGGATTCATTCCAGGGGCACAAGGATGGTTTAACATCCGAAAATCAATCAACGTTATCCAACACATCAACAAAAAGAAATATAAAAACCATATGATAATATCAATAGATGCTGAGAAAGCTTTCGACAAAGTGCAACACCCATTCATGATAAAAGCCCTTGAAATTCTTGGGATACAAGGAACATACCTCAACATCATAAAGGCCATCTATGACAAGCCAACAGCCAGTATCATTCTCAATGGTGAAAAGCTGAAAGCAATTCCATTAAGATCTGGAACAAGACAAGGATGTCCACTCTCACCATTGCTTTTCAATATAATACTGGAAGTCCTAGCCAGGGCAATAAGACAAGAGAAAGACATCCAAAGAATCCAAATAGGAAAAGAAGAAGTCAAACTATCACTATTTGCAGACGATATGATATTATACATAGAGAACCCCAAAAACTCCACAGAAAAGCTAATTCAACTCATCAATCAGTTCAGTAAAGTGGCAGGATACAAAATCAACACGCAAAAGTCAGTAGCCTTCCTATACACAAACAATAAATCTGAAGAAGAAGAAATCAAAAAGACCATCCCTTTTGTTATTGAAACAAAAAAAATCAAATATTTGGGAATAAATCTAACAAAAGAGGTAAAGGACCTATACAAAGAAAACTATAAAACACTGTTAAAAGAAATAGAAGAAGACACAAAGAAATGGAGAGACATCCCCTGCTCATGGATTGGAAGAATAAACATTATTAAAATGGCCATCCTTCCAAAAGCAATATACAGATTCAATGCTATTCCAATCAAAATTTCAATGTCATTCTTCAAAGAAATAGAACAATTATTGATGAAATTCATATGGAATCACAAAAAACCCCGAATAGCCAAAGCTCTCCTGAAAAAAAAAGAAGGGAATCGAGGCATCAGACTCCCAGACTTCAAACTATACTACAAAGCCATAATCATCAAAACTGCATGGTATTGGAACAAGAACAGACATACAGACCAATGGAATCGAATAGAAAATCCAGAAATAAACCCACAGATTTATGGTCAACTAATATTTGACAAAGGAGCAAAGAATATGCATTGGAGCAAAGAAAGTTTGTTCAATAAATGGTGCTGGGAAAACTGGGTCGCTACATGCAAAAGAATGAAGCTTGACCACCACCTCACACCATACACAAAAATCAACTCAAAATGGATTAAAGAACTAGACATAAGACCTGAAACCATAAAATATATAGAAGGAAATATAGGCGAAACACTACGTGATTTGCACATCAAAGATATCTTTACAGACACATCACCCAAAGCAGTGATAGTGAAGGCAAAGATAAACAGCTGGGACTACATCAAATTAAAGAGCTTTTGCACAGCAAAAGAGACAATAACAAAAACAAAGAGAAACCCCACCAACTGGGAGAACATTTTTGCACCCAACACTAATGATAAAGGACTGATCACAAAAATCTGCAAAGAGCTGATGAGACTCAACAACAACAAAGAAAATAATCCAGTCAAAAAATGGGCAGAAGAGCTAAAAAGAAACTTCTCTGAAGAGGAAATGCAAATGGCCAACAGGCATATGAAAAAATGTTCAACATCACTTGTCATCAGGGAAATGCAAATCAAAACTACCATGAGATACCATCTTACACCAGTGAGAATGGCACATATTAAAAAAACTAGCAACAACAAATGTTGGCGAGGGTGTGGAGAAAAAGGAACTCTTCTGCACTGTTGGTGGGAGTGCAAACTGGTCCAACCACTGTGGAAAGCTGTGTGGAGATTTCTGGACCTACTAAACATAGAGCTTCCATATGATCCAGCAATTCCACTCCTAGGTATTTACCCAAAGGACACAGAAACATCAATTCCAAAGAACACCTGCACCCCTATGTTTATAGCAGCACTGTTTACAATAGCTAAGCTTTGGAAACAACCCAAATGCCCATAAATAGATGACTGGATCAAGAAGATGTGGTACATATATACCATGGAATATTACTCAGCATTCAAAAAAGATAAACACATGCAATTTGCTGCAACATGGATGGCGCTGGAAGGGATCATGCTCAGCGAAATAAGCCAAAAAGAAAAAGAAAAATACCGGATGGTCTCACTCATAGCAGGAATCTAGAAAACTTAAATAAGGGACCAGGAAAATGAATAACTATAAGAAAGTGAAAATCAAAATCAACAAAAAACTATGAACCAGAGACACTTTTAGGGGGGCGGGGGCGGGAGGGGAGGGATTGGGGTCAGAATGGGGGGCTGCAATTGTATGGGGAATATAACAATAAAATTTATAAAAAAAAATAATAATAACTATTTAAGATAATAATGCAATATTCAAGTTTGTAAAAATTCTTTGCATAGAAACAGCAATATTTATGTAGGAGAATGCCCTAGAAATGGAAACTCTGTATTCGAGAATATATATATATTCAAAGTTTATGCACACACACAATTTTGTTATTGCCAAATAACCCTTGTAACTGGTGATATCAATTTACCTCTCTCCTGACTTTGCATAAATATACCAATTTCCCCATACTCTTGTCAGTAATTTCATTTTCACCACTGAATAAATAAAAATCAATCAAGTGCTGTTAGACATTAACCTAGACTTTATTTTTAAAAAGAGTTGCTCACAGGTAGTTAAAGATTTACCTTAATATATCCACTAATAACCCTATAATGATGTTTATAACTAGTGAGATCATTAAAAACATGTTACTCAGAAAGAGAAGAATGAGACACAAAGAATGGACGAAGTGCCACTGATGCCATCACTACCTGAGTATGGCAGAGGAAACTGGGGCGAAACGTGCTCCTGTTATACTCTGTATATGCCCTTCCTCCATGGCACTTGTATCTGCTCTATGACAACTTGCATTGTAAGACTTAGAGTCTAACACTCAATCTTTACCACTGGAGTGTAACCTCTAGGAGGATAGAGCCATTTTTATTTTGCTCATTGTCCCTTAAACCAGGGTTGCACAGGACTGGACAGATGGATGAAAGTTTGAACTTCAGGGGTCTCCCTGGTGGCTCAAGAGGTTAAGCACTGCACTATGAAGCAATCCACAGCCTCTGAAGCACGAGTTCAATACCAACCCGTCCAGGGAGAAACCCACATGGTGAGGCAGACCTCTTCTGACTCGTCCGCTGCTCCCCTCAGCAGTGTATTTCAGTCAGTCTGCCTGTTCTGTTCCCCATTCTGTCTCTGGTGGATCCTCTCACCCCCTACATCTCTGGCCTGTACCCCAGTTCTTGTACACATAAATAAATAAATCTTTAAAAAAAAAGTTTGAACTTCAGTCCCTCTATCAATCAAAGATTTTTGTGGTTGTTGCAGGTGAGAAAGAAATCGTCCCCACAACATGCATGCCACCTAGTCTAAGGAAAGGTGAAAGCTTACACATATTAAGACCCTCTGCTTTACTTTTTAAAAAAGATTTATTTTTATTTAGTTATGAGTATGAGAACTGGGATGTAGACCAGAGGTGCAGGCGTCAGAGGATTTACTACAGTCAAACTGGGGAGCAGAACAGGCAGATCTACTGAAATACACTGTTGAGGGGAGCAGCAGGCAAGAAGGAGGGTTCTGCTGCATCATGTCGGTAGCTCCCTGGATGGGGATCGAACTGAAGCCTCAGAGGCTGGTGATAGCTTGATAGTGCTGAGACATTTATATATATATATATAATATATATATAATATATATAAATGTTTACATCATTTTCCATTTTTGTACAGTTTATGCATTTTCTTCTTGGTTATAGTCCCCATAAAATTCCTACCACCCTTGTTTCGATCCTACTCCCTTCTCCTCCCCCCGTTGTATGTCTCTGGTTTATAGTTGCTGTTAATTTTGATTTTTACTTTATTATAATTAGTCTTTTTTCCTGATCCCTTATTTGGATCTTCTAAATTCCTGTTATAAGTGAGACCATATGGTATTTTATTTTCTTTCTGGATTATTTCACTGAGCATGATCCCTTTCAACTCTATCTATGATCCAGCAATTCCAATCCTAGGTATCTACCCAAAGGACACGAAAACATTAATTCAAAAGAACACCTAAACCCCTGTGCTTATTGCAGCACTATTTACAATAGGTAAGCTATGGAGACAACCCAAATGCCCAAAAATAGGTGAGTGGATCAAGAAGAGGTGGTATATATACACAATGGAATATTACTCTGCAATGAAAAAAGATGAACTCATGCCATTTGCAGCAACATGGATAGTGCTGAGACTTTATTTTATTATTTTTTAAGATTTATTTTTTAATTAATACACTAGCTGGGCCAGAGGCGTGGGAGGGTGAGAGGATGCACCAGAGACAGAGTGGGGAGCAGAACAGGCAGACAAACCAAAAACACTGCTGAGGGGAGCAGCGGGCGCAACAGGAGAGGTCTGCTGCACCATGTGGGACTTTCCCTGGCTGGCTGGGAATCGAACCATAAGAGATTTAATTAATTTCTATAACTAACTTAAATGCTGGCTTGATCAAGTAATTCAACTTGATGTAACCATGGATCTACTTTCTTTCTGTCTTTCTTATGATTTTCATGGTGTCAGTTTCATTTCAAGATTGAGTCCCCTCACAGCGGCAAAAGGCTCTAACAGAGCCTTTTTGATGAAGGAGAAGGAGTCAGAAGTAGGAACACATGGTTTCCACCAAATAAAGAGTGTTTTAGTGATTGCTGCAAAGGCCACCACAAGTCAGTTATAGCTGGCATAACATTAGTGAGCAAGTACTATTGGCCCAGTAAGAACTTTACAGTTTAAAAATATTATTTTATTTAATCTTTACAATAACCTGACTGGGATGTATTATTATTCCACTTTACAAATAAGGAGAGTGGAACCATTCAAAGTTGTACAACTAAGAATGGAATGAAGGGAGAGTTGAGAAATAAAAAGAGGAATGCACATATAGCGTTCATGATTGAAATAAGCTCATTACACGTTGAGAGTGATTGAAGCTTTTTGAATTTGTTGTCAAATAGGTAGTATTTTAGACTCCTCACATCACCCCATTAGACCTTGAGATGAACCATCCAGTTTTTTTCATATCACCAATAAAACCCCATTTATACCTTGAGATTTATTTTTCTATACTTTCCTAGATCTTCTCCCCACCCTTCTACCCTCAAGAGCATTTTAAAACAATTAAAATGTTGAATGCTTTCATTATAATTGGCAATAAGAAACATTAAATACAAATTCAATTTAGTTAAAAAATAGAAAGTAAGAACATTAAAAGACTCTATTGTTAACTTAAAACTTGAAACAAGTAAAACCTAAATAATCCCTTAAATTATAAAATAGAATTGATGTCTTCAACACAATCTTCAGTGGATCCCTAAGTCCTATTGCCTCCTGCTATTCTAGGCATTCTCTCCTGTAATTATTTCTTCTTGTTCTTACATCATCAATTTTCCTTCTCTGCTTGATATTCATGTCAGTAGAAAAAAAAATGTTATTTTTCTCCTATAGAAATAGTTCCATAATCCACATGCCTCCAAAAAATGATGCTTTTCTCTCCTCTTTATTTTTTAAAAAGATTTATTTATTTATGCATACAAGAACTGGGGTACAGGCCAGAAGTGTATGGGGTGAGAGGATTCACCAGAGACAGAGTGGGGAAGAGAACAGGCAGATCTACTGAAATATACTGCTGAGGGGAGCAGTGGGAGAGGCAGGAGGGTTCTGCTGCACCATGTGGGTAACTCCCTGGCTGGGGATCAAAGTCATGCTGCAGTGGCTGTGGAGAGCCTTATAGGTTGTGTTTTAACCCCTTGCGCCACCAGGGAGGCCCTCTCTCCTCTTTAAAGCAAAACACTTTGATATCATTCTTCCTTCAGCAGAGTTGAACAGGCTTTGGAGACTACTCTGACAAGGGTAAACAATGCTCTTCCCCCAGCCAAGGCCAAAGCTCTGTTTTCAGTTTCCACTTGTTGACCTTCAAGAAACATATGGTGTAACTCTTTTTGCTTGAGTCTTGGGACTTCTATCTCAGTGGTTACTTCTTTGCAAGCTCCCTTTCTCACTCCTGCGCATCTCCTTGATCTCTAAATGATGGGCTATTCTATGGCTCCATCTGTCCTTAGATATTTTCTTTACAAGTTAGATTTCTTAAGTTCTCTTGTTCCCTGTCATGGCTTTAAGTGCTACATGCTAGCCACTTCCAAATTTATATCTCTATCTCCTACCTTTCCCCTAAACGCTAAGTGTTATTCATTATACTAATTTTCTAGTTGATACCTCCACATGGATGCTAACAAGCCTCTGTTATTTTTGTATCATTATTGAAGTAGCGTTGGTTCACACTCTTGTTAGCATTCCCCTGCCAGGGCTAGCCACTGTAGCAAGCCCACCAATGAAGCAAAACATTGCCCTTCACCATAATTCATTGTGCTCTCTCCCCACCTTATTCTAACCCCTCCCCACCCCTCTGTCCCTCTGAATGTCTAAGTTCTATGGTCCCAATAGGCATTGTAAACTTCACATGTCCAGAAGAAACTCTTGATTTTCTTTCTCCCAGACCTGTTTCTTCCAGAGTTACTACAACTATTTTCTTCAAGTAGCTCAGAAAACTTGTAATCATTTTTAATGTTTTTTTTCTTTCACACAGCTCATATATTTTAATATGCTTTCATAGTTTTATTTCCAAAATACACTCCTACTCTGACCATTCTCATTAATTTCACCGCCATCATCATAGTCTAAAATATGTCATTTCTGGCCTGGTCTGCTAAAGGAAATTTCTCTAAGCTTAAAGCTTCCATTCTTCCTAGAGTCTATGTCTCACATCAGAACCAAATGAATATTTTAAAATGGAAATTAGATCATATCACTTCTTTGTTTAATATGCTCCCACGGGTCCCCAGTCTCTCCCAGAATTATGACTAAGTAATTGTATGGCACACAAGGACCGTTATGATAAACCCCTTGCTACATCTCTTTCTTCATCTTCTATACATTCATTCTTTTTCATTCTTCTCCAGCCTCAAAGGGAGAAAACACTTCAAGCACATGCATACTTCCTGTGTTTGTAGTTGAGTCTCTTTCCTAAATATCCATCCTAGATAGTCATATGATTTGCTTCCTCACTTTATTCAGATTCTGTTCCACTTATTTTTTATATTTTATTTTATTTTATATACTTTTACATCATTTTTCATTTTTGCACAATGTATGCATCTTCATCTTGGCTATATTCCCCACACAATTCCCACACCCATTATTCTGACCCTAATCCCTCTTCCCCTCCCCCCACCCCTGTAGTGTGGTTTATAGTTGCTTGTTGGTTTTGATTTTGACTTTATTATGATTAGTCTTTTTCCTGGTCCCTTTTTTGGGTCTTCTGAATTCCTGCTATGAGTGAGACCATCTGGTATTTTTCTTTTTCTTTCTGGCTTATTTCACTGAGCATGATCCAGCTCCATCCATGTTGCTGCAAATGGCATGAGTTTATCTTTTTTGATTGCTGAGTAATATTCCATTGTGTATATGTATCTCTTGTAATCAGGGAAATGCAAATCAAAACTCCAATGAGATACCATCTTACACTAGTGAGAATGGCACATATTAAAAAAAATAGCTACAACAAATGTTGGCAAGGATATGGAGAAAAAGGAACTCTCCTGCACTGCTGGTGGAAGTGAAAACTGGTCCAATCACTATGGAAAGCTGTGTGGAGATTCCTCAACCTGCTAAAGATGGAGCTTCCATATGATCCAGCAATCCCACTCCTACGTATTTATACCCAGAGAACACAGAATCATTAATTCAAAAGGGCACCTGCAGCCCTATGTTTATAGCAGCACTATTTACAATAGCTAAGCTATGGAAACACCCAAATGCCCAAAAATAGATGACTGGATCAAGAAGATTCTGCTCCACTTTAATCTTATCAGTGAAGTCTTCTGTCAATTCCCCATCTTTCTTTACCATCTTATCCTGTTTGCTTTCCTTACCTGACATGACTTCTGGTACCTTATTTGATTATTGTCTATCCCTCCCAACCAGTATTTAAATTCCATGAGAAGGGAGACTTGCTCTCATTCACTATGATTTATTTCAGGATCATAAAATAGTGCCTGGCATGTGTTGGACACTTGATCTATATTTACTGACGAATGATTGGATAGTCATCCTTTTCTTTTTACTTTTTGCATTTACTCAGTAACTAACATCTGTAGATGATTCATAATGCCTCCCGTGTTGTCCCTTTCCTTTTCTTTTTATTACCATAATCCTTGCAAACCTTCTGCCTGGATATAGACCACTCAGATTCTTCTCAACTTACTCCTCAAATCTACCCTGAGAGACTGATATCAGTTAATTTACTGAACACCACTTTCACTTACAGTTGGAATAGGACAGTTTTTAGACTTACTCCATCTCTCTTTTCAGTCTAATGTTTGAAAAGTCAAGTTACTCTCTATTGTCTTTCAAGTAAGTACAGAATCCTTAGCTTGAATTTTAAACCACTTCACATCATGGTATTGAAATATTTTAAAACTTTATTTATCATTACTGTCTTTAAATGAATCTCTTTTTCCACTGACTTTAACTTAGTCCAGGCCCATTTTCATTGCAGATCCTTACTCTAATTTTTGTTCCAGCTTCTTTAAATTTGACCCAAATTTTTAGGCTTAATTTTGTTAATTCTTTTTTTTTTAAGATTTATTTATTTATTTATACAAGCACTGGGTACAGTCAGAAGCATGGGAGGGTGAGAGAATTCACCAGAGCCAGAGCGGGGAGCAGAACAGGCTGACTGACAAAGTACACTGCCGAGGGGAGCAGCAGGCTAGACAGGAGAGGTCTGTGCACCATCTGGGACCCTCACCGGCGGCTGGGGATTGAACCGGCGCTGCAGAGGCTGCCGGCAACTTCGCAGCCCAGTGCTCAACCACTGCGCCTCCAGGGAGGCCCTCTTTTATTAATTCTTAATCCAGTCCCACAGCCCAGTGACATCCCCTTTGATCTAGGATCCCCAACTCTCTGAGTCACTCAGTTTTGAACTAATTACATGTTACAGTCCCAATAAATTGCTTGATATTTTTCTAAATTGCTGCTTAACTTTCCAATGCCAGTTATCTTTTAAATATGTGTTTGTTTGTTTTTTTTCCCAGGATATATAAAATTAGGTTGTTGTTAGTTAAGCCACTTAATATGAATATTAGCCAGTACAGATTAGTTGCAATGATCTAGTAGCCCTCAGATCTTTGGGATTACTAAAGTTTCCGTTCTCATCCATGCTACTGCTCAGGGTAGGCACAGCAGGTAGTCTTTCATAGTCTGTCAGACATCCAAACTAAATATTCTGCAGCAACTCATAGGTGAGGTCCCTGGTCACTGTGGTGGGATGGTGAGAAGGCATAGAACTTATTCCAGGTCTTAAGTAGCTCAGGTCAGTTCTGTCATCACCTCCACTCAGTATTTCAACCAAAGAAACTCATGAGTTTCTAAAACTTTGTGAACTCTGGATATGGTCATGGCTGGTGGGTCTGCACCCATGCACTAACAACTGTAAGACATGACTGAGGTTCAGAATGCAGCAAAAACAATAGAGTTTATTAAAAAGGGAAATTGGGGGAAAAGGAAAGTGTTTCTAAGTTCACAAATGGCTGGCTGTCCTACCCCAGGTAGAGTCTGCAGTGTTCTGTTGTCCAAACCAAAGTTTGCTCATACTAAGTGTTGTTCCTTCAATGAGAACCTGGAGCTGGTGGTGCACTGGTAAGTGGGAGACTAGGATCCAATTCATGGTGGCAGCTGGAGTTAGTCACAGGTGGCACTGCTGAGGCAGCACTGCTGCATTGCAGTAGCAATGCAAAGCCTGCGTTTGGCAGTGCCAAACACAGTATTACCAGGAGACAGTTCTGGATGTGCTGGAGGCAGGGGTGGTGGTCAGGTGGTGGGGCCAGAAGATCAGAAACAGTGGACAGCTCTTAAAGTTGGTCAGCAGTGTCAATCAGCACCAGTCAGCAGGTGGTGATGTGGATGGTCAGTCACCAGTGTTATAGATCTTAGAGATGTTGGCCACAGGCCAGTGGTAGAGAGCTCTTTTAGAGACAGTGCCAAAGGGCCAGCCTTAGTATATGGCTCTTCCAGAGGCACCAGGCACAAACCAGCAGTGCCAATCATCAGGTGATCACAGAGACAGGACCCGGCAGGAGCAAAAGTCAGATGGTGTTTCAAAGTGATCAGTTGCAAAGGGTCTCTGTAAATTTCAGATGTCTGAAGTTAGTCTCAAAGGTTTGCATCGCTGAAGTGAAGGTCTTGAAGGTCTGTTTCGAAGGTCTTCCCAGGAGACAGTCCAGATGGGTGTTTCTGGAGACATCTGAAGCCCTGCCTTATATCCCCTTCAGTGTGCCCACCTTTCAATCCAGACTGACCCATTTTCAAAACCAGTGCCAGTCCCAAGGCTTAATTCATGCTAACATAAGCTCAAACTTGATTGGTCCATTTACAAAACTCCACTGATCTCAAAACCAAACTCCCACACATGTCTGGAGCTTGGGCGCAGCAAAGTGGGCCATATAGTTGAGCCAGGCAAGCTTCACTGCATCTGAATGGTGGTGGCCAGGTTCAAACCTGACCAACATGACTCCAAAATCTGTGCGGGAATCCACACACCCAATTTGGGCAGCGAGTGAAAGCCTGCCCAGCAGCAGGTTTGGCCATCTCAGTCTGGAGGTAAATCAGAGTGGTTTGGCTCTGTAAGCTGTACCGTTGACTCAGAGCCCTGAAGGAGGGGTTTCTCTTACAGCTCCAACTAACTGCAAGGGGACTGTGAAACATGGGAGAGCACACAGATATTGAGCAAAATATTTATATCATAAATAATGCAACGAGGCCTTCCTGGTGGTGCAGCGGTGGAGCGCCATGCTACGAAGCTGTCCACAGCCTCTGCAGTGCCGGTTTGAATCCCTGCCGGCCAGGGAGAAATCCACATGGCATAGCAGACCTCTCCTGCCTTGCCAGCGCTCCCCTCAGCAGTGTCTTCGGTCTGTCTGCCTGTTCTGTTCCCCACTCTGTCTCTGGCGAATTCTCTCACCCTCCCATGATTCCGACCTGTACTCCAGTTCTTGTAAAAATAAATAAATAAATACATACATACATACATACATACATGAATCCTTTAAAAATAAATAAATAAATAATGCAACAGATAGTCACATAAATTGGTCAACTTATCTAGGATGAACCAGACAGTGAAAAGATAGTAACTGCTTAATGCAGTTGGAGAAATGTCCTATAATTAATTTGCTTATTGAGAATTAGTATCTAATTACCGTGATTTATTATGAGGTAAAAGCTCAAGTCAAAGTCAAACCATAATAAGCTCATATTTGTGCTTTGGGGTTAAGAATCAACTGATGATGATACTTGTGTACACAAAGCCACTATTTAAAAAGAAAAACAAAAACAAAAACCTTATTTGCAAAGTCTTAAAAGATGTTCTTAAATTGAGCCTCCTGGGTGGTGCAGTGGGTGGAGCCCAGGCTGTGAAGCTGTCACAGCCTCTGCAGCACCGGTTCAATTCCCGGCCGCCAGGGAGATTCCCACACAGGGCGGCAGACCTCTTCTGTTTCGCACACAGCTCCCTTCAGCAGTGCATTTCGGTCCATTCTGCTCCCCTCTCTGTCTCTGGTGAAACCTCTCATCCTCCCGCACATCTGGCCTGTACCCTGGTTCTTATATAAATTAAAAAAAAAAAAGGAAAAAGGAAAAAAAAAAAAAGAATACATCCTCTTAAAAAAAAAAGATGTTCTTATATATCAAGATGGTTATGAAAATCATCTCCTATTTAATATGTGGTTGATGCGTGGTTAGAAAGAAATGTCACTTTCTTAGCATCTCTTACTAGCAATTGAACAGACAATTGTAACACTTGGGATGTCACTCAATCTCTACTGAAGGATTTCAGGTCAGAAGTGCACTTCTCAGTTCCCCTGCTGAAGCAACAAGATCTATAATCAGTTAATGAAATGTTTTCATGAATCACAACTAGGGTATTTCACTCAAATGTAACTGAAATAGTACGACCGGCTTGAAAAGATAAAGTTGTGTGCAAACTTATTATGCAATAAAGAATAGCTTCATGTTCATTTGGTTCCAATCATGCTTTTTTTCCTTTTTTAAAAAAGATTTATTTATTTATGCATACTTGATAGACTAGCATTTGGATAAGTCAATATCAGAGTAATAGCTGGATTGCTTTTTAAGATGTAGATTTTGGGGACATCTGGCAGGCTTTGACAGATACTGTTAAAGGCCTTTGTAGCTGCTCCTTACTATGTATCAAATCATATTTTTATTGCCTTTTAAAGCCAGACTTTCCAATTGCAACCTTCCAAACAGTTTTTTCTTGTCATGTGAGATAAGATTTTTAAAAGAATCTTCATAGTTTGCATATGTGGCAGATGTCTGAAGTATCCAGTACTCCTTTCTTCCTCTTCCCCTTCATCCTTAGTTCCCCCTCCCCTCTCTTTTCTTTAACTGCCTTGGGCGCAAAAGAATTTATTTCAACATTCACTAAACATTAATGTTCATGGGAATTATCACTTCTTCATATAAGGCTTTTCTGTCATCTGTTAGTGACTAAGGTGGTATATTTTTATATTTTATCCCTTATCAACACACTTCAATATCTATCTTGTCTCAAAATTAACAGCAAATATTGAAATTTAATACACATCTTTGCATTTGCATGGCTTCCTTCAAAATGCATGTTCTTATAGGTTGTTAGTTTATTTTAAATTTCGTTCAATTACTATCATGTTTCTTGGGTCTATGTAAATTGATATGTGAAATTCCATAGGTTCTTATTTTTGTGAGATAAGCCATGATGTGCATATGCCGCAAATCACTACCCTAGTGATGGGAGCCCTGTCACTTCCAACCCCTGCTGCCACAACCAGTGCTTTGGTGAATATCTTCATAAATGTTCCCTGATCCCATGTGTTAAGACAGGAACTTTGTTGCCTCTCTGCAGCTGAAGTGTGATGAGGGACACAACAGTTGTGGAGCAGGTTTGCAAGGCAAGACTCTGCTACTTGAGCAGGAGTTCTTGTGCCATTTATTGAAAGCATATAGGTTAGTAAAAGCTGATCATGCAACAATGGTATGAGAAATAAAGTCCAGAGGGTAGAATTAGAATGGGGGACAAAGTTTTACAAGGAACAGAGAAGGGGACATGGTGACCATACATCAAAAGGTATTTGCATCAGCAAAATATTTGATGTTATCACAGGCAGAGTTACCCTGAGACCACCATGGAGATATTCACGTAATCAGGTCAACAGCGGCTTAGGCATGCCTAGCCCTGTCTTGTGATTATGGGTTATACTCCTTAGGTGGTCAAGGAATGCTTTGCTATGATTTGCAGATAGCAAATAGATCACATTTTCCCTGAGTAGCCAGCTAGTAGCCAGCTCATAAGAACCCACATGCCCCCACCCTTTCTGTTATTTGAACAAGAGGAAGATGGGGGACAAGATCAAGAGTGGTCTGGCAGATCATCATGGCTTGTTGGTGGCTATATGATTGGATATAGAGGGAGCACCAGTGTGCTGTGTCACATTGGAAGAGAGATGGAGTCCATAGAGCTTGTTGTTGAGTCCAAAGTCCAGAGTCCAGAGGACTTATTGATTTCCACCAAGCCAGGTTCAGTAGTCTCAAGGGTATCAAGTCTTGATTCTGGAGGACTGCACAGTTGGTGGAAAGGGATCCATCCCTGGTGGCAATTGAATCACTAACAGCTGGAGCTCTGAAATAGGATTGGTCCTTTCTTGATGACAGCTCATGATAGGGGCATACTGTTTTCACTGGAACCCAAGGAGTTCCTGTAGAAACCATCAGAAACATACCCTCTCCACCATGTTAAAAGTTCTACAGGTCCCAGCCAAGTTGCAATGGGTGGTGATACAACACCAAGGGCCTAGGGCCTGGTTCTGCTGGGAGAAAACGTTGTTCTACTGCTGTGAGACCAAAATAATTAAGAATAAGATGTTGCTCAACACCTGTTAGGCTGGAGGAATAATACTTTAAGAAGTTAAAGGTAAATAAAATTTTGCATATTTTTTTGGGGGGACAAATTACATACCTAGATTTCTCCTTTTTGTTTTAAAGGTTGTGACTTGAGGGTTTTTTGTTTCTGAGTAATTTTTTTTTTCCAAATTTTAATAATTGACTAGCTCAACAATCATCTAATATATTGCCTGAAAGAAGAAGATAATTGTGTTTTTTGTTTCTATGACCAGAGTCTTGGAGCTGTGAATTCTACTCGGGTCAGTGTTAGGAACCTACCAGAATATATTAGATTTTAAGAAGCCTTATGTATTTTTACAATACTCTCATTAGTTTACATTTATAAAGAAAATGTGTAGGAACCCACACCCATGCACCAGAATTTATGGCATTTGCATCAAAGTGGAAAAGTTGGATCGCAAAAGACTTAGTCATGTCATATTACTCTGGAAATGGGTGTCTAACACCACTGGGCTGTGAGCTCACCTCCCCATCTTCATGAATGATGTGAGAGCCATCATCATCGTGCCATCTGACCTTGACTCTGGCTCCAGTTAACCAAAGTCAACATTGACGCTGGCTCCAGTTTGACCAAGGTCAATACTGACTTCATGTTTAGCTAAAGATTTTCATCTTAGGGGCATTAAAAGTCAGTTAAGGAAGGACTGATTTGAGGGGAAGAAGAAATCTCATTGTAAGTCAGGGCAATAAAACATAAGCCCAGTATCTGGAGAGAACACTCCTGGTGAACATTTGGGGGAAGTTGACATGTGGTGTTTGTGGGGGCCCCTAGGGTTCAGAGCATTCTTAACTTAGGCAAGTGCAGACAGGAGCCCCATAGAAACCTCTGTGGCTCAGCTGGTGCTCTCAGAGCAGTGTGGCGAACAATGATCCAGTTTCGGCAAAACATCATCATCTCTCACATTAAATTAATGATGCTAATTTGAATGTTACTGCTTTTGTAGTTCTGTTTGTAATTAATTTATAAATTTGTTTTGGTTTTATAACTGTAAATGAGCCTTGATCATAAGGAGTTTATACCTAATTTTATGTTTCCTATATTTGAGTGTAATGTGATTTCAACTTTGTTTTTTAAATCAACCTTTGGGAAATCCCTTTGTTTCTTAAAAATATCCATATTTTCCAACTAAGGCAAATGCAGTATTGCTCAAGTCTGATCTCACGGAGTTGGCTTTAGGGATCAGCCTTAGGTGCACATATTTTCCCATGTTTGATATCATCTTATCAGGTTCCAGTTATTGAGAATCTTTTAAATCTCAATTCTGTCATCCAGTAGATTGCATCCTTTCCAACTTCATGCCTTTGGCAGATTTAAAAACATGCTACCAGTTAATGTTCTTAGTTGTAAGCAACAAAATCAACTCTGGCTGTTATAAGTAGAGAAGTAATTGATTACAAATACTTGGGGTAGTTCAAAAGCTCACTCGGAAATTTGCAGAACCTTGGACTGTGGGAGGAAAGGGGTAATTTGAGCAATAAGAAATGACATCACAAGTGGTAGACACAATTCAATACTGTCTCTTGAGCCTGGATGTCACATGTGGCCCACCTCTGACCCTGCCCTATGGTGTGCCAGCACGTGTGTGCTGCTGCTGCCCATCTCCTACCATCAGAAGAGACTTGTCTTAGCACTTCTCTGATCCCCCATCCTCTTGCTGAAATTTAGGGGTGGGTATGTGAGCCTGAGTGACTAGACCTTGCTTGCATCCTAGCTGCAAAGAAAACTGGGAACACAAGTATATGGTGCTATAAGCATCTACTTGAAGTCTCTCCAGTTAGGACTTGTTATGTGAGCAAATCTCCAAACACAAAAAAGAGACTCAGATGCCAGGCAGGGGGAAAAAGACAAATTCACACTCTCCCTGCCTTTTATATCTTTATCCAAGTAATTGTCAAAAATGTAGAATAGGCCCAGCTAATGTTGGCAAGAGGCTTTCCTTCTAGCACATCACTCATAATTAATGACTAGGAGGATGACTGCCTTACCCACAAATCATATTTTCTCCCAGTCCCACATTCATGAAGGGAAAAGAGGGAAGGAATAGGAGGCGAGAATATTAGTTCTTGTTTCATTTGAGTTCTTTCATCTGGCTACATGCATTTCCAGAACTATGTAAATCAATGACTTTTTTCATCACTGCAATAAAATTTGCTTTGTACCTGACTCCCCAAAGAGTTGGAATGGCAGCAGAGCTTCCACAATTCACACTTCAGCATACTGAGGTGCAATGTCTTTGTTAAGATTGTTTGATCATTTTGTGTTTGATCTTCCTATTTGCTTGGAAAGAGCTGCCCAAATCTGCTGAGGGCCCTTCTATAGCAACCCCCTGGAGAAAACCCTCTGAGGACTCACACCAGTTCTACTTGGAAGTATTTTTTAATTTACATTAGGTTAACATTCACTCTATGGAAAGTCTGCCAGAGTTTACAATACCAAAAAATACATGGGAAGTCCAAGACATGTTTGTTAACATCACTGTCTTGAACAGTTGGTTGCAGGGCGGAGGTGGAGGTGTGAGGCTGACAAGGGGACAGGGAATTGTATCATCAATCCAGGTGGCTAGTAGCTGGTCAAGAGGGGCCAAAATAGTTTTATCTTCCTAACAGAGCAGGGAATCTTATTTTCTTTCACATTCAAGAGAGACTGCTAAGTAAGACATGTGAAGGCAGTCCAAGGTATCTAAGGAATAGATATATATCAAACTATATTACATTAGTGAGATTTAACGTAAATGTAATCTCAGACCAAAATCCAGGTAGTCTGTAACTTTCATAAGGGATGAAATACAAGGATCACAAGAATAAAAAAATGTCACTAAAATGCATGAATTATCTACCAGTCCTGTAGCCTGGCCAGAGCTGGTAGGGGAAGCTGCCAGTATTCAAAGGTTGGGCAAGCACGGCCTGTACCCTTCCTTCTGGAGGAGGCAGGCCCACCCTGAAATCCGCACCTAAGGCTGAGGTACAGGGCCTCCAGCCTTCAAACAGAGATGCTCGAGTTATCAAACACTGAAGTAAGAGGAAGGGTCTGGCCCTTTCTCCCTCCTCCCCAACTATACCTAACCTGGAAAAGATGATGGGTCAACACTTGGTCCTTCTCTGGATCACTAAGGCATCTTCTGAGATGTAGTGGATTGTAGACTGTAGAGATGCTTAGCCAAATGCTAGTATTTAATTTTTCCTGAATGTTAAAATATTTGCGTCGAAAATGATTCCTGAATTGCTTACACAGGCCATACTTGGATTAGGTCTTTCGATGCAGTTAGGGGCTTCAATGGAAAATGTCTGGTCTCTCAAGCACAAAACAAAGGCAGCTCGGCATTTACTTGTTGCACTCATCATCAAATACTAAGGAACTTTGATAAGAAAGCCTTTTATCCATCCTTCTTTAATAGAATTGGAAGGAAAGAGATAGGCAAGCTGAACTCATTAAGAGTTACAACCGTGTGATGTCAGAATATTGTATAATGAGAATGATAATTCAATACACTATAGGAAAATTAATTGTGTGTAAATGAAAATGCACTTGTTCTCTCCTTAGGAAGAAGCAAAATGAAAAACTTCAAAATTAAAGATGAAAAATCAAGGAGAATTTTCTTCTCATTACATGGGTGCCATCTGTCCTGGCTCTTTGTGTATGTGCCTTTTGCTCACTTTCATTATCCATTTGCTGTGGACAGTGGAAGAGGAGATGAGAAGGGCGCTTTCAGTGTGGGATCGTGAGGCACTGGACCCCTCTCCTTGGGTTTTCTCTCATCTCCACTAGGAACTTAGAAGTGGGTCACTTACTCTTTGTGATAACTTACAGAGTTGTGGCTGCACAGTCAGGCTCAGGTTGGAGTCCCATCTGTGCTGAATGGCTGCCGACCCCGGAAAAATCAGCCCTTGGGTTTGTTTATTACATAATGAGAACAGAAACAGTTCCTAATATAGTTCGTTAATAAGAAAATCCATCTAGAACATTGGACAGACTACATGGCACCCGTTAAATTCTCAATAAGGATCATTTATTATTGTTAAAGTGACCCTCCTCATCATACCCTTTACTGGCAAAATGATTCAGGAGACAGATATACTAATGATCTCTCATTTGTATTAAAATAAAGGAAGAGCTTTTCTGATGTTTAATAGAAAGAATACTCAGTGCTGCTTTTTATGCTTCAATACAGGGATGAGTACCTATTCTTTTTAAAAAAAAAAAAAAGATGCATGATCACTACAGAGGACATGTTTGTGAGCAACTCTGTAGCTGTGTTTGTTAAGAAGGCCCTTTTTGAGACATACTATAAAACCAATTCTTGAAAACTGACCAGAGATCTGCCATTCAGGAAAGGAGGGGCAGTCAGAGAGACAAGGGGACAGTGGAGGAGGGAGGACAACACAACAGTCTACGTATGGCAGAGGACTATGGGTGTTTTGCTGGTGGGAGAGCTATGGTGACCATGTAAGGGGAGAAATCCTATATTGCCAAAATACTGACAAGCATATGAAACAATGGTACATCATTAACAACAACAAAAAAAAATTGAAGGCCCTGTTCAGGCTTTGTTGTTTCAACTAAGCACAAATTCAGTAATTTCCAGAAAATTCTTGTGTATAATATCTTGGTAAACTTTAGTCTAAATCTTCATATTTTTATTCTAAAACATTTGTTTTTCCTTTTATATTAAGCCCATGACAATATAATTATGAGTGGAAAGTTATTTATAGTTTTCTTAAAACCTTTTCATTTGAAAATATCCTTTTACAAAGTACATTTGATGATGATCAAAACAAAGAAAAAAAGGATGGTAGTGTTTTGAGGGGTGAGATACTTTTTTTTTAAAACTAATTTATTCCTTGATCAAGAGGTAGTTTTTCAATTATAGAGATCATACTTAATGTGTGAATGGTGAGAACTCTGTTAGTGTGACAGTTTTAGAATATTTCAGTTGTTTTTTTAACAACAGCAACAAAACCCTCTCCTCAAAAACAAAGTGAAGTATTTCTGTTATTCCAGCTTCTGAATATTTGAGTTTACACTTCAGACACACTAATTACTTTTACTATTTTATTATATTATATTTTACTCTTTTATTATATTCCAGAAATATGCCTACAAAATTTCCACACCTAAGTTTAAGTTTGTTTAGAATACATCTTGATAGCTTCCCAAATGATGGATTTTTTTTAGCATGGATTTTTTGTGAGGTTATGTTATGTATTTTCATGATGTATTTGTAAATTTGGGAATTCTGAAAATATATTTCCTTCAATTAAAAAAAATTAACCTAATTCCATTTTATTACCTAAAATATTTTGGTGACTTCCAAAAACCTCTATTAGAATTATAATTAATAAAGATAAATGAATACTATTAAGATTCTGTCTAATGTTATTGTTCTGATCCTCCTTACAGTAAAAACAAAGCAGAAAATGAGACTAGTTACAATATTCACATTCTTCTAACATGTAAATGCCACTAGTCACTTAGGTCCTCCATATTTTATCCTGACCTTGAGACCTGAGAGAAATTTCTCCCTTTGAGTCTTCCTAAAATGAAGGCAAAGCTGAATTTTGTATTATTTTTCTTAGAGAAGATGATATGATGCAAAACCAAAGTTCGATTAAAAAAAAAAAAAAACAAAAAACACCTGCAAAAGGCCAGAGCAAAGAAGAGTAACCTAGTACCAGTGGGTCATGTGTGCCTTGCCTTCCTTCCATCAGGATTTAAATTCTAATCCTAGGAAGCCCAGGCAGTTTGGAAGACGGTTTACCCTAATCCATTGCATGTTAGAGACAGGACAAGATAGGATTTTCTTCCATTCAGCCTGAACTAAAAGAATGCCTCTCCCAGAATATGGGCTGCAAGAATTATGACATTTTCTAAAACAGTGTTGTCCAGAGAAACTTCTACAATGACAGAGGTATTTTCTGCTCTGTGCTGTTGAGGTCACATCTGGTAGTCAGTAGCCGCATGTCACTACTGGAATCTGAAATAATGAAAATGAGGAATTGAGCTCTAAGTTTACCTATACTTAATTACTTGAAGTGTGAAAAGTCAGTGGCTAATGTAGCTTTACCAGACAGTGTAGTTCTAGAACACAATGAAGTGGACACCAAACTTAACTCTGCTCTGTGGGCCTCCTATGTTGCTGGAGTGCTTCTGTTGACAAGGTTTGGCCGAGAGGAAGATGTGAAACTGTGTTGTGGGAAGATGTTTCTGAGTACAACTTTGAAATGCCCTCAGTTGAGGATGATTGAAAACAAGAAATATTGGGTTACACTGCGTGAGAAATTCTCACTGGCCCAATTGCCTACAGCAGCCAAGGGGTCCTAGAGCAGCTGTAGTCCTCCTGGCTGTCTGTGTTGCAGCCCCTATCTGATCTACATGCCTAGAGAGAGGTGATATACAGATGATCTGGGATTCAGGGATCTGAGGAGAACCGGGTTGTGGTTCACAGTGGAAGCACTGGTGACACATTCAGATTCAGCAGTGTATCTATCTATTGCCCCTCCTCCTTCTGAGGTATGAGGTTTAGAGTTACCCAATGGAACAACCATAGTGCCGATGAGTATTTTCTTAAATCATTTGGTTTGCTACTCAAAATACAATTCAGAAGCTAAAATAAAATTACCCCAGAAAAGAATAACACAATGGTGAAGGTATTAAGAAGCAAACACCATTTCACAATATAGATCCAATGAAAGTAAAAAAGCAGATTCCATAGTGTCTAACTCAACAGCATATGTGTTTCAAGGGCAACAGAAGTTGCCTTTGTTCTAGTAATTTATATTACTATACATTACCTTGTTCTAGTAATTTATAAATATTAATGTCCCAAAGTACACTCTTTGGTGATAATGAAGGAATATTTTGGTTCTATGGCAGATATTGCATTAATTACTTGAAAATACATAATTTTGACATAAAAAAGAATGATGATTGTAACATTTTTATTATTTTATTCAAATTTTTTTCTTGTGCAGAAAATATTACTTGCTCAGAAATGGAACAGGGTAATGCAGTTCAAGAGAAAATCTTCTTATACACAGGTTTAAGCCAGAGATTTCCCTAACTATGATGATGTGATTTTTCATAATAATCATAAATATTAAGGTAAATGAAAAACCATTACTCTCTCTTTTGCACTAATGCATTGCTTTAGCTATAGAAAGCAATACCAGATTCAAGTCTAATTACTTCTATTTCATTTCTGCTATTTTCTATTCTCTTTATTGTTTTGTTGTCTGAGTCTACAATAGTTTCTTAAAGGATGCAATATTTCTTTATCAAATAGCAACACAAATATTGTAAATGAGTAATTCCTTAGAAATTAAATGAAGCCAGTCAAAAAAGTAGAGTGAAATATAAATCATTGCTTTCTTCTAACAACAAGCCTATGGAGTAAGCAAAAAGATGTTTTAAATAAGGAATAATATTAAAACTCAGGTCTTGTTGATGATTTAATTCTCACAGGGAACACTGATTCTTAGGACCTAGATACCTCAAAGTGAATCTATTTATACTCTCCAACACTCACCTTTTAAGTTAAGAGTTGCACAAGTTTATAAAGACTGTGAAAAGCCCTTTCTTTTGTTATATTTGTTCTCAAGTTTCAAGGGCATCAACTTTATCTTTAACACTTCCAATATTAAAAATTATATTCATGAAGTTTTTATTCATATTTTTTGGTCCAAATGGAAGGTCGCAATCCATTTTGATTTAGTTCTTTGAAGAGATTCTGCTTTCTGACATTTTCTTGAACATGTTGCAACATCAGAGGAGTAGAGGTTTAAAAACTGTTTTGGCATGATGATGGTCTCAGCTGTGTGATGAAGCTGGGAGATCTGTTTGCATAGTAGTTTAATAGATACCAGGTTAAATTTTTATTTGGATTTTTTTTTCTTGTGGGTAGGAGAGTTATATATACCTCTTATTTCTTCCTTCTATATTCATTCTCCCTCTAAATTCACAGAGGTCTGAAATTCCCATATTCTTTTTCTCTCTTATTTTGTATCCCCCCTATCCCTTTTCCTCCACTCTCCCTCATAACCACAGCCTCCAGGGTGTCCATTCATGTCCACTGGTTTTGGAAAGTGTTTTATGTTATTGAATCATCAGCTATATAAATGTCCAGCATGTGTTTTCATACTTCTGATGTACTTTGTTATACATTATTCTGTCAAATTTCTTCCATTCTGTTGTAAATAGCTGCATTTCATCATTCTAGTAGCTATATAGTACTCTGTGGTGTGTATGTACCACATCTTTTGGCTGCAATCACCAGTGGATGGATACTTAGGCTATTTCTATGTCCGAGCTACTGCACACAGTGCTGTAATGAACATTGTAGAACATATGGACTTTTGTGTTGATGGTTTCATAGTTGTGGATTGATGCCCAAGAGTGAGACTGCTGGGTCATGAGGTATTTCCTTTTTTAGATTTTTATGCAAAGTCCAGATTGCTTTCCTTGATGGTTGGACCAGTTTACATTCCCCACAACAGTGTGGTTCCTTTTGCTCTGCATCCACTCCAATACTTGTTGATGGGGAGTTCTTTTAATAAATTGCATTCTCCCTTCTGGCCTGCAGACAGAGGCAAGAGGGGAGCAGCACCCACTGCTGGGGCAGACCAGGTGCGCAGGGGAGCGTGTTCCTGCATCACCATTTTGCAACAGGGACCTTTCTTTGGTGGAGACTGTGTGAAACCAGCAGAAGGCTCCCTGAGGAGCCATAGGTGAACTGGGAGGCTTGCCCATGCCAGGCCCCTTCTAGCCTGCAGTCCCAGCCCAGAGGGTAGTGGCACCCACCTCTGGGGCAGACCGGGCGTGCAGGGGAGCACATCCCTGGCACTGGCATTTTGCAGCAGGGACCTTTCTTTGGTGGAGACTGTGTGAAACCAGCAGAAGTCTCCCAGAGGAGCCAGAGGTGAGCTGGGAAGTTCGCCCAAGATGCCGGCCAGTACCAGCAACACAGTGTCCCAAGGAATATGGCAAATTAGAAAACAGGCAGTAGGGAGTAAAAAAACCACATGCAACCCAGCAACTCCTCAGGAAAAAAGCACACCACAAAAAGAAAACCATCTACCAGATTGCAACGACAGTAATTTGGAAGAACTTCTGAGCCTTCCAGATAGAGAATTTAAAATTGCCGTGATTAAAAAACTGACAGAAATCATAAAGGAAAACAGTGATAAGGGAAAAATAATTAATGACCAGAAGAATGAAATTGAGTCCCTAAAGAGGGAAGTAAAAGAAATGCAAGAGATTAAATAATTAATGGAGGCGCTAAAGAACTCTGGAAAAGCAATAAAAGCAGAATAGATGAAATGGAAGAACGAATAAGTACTCTTGAAGACACAGAAATAAAAAGAACTAAAACAGAAAAAGAAGGAGAAGTACGAAGGAAAAAGACCGAAGAAAGACCTCGGGAACTATCTGACTCCATGAGGAAAGGAAATATAAGAGTTATAGGAATCCCAGAAGGAGAGGAGAGAGATGTAGGAACAGAGAAAATATTCAAGGATATAATTGAAGAGAACTTCCCAAACGTGAAGAAGGAGCTGAAAATTGATAAACAAGAAGCAAGAAGAACACCAAACATCCATGATGAGAGGAAAAATACAGCAAGACACATAATAGTAAAGCTCCCAAGAATCCAAGACAAGGAAAAAATAATGAAACTGACAAGAGGGAAGAAACAGATAACATTCAAAGGAAAACCAATCAGACTGACATCCGACTTCTCCAAAGAAACACTACGGGCAAGGAGAGAGTGGAGGGACATAGTCAACAGACTCCAAGAAAACAGATGCCAACCAAGAATACTCTATCCCACAAAGCTCTCCTTAATCATGAAGAAAGAATAAGGACCTTCCCAGACAAACAGAAACTCTGGAATTTCATTACGACTAAACCCCCACTCCAAAAAATACTACGAGTCTCAAAGCCAGAACCGAAGAGGGACAAATAACAACAAAAGAAGGCCAAAAAAAAAAAAGCTATTAAAAGAATAAATAAATAAAATCAAAGGAAAGACAAACACAATGGCAAATACAGATGCTAACATATCAATGCTAACTCTAAATGTAAATGGACTAAACTCTTCAATAAAAAGACACAGAGTCGCAGGCTGGATTAAGAAACAAAATCCAACCTTTTGCTGTCTCCAGGAAACATATTTAGCTGCAAAAGATAAAAATAGACTCAAAGTTAAAGGATGGAAAACAATTCTACAAGCAAATGGACCAAAAAAGAAGGCAGGAACAGCTATACTCATATCAGATAAAACAGATTTCAAACTCAAAAAGATAAAAAGAGACCCCATCGGTCATTACATTATGATCAAGGGGACAATACTTCAAGAAGAAATAACACTCATTAACATATATTCACCAAACGAAGGAGCACCAAAATATATCAGACAACTATTGTCATCTCTGAAAACAGACATCAGAGAAAAGACATACGTAGTGGGAAACTTGAACACACCACTATCAACAATGGATAGATCAACGAGACAAAAAATAAGTAAGGACACTACAGCTCTAAATAAGGATCTAGAGAGCTTGGGCTTAACAGACATCTATAGAACACTAAACCCAAAAAAATCTGAGTATACATTTTTCTCAAGCGCACACGGATCATTCTCCAGGATCGATCACATACTGGGGCACAAGACAAACATCAACAGATACACCAAGATTGAAATCATAACAACCATCTTTTCTGACCATGAAGGTATCAAACCAGAAATAAACCATAAAAAAGAAGGCAAGGAACTCTCCTACCTCATGGAGATTGAAACCCACACTACTGGAAGACCACTGGACTAAAGAGGAGATCAAAGAAGAAATTAAATTTTTTTTAATTGAATGACAATGAGGACACCAATTTCCTAAATGTATGGGATGCAGCAAAAACAGTAATAAGTGGAAAATGTATAGTAATAGAGGCTCACATCAAGGAACAAGAAAGAACTCAAAGAAACAACCTAATCTTGAAGCTCAAAGATCTAGAAAAAGAACAACAAAAAAACCCCAAAACCAGTAGAAGAAAAGAAATAATAAAAACCAAAGAAGAAATAAATGAAATCAAAATTAAAATAACAATCCAAAAGATCAATGAAACCAAAAGTTGGTTCTTCGAAAAAATAAATAAAATAGACAAACCCCTACCCAGGCTCACAAGGGAAAAAAGGGAGAAAGCACAAATAAACAGGATCATAAATGAAAGAGGAGAAATGACAACAGACACAGCAGAAATCAAAAGAATAATCAGTAACTACTATGGACAGTTATATGGAAACAAGTTCAACAATCTAGAGGAGATGGACAAATTCCTACAACTCTACAATCACCCAAAGCTAGATAAAGAAGAAATAGAACACCTAAACAGACCAATGACAAGCAGCGAAATTGAAATGGTAATCAAAACCTCCCCAAAAACAAAATCCCAGGACCTGATGGATTTACAAATGAATTCTACCAAACATTCAGAGAGGAATTAGTGCCTATCCTTCACAAACTCTTCCAAAAAATTGAGAAGGAAGGTATAATACCTAACACGTTCTATGAAGCCAACATTACACTAATACCAAAACCGACAAGGACAACAGAAAAAAAGAAAACTATAGGCCAATCTCCCTAATGAACACTGATGCAAAAATCCTCAATAAAATTTTAGCTATCAGAATCCAAGAGTGTATCCATAAGATAATTCACCATGACCAAGTAGGATTCATGCCAGGGACACAAGGATGGTTCAACATCCGAAAATCAATCAACGTTATCCAACACATCAACAAAAAGAAATATAAAAACCATATGACAATATCAATAGATGCCAAGAAAGTTTTTGACAAAGTGCAACACCCATTCATGATAAAAGCCCTTGAAATTCTTGGGATACAAGGAACATACCTCAACATCATAAAGGTCATCTATGACAAGCCAACAGCCAGTATCATTCTCAATGGTGAAAAGCTGAAAGCATTTCCATTAAGATCTGGAACAAGACAAGGATGTCCACTCTCACCACTGCTTTTCAATATAATACTGGAAGTCCTAGCCAGAGCAATAAGACAAGAGAAAGACATACAAGGAATCCAAATAGGAAAAGAAGAAGTCAAACTATCACTATTTGTAGATGATATGATAATCTACATAGGAAACCCCAAAAAGTCCACAGAAGAACTAATTAAACTCATCAATCAGTTCAGCAAAGTGGCAGGATACAAGATCAACATGCAAAATTCAGTAGCCTTCCTATACACAAACAATAAATCTGAAGAAGAAGAAATCAAAAAAACCATCTCTTTTATTATCGAAACAAAAAAATCAAATACTTGAAATAAATCTAACAAAAGAGATAAAGGACCTTTACAAAGAAAAGTATAAAACACTGTTAAAAGAAATAGAAGAAGATACAAAGAAATGGAAAGACACCACATGCACATGGATTGGAAGAATAAACATTATTAAAATGGCCATCCTACCAAAAGCAATATACAGATTCAATGCTATTCCAATAAAAATTTCAATGTTATTCTTCAAAGAAATAGAACAATTATTGATGAAATTTATATGGAATCACCAAAAACCCCGAATAGCCAAAGCTCTCCTGAAAAAAAAATAAGGGAATGGAGGCATCACACCCCCAGATTTCAAATTATACTACAAAGCCATAATCATCAAAACTGCATGGTATTGGAACAAGAACAGACATACAGACCAATGGAATCAAATAGAAAATCCAGAAATAAACCCACAGATTTATGATCAACTAATATTTGACAAAGGAGCAAAGAATATGCATTGGAGCAAAGAAAGTTTATTCAATAAATGGTGCTGGGAAACCTGGGTCACTACATGCAAAAGAATGAAGCTTGACTACTACCTCACTCCATACACAAAAACCAACTCAAAACGGATTAAAGAACTAGACATAAGACCTGAAACCATAAAATACATAGAAGGAAATATAGGCGAAACACTATGGGATATGCACATCAAAGTCATCTTTACAGACACATCACTCAAAGCAGTGATAGTGAAGGCAAAGATAAACAGCTGGGACTACATCAAATTAAAGAGCTTCTGCACAGCAAAAGAGACAGTAACAAAAACAAAGAGAAACCCCACCAACTAGGAGAACATTTTTGCACACAACACTAATGATAAAGGACTGATCACAAAAGTCTGCAAAGAGCTGATGAGACTCAACAACAACAAAGAAAATAATCCTGTCAAAAAATGGTCAGAAGAGCTAAAAAGAAACTTCTCTGAAGAGGAAATGCAAATGGCCAACAGGCATATGAAAAAATGTTCACCATCACTCGTAATCAAGGAAATGCAAATCAAAATTACCATGAGATACCATCTAACACCAGTGAGAATGGCACATATTAATAAAACTAGCAACAACAAATGCTGGCGAGGTTTTGGAGAAAAAGAAACTATTTTGCACTGTTGGTGGGAGTGCAAACTGGTCCAACCACTATGGAGAGCTGTGTGGAGATTTCTTGACCTACTAAACATAGAGCTTCCGTATGATCCAGCAATTCCACTCCTAGGTATTTACCCAAAGGACACAGAAACATCAACTCCAAAGAGCACCTGCATCCCTATGTTTATAGCAGCACTGTTTACAATAGCTAAGCTTTGGAATCAACCCAAATGCCCAAAAATAGATGACTGGATCAAGAAGATGTGGTCCATATACACCATGGAATATTACTCAGCATTCAAAAAAGATAAACACATGCAATTTGCAGCAACATGGATGGCGCTAGAACGGATCATGCTCAGCAAAATAAGCCAGAAAGAAAAAGAAAAATACCGGATGGTCTCACTCATAGCAGGAATCTAGAAAACTTAAATAAGGGACCAGGAAAATGAATAACTATAAGAAAGAAAATATCAAAATCGACAACTATGAACCAGAGACACTCTATGGAGGGTGGGGGCCGGGGAAAGGAGGGCTTGGGGTCAAAATAAGGGGGTTGTAATTGTATGGGGAATATAAAAAAAATTTAAATTAAAAAAAATACTTTCAAAAATAAAAAAAGGTGGCTAAGTTAAAATGAGGCCTCCAGGGTGGGCCCCAGTATGACTGGTGTTTTCATAAGAAGAGGGAGGAGAGACACTGGGAAATCCTATGCACAAAGGCATGATAGTGTGAAAAGGCAGCATGACAGTGTGAAAAGGCAGGAAGACAGTGGCCATCTGGAAACCAAGTGGAGAGGCCTCAGAGGACTATGACTCTGCTGGCATCTTGATCTTGGAGTTCTGACCTCCAGAACTGGGAGAAAACAAACATTGTTTATACCGATCTATGTGGTATTTTGTTATTGCAGCCCTAGCCAATGAATACCATGACTAATAATTAAAAAGTTGCATTTACATGGAAAAAAATTGCATTCTCAATGGTGTGAGATGTTGTCTCATTGTAATTTTAATCTGGATCTCTCTTATTAGATGTGATGATGCACATTTTTTAAAATCTGTCTTTGGCCTTCTGGATACCTTCTTTGGTGAATTGTCTGTTCATATAGGCAGTTCATTTATTAAATGATTTTTTAAGACTTATTTATTTATGCATGCAAAAGTTGGGGTGTTAACCAGAGGCACAAGGGGTGAGAGGATTCACCAGGGAGAGCAGGGAGCAGAACAAGCAGATAGACTGAAATACACTGCTGAGGGGAGCAGCAGGCAGGACAGGAGAGGTCTGCTGCACCATGTGAGTTGTTCCTTCACCAGCTGGGCATAGAACTTGTGCTGCAGTGGCTGCAATAGCTTGATAGCTCTGTCTTTAACCCCTGTGACACCAGGGGTTAGGGAGGCTTTAATTATTATTGAATTTTATTAATGAAAATATAAGGCAACAACATTCACAAATAATGGAATGAAGAAGTATTGTAGCTGATTTTTAAAAAGGCAATCAAGAGTCTCAAGAGCAGACAAACAGAAGTAATGGAGAGAATTGATGAGCTTGAAAATACAATGTTGGTGAACACAAGACTAGAACAAAGTAGAGAAAAAATAATTAAAATATGGAAGCCATGTAAGAGGTCTCTGGGGCAAAGCAAAGAGAAATAATATACATATTGTGGGGATCCCAAAAGGCAAAGAAAAAGAAAAAGATACAGAAAACCTATTGAAAATATAACCATGGAAAACCATCCTGATCTGGGAAATTAACCAGACTTTGTGATCCAAGAAACCCAAAGAGTTCCAAACAAGATAAGACCAGACAGACACAGACTGAGATATATTATGATATATCTGTTGAAATCCAATGACAAGGACAGAATATTAAAAGCATCAAGAGAAAGAAGGGTCACCTACAAGGGAACACTAATTAGACTGTCAGAGAGTAGCATGAAGCACCTGCACAAACATTAAATATGAGCAGGAAGTAACTGGAAGGAGATATGTAAAGTACTTAAAGAAAACGACTTCCTTTCATAAACATGCAATAGAGGTGAAAAAGAAAAATTCACACATACAATTGCTCACACACTGTGGTCAACCCTGAGGTGGTGTGACCACTTGAGGAGTACAATGCCAGTACACAGCAAATGGTATGACCTCTCCTGCCCACGTGCACATCTCAACTGACTAGATCAGAAATTGATGGCAGTTCCATTTTCCTTGGATTCTAGCAAAATTGAAATCTACCATGTTTATACACCAAAACCACTTGGCTACTTATATAATTCTGGAATTCTGCAGTTTCTCCTTCAGAATGCTATAAGCATTGCCCACTGTGGTCTGGCACTGATGGTCAAGGAAAAGTTGTTTCAAGCCTGGTTGCTCCTGTTCCCCTTCCCCCTTCCTGCCACAATGCATTTCACCTTTGCCTACATCCCCAGAGAATTTTTGCTTTGAATTTGAGGTTCTATGAACTTATCAAAATTTACCAAAAGTTGCCTTGGTATTGACCATTCTGTAGCACACAGATATATTGAATGAATTCATTCATTCAGCAAATAATATATTAAGCACTACCACGTACAGGCATTATTCTGGATTTTGTGGATATGTCAGTGAAAACAGGGACAAAGGCCTTTACCTCAAAGGAATTATGTTCTCATGGAGGGAGACAATTAGTAAACATGAACTATTTTCAGTACTCTGAAAGTGGGTAATGACCTGCAAGGTAAAGATAATTTGCAATTTTTTAATAAGTTAGATCAGATAGATGTGATTTGGAAGTCACATTTGAACAAAGAGTCGAAAGTGAAAACTATGAGATTATCCTGGAAGAAGAAGGGCCAGAAGGAGCAGCCAGACCTGAGAAGCTGTAAAGGGGTCAATGCTGTGGTGGAAAGTGAGATGGGAGGGGATATAGAGGAAGCAAGCCTGGGGGCTAGATCTGACAGGACTCTGGAACCATTGTGGGGTCTTTATCTTTCTCTGTGAGCTACATGAGAACCATTGCAAGTTTTGGAGTGGAGACAACTTGATCCAATTTATGCTGTAAAAGGAACATTCCACATTCCAACAGGTCTGTTAAGAATAGACAAAGGTGGGAAAAGATTCAGCTCTTTTACTTCAGAAACACTTAAAAAACTAAATCTATGATAAACTAAAAAACTAAATCTATGATAAAACTAAATCATTACTTTTTTCAATTTATCCTGGTATTGTCTTCAGAATAAGATTTATACATAGTATGGGTCTTTTGGCCAACTCCTCAAATCTATTATTTATCATCTTTACAGATCTTTATGTTCCCATCATTTGGTAAATTTCCTCAAATGTATTTTCTTTTTTTTTTTTTAAAGATTTATTTATTTATGCAAAAGAACTGGGGTACAGGCTAAAGGTGCGGGGTGTGAGAGGATTCACCAGAGACAGAGTGGGGAACAGAACAGGCAGATTGACTGAAATGTACTGCTAAGGGGAGCAGTGGGTGAGTCAGGAGAGGTCTGCTTCGCCATGTGGGTCACCTCCCTGGTCCGGGATTGAACTCATGCTGCAGTGGCTACAGATAGCTTCATAGTGCTGTGCCTTAACCCTTTGCGCCACCAGAGAGGCCCTCAAATGTGTTTTCTGTTTATTGATTCATTCTATAGATATTCGCTGCTTTCAGTAAGTTAATCACTGGTCCAAAGTTGAAGGTATACAGGGGAGCAGATGGCCAAGGGCCCTGTTTCATAGATGTTTGCAAGTGGAAGAGACAGACAACATACCAAGTAGACAAATAGCACACATGATGAATTCATTTAACAGGAGTATATGAAGGATATAAAATGGGAATAAGGGATGGGGTAGGAGTATTAAATATTTGGGTCAAAGGGAGTCTTCTGGGGTGATATCTATCCTAGACCTAAGAGAGAAGAGAAACCAGCCATATGATTAAGCAGAGATCCATCAAGACAGGGGGACTGCCATAATCTGCGCAATAGGAATGAAGTCAGCATGTTTTGAGCAAGGAAAAGAGGGCGATATGGAATGGGCAGGTGAGCAGGTGTAGGCAGTAAGGTCAGAAAAGTATACAGAAACAAATGGGATTTCAAAGGTGATCATTGAGGATTTTGAGCAGGACATGGATGTGGTCTGATTTACATTGCTAAAAGGCCAGGGTAGAGCAGGATTTTTTAAGCAAGGCATGGAAAGCAAATCATCAAGGAGATTAATAAATCTCATTGCATTACATTAAAAATTCTATGACCAAAACACATGATTTTAAAAGTAGAGCAACAACCAACCATAAAACTAACCAATGATCAGTATCCAGAAAATGTAAAAATATTTCCTATGAAACAATAAGGAAAAAATCAATAGACAAATAAACTGAAAATATTAATGGGAAAATATGTCATTAAGCAATAAAACATGCTCAATATGACTAATCTTCAGACTTTAAAAGGTACATGATTCTATTTCCCACACCAGATTGGTAAAAATCATTAAACTTACAATAAAAAGTGATGGAATGGATTGTTACAATAAGAACCCATATGCTGCTGGGGTATGATAATTGATAAAAAATTTGGAGAACAGTTTGGTAATATTAAGAAAAACCAAAGGTGAAGGTGCTCCTTCACTTTAAACCAGAAGTTCCAATACAGAATATATATATCTTAGATAAATCCCTGAAAATATATGCAAGGAAATTCACCAAATAATCCATAGTCCATAGTAGGTGTCTTGGTGTGTTTGGGCTGTAACAAACTACCACAGAATACATGACTAGTAAACAATAGATACTTATTTATCACATTACTGGAGTTTACAAGTCAGATCAGGGTGTCAGTTTGGTCAGATTTTGGTGAGAATCTTCTTCTAGGTACAGACTTCTGGCTGTGTTTATGCATGGTCATAGGGACAGTGAAATCTAGGGTCCTTTTTATGTGTATTAATAGAATCACATTCATTGGAACACCACCATTATGACCTAATCTCCTTCCAAAGTCTCTATCTCCAAATATCACCAAATTGGGAAATAGGGTTCAACATACAAAAGTGGCAGAGGGGCAGAGAGTGAGGATGGGCATGAACATTCAGTTTATAGGAGTAGGTAGATTTGTTTGTAATTGCAAAGAAGAGATAAACTAAGTACTAACAAGAAAATAGGTAAATACCACACAGCAGTGAAAATGAATGAATAAGGGTCATAGGTATCAAACTGAATTAATCTCACATGCAATGAAATGAAAGAAAATTGCAGAAAAGTACATTTAATATGATACATATGAATACAGCTAAAGACATACAAAGTGATATATTGTTTAGGAAACCAAATGTAAGGATAAGAATATATATAAAAGCATGAGATGAATAAATATAAAATTCAATTTAATGCTTACTTTGATGGGGAGAGATACCCAAGGATTTTCATTAGGTCATTAAATTCTATTATTCTATTTCTTAAGATATATTGTTGGTATATGGGTAGAGATTTGGAGTGTTTTTTGTTTTTTGGTTTTTTTTTTTTAGATTACAAAATCATATTATGAAATTTTTAAGACCTGGAAACCGTATAAAGCAAAAACAAAAATAAACCCTTTAAGCTGCTTGAAGAAAATGGCAAGTGAGCGTGAAAGCAGATATACCCAGCGGAGAGTTGACTAATATTAATTCAGATAAAAAATGGCAGTTGGGGGAAATTCAAGGTGGATTTGGTGACAATTTAGTGGCGTCCGTTAACGAATTGAAGAGATGAATCATATATGATCCTAGACTATTGACTTGAGAAATAGAATGAATGTAGGACTACTTTTGAGATTGAGAACCATGATATAAATATGTTTTGAGCTGGAAGGACATCATGAAGTTCAGTTCAGAATATATTAAGTTTGATATGCTTAGCAGGCATCCAAAGTAAAAACATCAGATTGACAGATATGAGTAAAGACCTTAAGGAAAGAGATGTGAATTTAAGAGTCATTTACATGTAACTGGCAATACACTACCTGAACAGAGATGGTAGATAAAGTAGAAGGAACACAGGAGTGATCGATGGAGTTTCTACTGTTGTCTGATGAGGAGATAGGACAGAAACTTGAAAAGGCATCAAGTGATATAAGAAATCAAATGACAGGATGGTAGTGAGGGAGGAGTTAATTCTGCTGAAGTCAAGTTGAATGTGGAGAGAGAAGTGCCAATATGAAAGCTGTAGATATCTTGAGAAGAGATATTTCTGTGCTGTGGTCAAGGGCAGAACACAGATTGGACCAAGCTCAAGAATAAATGGGAGCAGTGGGGATGGATTAACTCACTTATGAAAAAAAAATACAAATACAGCTGAGGCCCCTTTTTTTACCCCTCCACCTTCTCATTCCCCTCCTGTTTCAGAGTGAGTCACTGTTTTGAAGATGATGAACACCCTTTCCGTTACATTCCCATCCCTTTTTCCATATGCTTATTTACATAATTAAAATGACTTGTGTTTTATTTGTACTATCATTTTTGACACGGTGTGCAATTTGAATTTTTCACACCATCTTAAAATTTTGAGTTATAGTTATGTGACTCCTGCAGATGAAGATTAGTCACTTATTTTTAAAGTTTATACAATAGTACTCTATTGTATCACTATAAGACAATCTATTTCATTTGTCCCCTATTTATGAATAGTTAGTTGGATATCCATTTGTGTTGTGCATAACTCCTTAGACACATGTTCATAATTTCTGTTGTCCATATACCTTGAAGTTGAACTTCTGAAGTTCTAGATTATGAAAACAAGAGGCCAAGGCAGGAAAGTCAAAATCATCACAGATCTGTGGAGCAGTTCTAGCCGCCCAAGCTGAACTCAAAAAAGAGTGGAGATTCAGATCTTGGAAATGGAGGTTGGTAAGAAAAAGAGCACTCCAGGAATCAGAGGGGCTGAAACAGATTTCCAGGATTTGATTTGCAAGTATACATGTGGGAGGTGTGTGGAGAGACCTGAGGTTTGGGCCAAGATGGACCTTATTGTTAGAACCAAGCACCTTGGCTAGAGAATAACTCTGTTATATCCCCAAATTGATTGACATATCTTTCTACATTTGGACTGGCCCTGGGAAGATGAGAGCGACCTTACCTGCCAGTGGGAATCAGCAGGTCCCAACTATGACTGGGGAAGGCCAGTGCCAGGGCTGACATTAGTCAGGTGGTACGATGTAGTTGGGCTCCACTCTGGGAGAGGACACCCTGTAGGTCTCACGGACCTACATCCACATCCTTAATCCTGCCCATGAATAAAGGCAGTTTTGCAATTGAGAGAGGCAGTAGCAGGAGAAGGATATAAGTAAGAGCAAATATGTTAGCAAATATGATTTAAGGAAGCTACATAGGACATTTGGAAAGACAAATTATTTTTTTTAAGTTTGTAATATTCTTATATGTTACCACATATAAGAGGGCTGTTTTCCAAATATTGTGTTTTTACCAATGTAGCTCTAAGTATGAACCTTAGGTTGTGCTTCTTAAACTGTAAAAGGAAGGGCATTGTGTAGAATCTGTTGACAATTGCACAAATGTAATAAATACTATCTCTCTGAACGTGACAATATGCCATTTGAAGATTTTTTTTAAGATTTTTTTAATTTATTTATTTATACATACAAGAGATGGGATATAGGCCAGAGGTTTGGGGTTAGGGGAGTGAGAGGATTCACCAGAGACAGAGTAGGGAGCAGAATAGGCAGATTGACAGAGATACACTGCTGAGGGGAGCAGTGGACAAGACAGGAGGGGTCTGCTGCTCCATGTGGGTAGCTCCTTGGCCAGGCCTAAAACTCATGCTGCATTGGCAGCGGATAACTTCAAAGTGCTTAGACTTAACCCCTGTGCCACCAGGGAGGTCCCTATTTCAAGATTTTAATTGAGTAAACAGAATTTAGAGAACATTAAGAAAAAAGAAAAAGCTTACTAAAGAAATACTGTACTCACGTTAGACCAACCAAAGACTTCTTAGAGATCTGGCAGCTTCTTCTACCAGTACCCCCTTGAAAAGGCTGGAATAGATGCCATATCAAACAGGGAGGTGTTTGCTGGGACCATAATAGAGCTTTTGGCATATATGAGCCCTTTGCTCCTTTATGCAATTCGGGCGTTTCAGAGTTTTTAATAATAATAGTAATTATAGTCTATGTCTAGACAGTAACTTTTCCCCTTTGTGAGATAATAGCTGTGAAAGTCTTGACTCTCATGCTCACAATCTCAGGAAATAGGAGGAAATATTGCCACACAGAGGTTCTCATGTCCCAGGGGGTGGGGAGGCAGCCCCTCCCCCGACTCCGCAGCTGTGCTGGGGTCTGGGTTCTCAGTACCTGTGATGGAGGGTGCTGCTCCTGGGCTGATTTTATTAAGATCCACCAACAATAGAATGTGCTGTTATTTTATGTGCCACTAATTTAGAAAGTTGCTGCTGGCTCTAATTGTAATACACTATCAACACTGAGGCACACCTTGCTTTCATAGATGAGAACACGTGAAAACAGAAGGGGAAATGTATCTCAGAGTGGATGAAAAACAGTGCTTACACTGTTGTATGGAGTATCTTGGAAGAAAGTGGGCAGGAAGTTGTGCACAGCTTGAACTTTCAAAGCAAAACAAAAATGGCAGGAAGTTTTATTTCAGAAAAAGTCATAGGCAACCTGAAAGAACTCAACAGGCAGGACGGAGGACTCGGGCAGGTCCCTGAGAAGGCCTGGGGCTTGGTGCAGGGGCCCGTGCAGCTTGCGAGCCGTGGTTGATGTGGGCAGATGAACAGCCATGAGGTGAACAGCCATCAGGACAGGTGCAGCGGGGCACGACCGAAATACACCAGGGAACCAGCATTCTCTCCATGACTGGAAAGAATAATCTGCATGTAGGGGGCTTGGGCCTGGCTGCTGGGTGGCCTGCAGTCAGAGTACTGCAGGTGCTTTGAGGACCTGAGGCGGTGGCCAGGAAAAGGAGGGACACCATCTTCAGGTTGGACTGAGAGTGGGTATTTCCTGGGTTAAGGGTGAGTCCACAGGTTTGGGAACCTTGGAAATAACTGAGATGGAGTTACTCTCTATTCCAGGAAAAGCTGAGATTCCTGCTGGAAGGCGATGCAGACCTAGCTATGAGAGCTCATTTACAAATCAGACCACGTTTCTGATCGTTTGAGGTGAAGAGTAAAACAAACACATCATGTTCAGTTATAGGAGGAACCACTGAGTTGTGGGGGATTAACCAAGGTAGATAGGCAATGGGGGTGGAAACAGAGCCAGGCTAGGATCCACAGATTACCCAGGATTTGGGATTGTTGAACAGGAACAACAGGAAAGCACCCCCAAGTTCCTGTCCCCCAGTTACTGGCAGAAATCATAAGGGGATGTCTTCTCTCACAGGAACAATGTTATTCTCAAGGTGGTCTTTCTGCCCTCAGCGACTTGCTACAGCAAGGGAGGAGAGAGAGAGAGAAAGAGAGAACACTCGTGAACACTCACCTGGGTTTGTCTGCCACAGTTCATGCCAGAGTGTTTCCGGGAGAGATGACATCAGCCAAGCAGAGAAACTGAAGGTGGTGGTATGTCCAGCTGTCCAGCTCATTCCAGGTGAAAGAAGCTCAGCTAAAGGGGAGTATTCTCTGAAGAACCCATGAAAATGCCTCATGAAAGAGAATCAGCTTCCATGTGACCAGGCCTAAACAGCAGTGATGGTGGCCCATCCTAGTAGTCACCATGGGAGGCCTCTTTTGTCCCCTTACTGCCTCTTCCTCTCTCCCCCTACTCCTTAAGCCTGGGATTAGCTGATAACTGTGGCTAGTAGCTGGGAGAGGAGAGATGAAAGTGCAGGTGATTTATTCCCTTTCTCCTTGCAGGGGAAGTAGAAAAGCCCATCAAGATAGTCTTCTCACTGTGGGGGACCAGTTGGAGACAGTGAGAAGCTCCTAGGGAAATGCAGGACATTTGAATTGCTGTGTGTGACCAAAGGCATCTGAAAGGCTAGTGCACTGTAAGAGTGAGCAGAGATGCCATGGAGCTTGCTCTAGATTTTATCCAATAGACAAGAAGAAACCAGCTATTCTTAGAGTCTCTAACGGGCAATAGGGAGAAAGAAAATTGTTTTCATCATGTCCATTTAAGAATTATATTTGCATTCATCAAACTTCTGAAAATGTCTGACCTTAGCATTGCTTCAGGTCAAGGGGTCTCATGTTGGATTCTGTTTTGTTTTTTAAAAGATTTTATTTATTTATACAAGAGCAGGGGTACAGGCCAGAGGCGCGGGAGGGAGAAAGGATTCCCCAGAGACAGAGCGGGGAACAGAACAGGCAGACAGACTGAAAGCACTGCTGAGGGGGGTAGCGGGCGAGATAGGAGATGTCTGCTGCGCCATGTGGGTATCTCCCTGGCCAGCCGGAAATGGAACCGGTGCTGCAGAGGCTGCGGACAGCTTTATAGAGCTGTGCTCAACCTGCTGCGCCACTGGGGAGGCCCCAGTGGATTCTGTTTTATAAAGTTCTACATTCACATGTGAATCAGTGAGTTACCTCATTCCTCTAAACCCCACTTTACATGTGAATTAAGATCAAAATAATTTTTGTTTGTAAAAGGTTTAGGTCTGCACTGTCCAGTACAACAGACATTACTATTAACTCCTGGAAATGTGAATCTGAATTGAGAGGAGTTGTGACATTAAAAATACACACTGATGCAACAACTTTGCTGCAGTGATAAGAGTTCAGAAATATTTGATTGAATGAGACACATTATTATAATTAATTTTACTTTTTTAAAACTTATTATGTCTGTAAGACAATTAAAATTCCATATGCATAGTACCAGGAAGGGCACAAAGTAGGGTTTTTTTTTTTTAAGATTTATTAATTTTTTAAAAAAGATTTATTTATTTATACAAGCACTAGGTACAGTCAGAAGCACGGGAGAGTGAGAGAATTCACCAGAGCCAGAGTGAGGAACAGATCAGGCAGGCTGATGAAACACACTGCAGAGGGGAGTAGCAGGTGCAGCAGGAGAGGTCTGCCACGCCATGTGGGACCCTTGCTGGCGGCCAGGAATCGAACCGGTGCTGCAGAGGCTTTAGGCAGCTTCGCAGCCCAGTGCTCAATCACTGCGCCACCAGGGGAGGCCCAAGATTTATTAATTTTTATACAAGAACCGGGGTACAGGCCAGATGCGCGGGAGGGTGAGAGGATTCACCAGAGACAGAGCAGGAAACAGAACAGGTGGACTGATGAAATACACTGCTGAGGGGAGAGCAGGTGAGACAGGAGAGTCTGCTTCGCCATGTGGGACCCTCGAGGTTGCGGACAGCTTTACAGTGTGTCACTCAACTGCCTGTGCCACCAGGGAGGCCTACAGAATAGGTTTTCTATGATTCGGCAGACCAGCTCCAGTTCTGGAGCCCTCTGTGGCTTTCTCAGGCTTTTATTGAGCTTTTACATGCAGTACTGCAACAAGGTACAAAGGAGGCATGTGTGTGGGGGGGGGGGGCAGGAGGAGGAGGAACCAATGAGTTGTAGGGGATTAACCCACGTAGATAGGCAGTGGGGGTGGAATCAGATCCAGGCCTTCACTCTGGGCTTCTCTGGTGTTCTTTCTCCCCTTCTCTCTCTGTTCCTTGTCCTGTATACTATTGTCATGGCCCACAGGGGTAAACAATATAACTTACAACAGTGTAACAATTGCAGGTGCCCCATCAGGCAGGGCAATTCTAGAGACAGGAGGGCAGAAAAGCCTGAAAACCATTTACCGTGCGCATATGTGACTTGATTTACATTTCCATTGGGCAGCAATGATCTAGATGATACTTGATTCTTAAAAACTTAAGTAAATTTTAACTCTAATTGTGAATAAGAAATTTCATGAAGGCAGGAGTGTATGTTGTTCAGTGCTGTGTCCTGAGTATCTAAGAATGCTTGTCACATAGTAGATGTTCAATAAGCTGGTTGATAGGTTAAATGCAGAAATTTTATATATAGTCATTCTTTATGCAATAGCTGTTCTGTTTGTTTCTGCCCAGTGTGTGTTATGTTCTGTGTCCAGGCCCTATTTTGTAGTAGTATTTAAATATATTCAATCTTAATCTTTCTTAGTAGGTTGAATCCTTATGGCCCAACTCAAATACCACTTCCTCCAGGAACCTATTTCCAGCTCTTCCTCCCCATTGTTTCTTCAATCAGAAGTTATGCCTTCTTATAGATTCATATACATTGGGGAAACATTTTAATTATTTCTCGTAGGATTCTCACTTATTTGTTACAGCCTTTGACCTGCTTATAGATTTTTTCTCCTCTGACATATTAATGTAAGTTCTTTTTGAGTTTTCTCACTCTAACTTATCTCTACACTTAGCATACTGCTCTACAAAAGTCAGGGCCACAATGTGAATTTGTTGAATATAGTTAAGGGTGTCTTTGTATCCTTCTTACATCCTTCTTTTTAGAGCTTGGTATCAGGTTGTCCATTTAAGAGTCCAAGGAATGTAAAAACATGCAAAGGGAAGGGGTGGGGAAGCCGCTCTCTATGTCAACGTTATTTTCCTTTTCCATTTCCTTTTCCTTTTCCTTTTCCATGGTCCAAATACCTATCACTCAATGTCAGGGAGAGTGAAAGGAAGGTCTTCTTGGATGAGTGGGAAAAGTAGGACTATTCCAGGATTTTAATCTCACCTCCAGGGAACTGCCAACTTGCAGAGCTCAGGTTTGTGCTCAAGCAATGAACCCTGCTGACTCACCCAGTGATAAGTCTCATAAGGGAAAAGCCAGGTAGTCAGCAGGTGACCTGCTCCCTGGACTTCCAATATGAGGGCTGTGTTAACACCTAGAACTGAGGCTCCAGCAGAGCAAAGGTTCAGTTCTCAGTTAACCTCCAACACTGGTGAAAACAAACACAACAAAACCAAAATCAAAGTTTCTATGTGGAAAGATAGTCCAATTCCTCTCATGATAAATGTAGGGTAAATGTTTTTCAGGCCTTTCTGCCCTCCCACCACTAGGATTGCCCTGCCTGATGGGGCACCTGCAGTTGTTACATTGTTGTAAGCTGTGTTGTTTACGGCTGTGGGCCATGGCTCAGCATTGAGATAGTCACTAAGAGAAGCAGAGGCAGAAGAGACAGCAGTAGAGAGATGGGGAGAAAGAAGGACAGTGAGCCCAGAGTGAAGACTTGGGGGGGGGGCAAGTCTTGGAGACCTGCTGGCCTCTTTCCTGCGCCACCTCTGCTTACCATGTACCTGGTTGCTGCACTACATGTAAAAGCTCAATAAAAGGGCCTTCCCGGTGGCACAGCAGTTGAGCGCTGAGTTGCGAAGCCGGGCCACCGGATGAGGGTCCCACATAGTGCGCGGACCTCTCCTGCCTCCTGCTGCTCCCCTCAGCAGTGTACTTCCGTCCTTCTGCCTGCTCTGCTCCCCCCTCTGGCTCTGGTGAATTCTCTCACCCTCCTACACTTCTGACTGTACCCAGTGCTTGTATAAATAAATAAATAAATAAACAATAAATAAATAAATAAATAAATCTTAAAAAAAAAAAGAAAAGAAATGTTCGGTTCCTTAAAAAAAGAAAAAAACAAAAACAAAAAAAAAAAACTCAATAAAAGCCTGAGAAAGCCACCGAGGGCTCCAGGACTCTCCTTTACCCTGTCTGCTCTGATCATAGAAAACCTGCTCAGTGGCCCATCCTGTCACTACAATAACTTAAAGCATCCTTTGAAAAGGAAAACAAGAAACAAAACCCAACCCTCACATAATGAATCCTTCACCCCAAATGAAAATTCCTGGCCTCTGGCTGCATGGATTTTCTTTAAGTTCTTTCTCCAGGAGAAGGGACAGATTGCTTGGAGAGTGGCATATGAATGGAAGAGTACTCTTGGCACTCGGGGTCAAGGCAGGAGCCCAGCAGTTCAACACAATGGCTTCAGCAGAAGCCCAAGCAGTTCTTGGAAAGTTATTTAATTTCTTTGGGCCTCAGTTTCCCCTTTTGTAGTGCTAAGATTTAGATTACAGTCTGTGAGCTGTTGGTGTGCTAATTGAGATCAATTTCCTATAAGTCTAGGAGGTAAATATAATCCTCTTTTTATAGACAAGGACCTTAGGCACAGAGATGGTAAATTACCAGCTAGGTCACACTATGTCAAAGGTAGTCAGTCTGCACTTTGGAAATTTAGAATATCCACCAGGTAGGACTGCGTGGAAATGGGTATTAGAGCACCTGGCTCCCAGCAAGCACTGGATTGAGGGTGATGATGACCCATTATGTAAGCTGCCCCCACCGCCACCACTGGCTAGTCCCTTGTTCTGATAGTGGTACCTGAAGGAAATGAGGAAACTATGAATCCCCTAGGGGCATTAGCACTGATAATCAGAAGAGCTTCCTCTTTATTATCTATAATGAATCAAAGGTGTCACTGATTTATTGTATGCAGTTTAGATTTCATTTACACTGCTGAAAATTAAGCATTGTGAAGCTGTTCTCAGTCACATTCTCTCTTATATGGATAAAAACTTATTAATTTCCTAATCCTCCCTGGTACTTCAAACACTGGATAGAGCTACTTTGTCCATATAGAAAGCAACTTTGAGAGACAGGTATTTCCTTCTTCTGATACAAGATGACACTCTATTTTGTCTTTAAAAATGATCTTCCTGGTGAATAGCTCTTAAGATGGTATTGTGAATTGAAACCAGGTAGCAGCTAGACTGGCAGCCCAGGTATCCGTGGAGAATTAACTTGTCAAAATACAATCCAATTATTAGACATATTCCCTTTGTTACTCTCCTTTGTCTTTATACCATTCTGAATTTAGACCAAAGTAGGGAACATGAGAGGGAGATGAGGGGTGATATGCAGAAGATGGTAAATGAAGTCTATCCTATTGCCATGCATTTGGAGACTCTGTTGCAGCAAACTGTACATTGATCAAGACTACAGCAGCCTAATGTGTCTCAGTGCTCAGCCAAGCAGAGCTGCTACCCTCCACAGAAAGTGTTCATTTCTAAGCTTTGAGTGTGAGCCCAAGTCACTACCTGCACACCCTGTAATACATGCCTGTCCAGAGAATGAACAGCAATGATATTATCAGAGAACGAGAATGACTGATTCACAAGCTAGAAATAGTGTATTTTACAAAAAACTGCCTAGAGAAAACCACCTGTAACCATATGCTTTCCATTTGATAAAATATATCACTGGCTTTATCTATTTAAATATTACTTTTCATTGAATTTGAAAAAGTTTAAACTAATCCTAAAAAAAAGGATACCATTGTCCACCATATTTATAATTGCCATTATATATAGATAGGGAGGAAAACTGGAATATTCTATAATAATGGAGATCATCACAACCACCTTGTTTTAGAAAATTTTTGGAAACTCCACCCATAAAATGGGTATATAGAGAGTTTTAGATCACTCTCACCTCTAAATACAATCAGAAAGAAAATAAAACTAGGGTGAAATTAACTTAAATGAAGATCCAGAGCTTCATCAAGACAGGTGGAGGATTTTCCTATAGTGTTTGCTCTGAGGTTGGTGGCTTGCTCTGGGGACAGTTAGTGAAGAGACAAAGGAGGTCATAGCCAGGGCTCTGGGAGAGACAGGGGGTTGCTACTGGTCCTACTAAGCTCAGTGAATCTTACTAGAGAAACTTTATGGAAAGGGAGTGGTGCATTCAGTCTTGCCCAAGTATGGGGTCTAGGTTGAAGTCACTGGTCTATGGGACACTAGTTCCATCATGGGAGATTGGCAGCCAGCAGCAGGGATAAGAGAAGCTCCCTCTCCACCCCTTGGCAAGATAAGGCAAAGGGAAATTTGGTGGCTGTGCTATGTCTAGAGCTGATGTGGGCTCAGTTGAGAAGAGTTGGGTAGCAGGCAGGGCAGGTGGGAGAGACTACTCTCCAACTCCCTGTAAACATACCTAAGCAAGCAATTCAAAGGCCTTGGCAGACCAAGGCTGCTATTGGACAAATTGGGACCCACAAATCATGCCTACCATTCCTTGCTAAGCAGCACAACACAATTTTTATCTGGCTGCTCTGGCTATACAAGTCACACCTGGCACCCATTGCGAGGTGACTTAAGATTGATTGAACACATCCCAAGCCATAGGAGGAAGCAGCAAGGTGATAGGACAGCAATTTAGGATCTCCAAAGTGCTAAACAACTTGCTCTGGAGACAGCAGAGAGGAGGCAGAAGTTATCCATCAGCTTGGTGCTGCCTTCACTCCTCACCTGGATTGAGACAGAAACGTTGAGATCCACCTTCCCTTTACTCCTCCACCTTCTGCCATCACCAATAAGAACAAAAGCCAATGAAACTGAACCCACAGTGTCCAAATCCACCAAAATTAAAGAAGGCTATACTCATCCATAAGAAGCAATGAACATCTGAACACAATATGGAAAAGCAGAAAGAGAAGAAATCCAGCAGCACATAAAAATGACATAGAAATAGGGAACCTAACAGAAAAAGATTTTTTTTTTAAAGATTCATTTTTTTTTTATTTATGCATACAAGAGCTGGGGTGTAGGCCAGAGGTGTGGGGGGTGGGGTGAGAATTCACCAGTGACACAGTGGGGAGCAGAACAAATGGATCAACTGAAATACACTGCAGAGGGGAGCAGCGGGAGAGACAGGAGAAGTCCGCTGTGCCATGTGGGTTAGCTCCCTGTCTGTGGATCGAACTCATGCTGCAGTGGCCAATAGCTTCATAGTGTTGAGACATGTGCCACCAAGGGGGCCCCAGATAAAGATTTTAGAATATAGTTTTTAAAATGTCACGAGTTACTGCTATGAAATATGAGGCAGTGAAACGCTGAAAGTCAGGAGGAGATTCAGGAGGAGATTAGGAGATTCAGGAACAAAGATAGTTCTTCACTAAAGAGATGGACCATCTGGGGCCTCTCTGGTGGTGCAGGCAGTTGAGTGTAGCGCTGTGAAGCTGTCACAGTCTTTGCAGTGCTGGTTCGATCCCCACCGGCTGCGGAGATGCCCACATGCCAGCAGACCTCTCCTGTCTCGCCCGCTGCTCCCCTCAGCAGTGTATTTCGTCAGTCTGCCTGTTCTGCTCCCCACTCTGTCTCTGGTAAATCCTCTCACCCTCCTGCGCATCTGGCCTATACCCCAGTTCTTGTACAAATAAATAAATCTTTAAAAAAGAGAGAGAGAGAGAGATGAGCATGAACATGAAAAGTGTTTTAAACAGAATCAAGCTGGGAGAAGAGAGAATTTCAGAAATAGAAGATACAACTTCATGAACCATCCATTTTGAAGAGAAACACTACTTCAGAAAAATAAAGAAAACCTATCAGGCATAATTAGAAAAGAAACGTGAGGATAATAGAAAATGAAAAAGGGGCAGAGAGCCTATTTAAAAAATAATAGCTGAGAACTTCCTGAACTAAGAAATAAAAATGGATGTCTAGGAAGCATAAAGAATGCCTAGGTTTCTAAATGCAGCACAACCCTTACCAAGGCACATCACTGTTAAATTCCCAAAAGTCAAAGATAAAAAATACAAAAGATTGGAAGGAAAAAATAACAGAGGGACCCATTCAAGCTTTTGTCAGATTTCTCAACTGTTACCTTCCAGGCCAAGAAAAGAGTGAAATGAAGTGCTCACAATCCTAAAATGCCAGCCAAAACTACTTTATTCTACAAAAAGTATCATTCAAATATGAAGGTGAAATATAAAGACTATAATATGAAGATGTATGCCCTCCTATGAACATAGGCCAGGCATGGAACCAACTAAGTGTACAAAGACAGTTGACTGGATAAAGAAATTGGGGGATATACACTCAATGGGATATTACTCAGCAATTAAAAAACACGAACTAGTGCATTTTCCAACAAAATGGATGAATCTTGAGGTGATTATGCTAAGTGAAATAAGATACAGAGACATTTCACTTATATGTGTAATATAAATAACCAAAGAATGCCTACTGATAAAACACAGCAAAATTAATTGTTAGACTCTAAAATTTATATTGGTTGCTAAAGTGAACTGAGGGCAGGGAGGAAGAGGTAGGTCACTGGCATGGGAGTACTGGTAGAGGATGAGTGAAGCTTGTGCACCTATGGAGGTGTGAATATGTACCCCAAAATTCAAATTGATATGTAAATGACTTAGAAATTAATAACTATAAAACATGCATTTGGGTTTTGTTTTTGTCTAAACCCTTTATCTATAAAGCAAGTCCCTGCTCTATTTTGTGGAAGCATAAATACGTATTTCCTCCAGCACTGAAACTAGCAAGGAAACTAGAGTCAAAACAAATTCCAAAATAATAAGGATTTCAGATCAAAAGGATTTATGAGCCAGCCTGGTTGGTTGGGAAAGATGACAACCTTGAAGCTGCCAGCAGGAGACAAAGGAGCATGGAAGAACCCCCTCCTCCTTTCCAAAAGCATCTGCAAAAGCCCAGCATCCCAACTTTTGGTCCATGTTTTCCCAGAAAACTAAAACGTTGTTCTGACAAATAAAGCAAGCTCCAGAAAAGAAGCCTTCCGGCTATAGTGCAGTTTTTGCTTAATTGTTCTCGCAAGCCATAGAAAAGGAAATAACACAAGCAGATCACCTCCCAGGAAGACATTCTCCCTCCAGTCTGCCTCAGCACGATGTCCGAGTTATAGATCACAATATGTTTAGATCAAATGCTTTCTCTTTCCATGTGTGCACGCCTGAGCATGCTGAAAATGAGCTCTGGAGATTTTTCTGAGTGCATAGATTCTTTCTTTCAGACTTGTTTCAAAGGAGAAACAAGCCTGGCATGAATTTGGGGAAGGACCCCTCGTTCCCCCCGTGGGAGATTGATTACCTACTTACAACTGAAGTCCACTCGAAGCATTTTTCACTACAGAATAAGCAGCTGACATTATGCTATTGGTGTTTGCAAAACCAAATGTTAAGATGAGAGTAAAGAAAGACACTGTCACATCAGATGGAAGATATATTCCTGCTCTCAATTTTTTCCTCTTGGCATGAGTATAGACATTTTATAAGCAGAAGGAAAATCCTGCTAAAAACCCTTGTCATGCTGTTGTAGAATCTCAGAATAATGGTATGTCTAGGACCTTTTGTACCATTTTCTGTAGTTGGATCCCGTTTCTATTATCTTTGAACCTATTCTAAATGTGAGGTAAAACTGACTGCAAAGATCTAACTTTTACTCCTGCAAGGTGTTCTAAGACTTGTATTTATTTCTCATTCTAAAACACAGTTGGAAAGTCTTTGTAAGACCGTTTAGTACTGGGGGTCTGGCTGAAGGAAAATGAAACAGCATCATGCTGGCTAGGGTTCAGCATTTAACATTTTATAAAAAAAAATTCTTTCAAGAGAGCACAGCTGAAATAGACAGGACTCTGCATTCAGATGGCAATCAAAGGAAAAGCTGGCCAGGAGGGCTCCACTGTGCTAAGCAGGGCCTCAGAAGAAATCCCAGCCATCCTCAGGAATACTGGCAGGTACCAGAAGAAAGAAAAGAAAGAAAAGCTTTCTTGAGGCTACTGTTCCGGAATTGTTCACTGATGTGCAAAGGGACAAGAGAAGCTGATCTCTGATGAGGACATTGCTACATCAAACCCACTTTAAGAGTCTGCTTAAAATGGTCTCCGCTGCTCTTCTGTGTTCTGATTTACATGCAGTGGGAGGGAAGCTGTGGAGATGGCTCTGGCTCAGCGCCTGGCTGGCCTGGGGGCTGGAAAAGAACGAGCCATAGATGTGTAGGCTTTTAGAAAGAAAACCTGAGCCTGTGTGGTCTACGCCAGTGAAACACCAGGATCGCCTGGCACAAGTGGGACAGAGTGATAGGGAAATGGAGCTCGAGCTGGGCACTGAGGTTGCGACAGGCCATGAGGTGCCTTCACCTGTTGCCTGTCCACGAAAGGGAAGGAGCTGGAGCTCGGCAGCTCTGAGATGGCTAATGAGGAGCCAAACTCCCTGCAGCTGTGCCACTGATGTCTCTCCCAGACCAGGGCCTGTCATGCTGAGTGAGGGCACACAGGCTACAGGCTGACAATTACACAGGGAACGTTCAGCTCCTGCACACTCTGATGGAGTTAGTTGAGCAGGAACAAAACAGCCAGGAACAGAAGGATGAAACTCAGGGGCTGCCGAAGGGGCAGGTGCCCGCATCTCCCCAGGGGGCCAGTTTCCCATGACAGACAGGAGTAACTTCCTCAGCAATAGCTCAGGACATTTTCACTGATGTACTCAAGAAGAGATGTGACAATTTTTGGCAAGAAACTAAACATTAAAGAAACCATGGATCTTAAATAGCATTGATTTTAAAAGGTAAAATTATCTGAGCTCTTAGGAAAGAATTGAGATGAGATAGGAGGATGCATACCTATTTAGAAATTTTGCTGGAGAAGATTTCAAAGGGTTATTGTGTGTTTTTGTTTCCAATAATAACAGCTCTATCAGAAGCAATGTAAACTATGAATAGAAATAATAATATGTAGTAATCCAGTCACAAGGAGAATGTTGAAAGCTCATAGTCCATTTTTTTTGGGTCCAATTTTAGATTTTTCTATAAAAGGAAGAACAAGGATTGAGGTTTAAAAAAGCTCTTCTTCTCTCCTCTTTAAAAAAATAACTATATAATTAGAAATTTTGATTCCATACTAATGAAGTGATTTGGATGCAGGGACACTTGAAATTCACAGCTAATTCATAAATATTATCTTGCCAAGAACTCCAGTCTTTCATCCATAGACCTCTCAATAAAGTCCTTCAAGTAAGCAATCCTGTTTGAGGCTTGGATGTTTTAGCTTTTTGGCGCCCTAATGATGGGCAATCCAACCTTAGCGGATGCGCAGTCCAGTTGTTGTTCTTCTTGTGGACCCAGCTCAGCTCAGGGCTGTTCTGGGTGTCAGGAGACCTTGGTGAGTGTTGCTAGAAGCTGATGCCTAGTGCCAGCTTCTAGGGTATCTGGGAGTGGGCAGCTGCACTCCAGTTGGGAGAGGTTGGTATAATTCTAATTCAGTTCTAGTCAGTACCTATTTCCAGAAGAGTTTGTAAACAGAGAAGGAAATGAGTTAGTGACCTTAAGAATTCTGAGCTGAAGTTCATCATGGTCATGTATATTGACCTGAAGATGAGATGTTCTTATTTTCCTTTCTCTTGATGCTCTGGCATTTGTGTCCTTGACCCTGGAAGAGTCATCTTTCCCAGGGCTAGCTAATATCTAAAGATAGTGTGACTCTCTGTGAGCACACCTTTGCCATAAAACCAACCAGCCAAGAGTCTGCACCTCAAATAATCTCCATCAAACTCACACAACAAGCCAATCACTCCAGGGTCAGGTACCAGGCAACTAGGGAACAGCCTAATAGGACAGAACCTGCCAATATTATTCAAGGTTTCCAATCTTAAAGTCACTCAGTTTGCCTTGCCTACCCTGCCTTACCCTTCCTGTTCTTAGGAAATCCCGGCACAGCCTTTGGGCCATGCTGTCTCCAGCTGCTTCCCCCTGGGACTCTGTGTGGCATGGAGTGCACCTTGGATCTAGGGTTTGTGAATGTAAACTTCTTCCTTCGGGGTAATCATGTCCATGTCTGCTGCCTTACCCTACCTGAGTCAAACGAATCCCAGGTACATTTTTACACAACAGGATTACCTATCTTGTGAAACTAGATGTGGTCCACGACTTTCCCATTCCTGAGCAATGACTTTTGAGAGGGTTAGGTAGGCAGACCCTTAGCCTACAGAGCCTCCAATGAAGGTGGAGGCACCAGGAATTTGCCTGTAATGCTGTGGAAGGGGGTTTGAGTATCAGAACTACCACAGGCCTAGAAAAATCTAGACTGGGGAGCAGAACCAGGTCAGGAAGGGAACACGCCCTTTAACTTGCACTTACTCCTTTTTTTTTAATATTTATTTATTTGTGCATACAAGAGCTGGGATGAGAGGATTCACCAGCGATAGAGCAGGGAGAACAGGCAGACTGACGAAGTACACTGCTGAGGGGAGCAGCGGGCAGCAGGAAAGGTCTGTGCGCCACGTGGGACCATCGCCGGCCAGCCGGGGATTGAACCAGCACTGCAGAAGCTGTGGACAGCCTTGCAGCCCAGCACTCAACTGCCGCGCCACCCACGAGGCCCTTTGGAAATCTTTTTAATTGCACTTTATTATGGTATAAAAAATATCACCCTTAATCGGCAACATTAGATTTATTACATATGTGATGATACAGATAGGATCCATTACTTAGCAGTCATCTGGCCTAATATTTCATAATAAGATATCATTAATTAAATGAGACATAATTGATTGAAAAATCAAGTAACATATATTGTGATATAATCTTTTTTCATGAGCTAGACATAGACCTAAACACAGAGATTCAAAACTGGCATTATCTTTGGGTCATATCATTACATTTATTGTGTATGTGTGTGTGTGTTCATTTATCCGCATTTTCCAAATTCTGTACAGTGAATGTGTATTAATAAATTAATTGAATTAATCTCTTAAATTTAGACTTAGGGAAACCCTGTGTATCCGCGATATTTTCATAAGAGAAATATATATGATGAAACACCCCCTCCCCAAACACTGAAGTTCTACACTGAGGGCTTTGTAAATAGTGAAGTTTCAGTACAGCCAGGCTATTTGACTTGAGAATGAAGCATGAGAAGCCTATTGCCATGCCCTACCTTCTACTGGGTTAGAGGTCCCAATCCTACGCTCCCTGGCACAAAGGTGAGGCCCAGTGGTTCCAGGTGATGGGTCCCCCCAGGCCTCAGCCACAGGGGTGTTATTAGACCTACACAGGAATGGATGATGCTGTGGTGATGCTCCAGTTGGCATAGAGAAGGAACTCATAATTAGCAACAGCAGGGTTTAAGAAGCAGGAGCCAGAAAGAGAGAAAGGGGAGGAGAAATAACCTACCAGCAAAGAGCAAGAATAATCCACTCGTGAGACCATAAATCTTTTAATAACCATGGAATGATGCTACTTACATTAAATGCACTTTAAGGAGAATCGATGCAAAGACCACAGTAAGAATGGAATAATTTGTGAAAAGGGTAAACACAAGAACATAGAATAGTTAATCCATCTACAAAGAAAGGAAATCAATATTGATCAATTCATTTCAAGTTAAGATCTCTATTTTCATTAGGAAACAATTATTTCTTTTTCAAATTTAAGAATGAAAGTAGCAACATCTGTCACTTTTAAATTGCTCAAGGATGCTGAGAGGAACAAAAAGCCTGGGAAACACAGATACATTTGAAATGAAATGTTCAGAAAATACTTGTTGCATGTAATTGAAGTCATATGGTATATTTAAATTACAAAGAATTATTATTAAAATGTGGGTACCCTGAATTTTAAGTCTGCTGTATTCACAAGGCAACTGCTTTCTGACAAATAACCTGTGACAATTTCATAATGTTGGGTTCAGAAACCTCATTAGACCACACGCGTGGTGCAGCTGAAGTACTCACTGTTTCCAAGGGTTTGTGAAAATGTAATTAGGCAAACCACAGGCATCTGCAAATGTGGCACTTTTGCTCCAGATGGGTGGAATCCAGGGTGTCCGAGAGTTTTCACGGGGCCGATTTACTGTGTCAGCTACTCAACCACACACCTAAGATGGTCTTTTTGCTCTTGCAGGAGAAAGCATTACAAATACATGGATTAAATGGTGGGTGGCTGCCATTTTGTGCTCTATCTTTGTATGTGACACTAATTGCCCATGGGAGCTGGGACACTTTTGGGGCTGCAACATGGATGCAGGTGTTGTCTTGGTCAGTGAAGTGTAGGCCCTTATAAGATATGTCCATAGGACCACTAACAGGTTCTAAGCAGAAATTATCATTTGATCTCTGTAGAGCTAATCCCCTCTGATTCTTTGTTGTACAGTCAAGTCAAGACTGTGCCAGATGTGACTTGCAGTCAAGGGTTGTACCTTCCAGTGATGTGTCGGCCATTCTGATGGCATTATTGGTGGGCTCTTCAGTGGATGTCAAGTCTGCAAGGGTGATGATGCAAATGGCAATGCGAAGAGGCACATGAGATGCCAATACTGTCTGGATTGGATTCCTAGAAGAAAAAGGTCCTGGTCAAGGCGGTCACTGGAATATGTTATGGTAGGAAAAACACAGGCTTTGCAATCTGACAGTACTGAGCTTGGTTTCTGGAAATACCACCTGCTGCTTTTGTGAACTATGAGTTTTGTATTTCTCTTCTGTAAAATCTGGGTAATGATATTTTACTTATAGGGTATTAGTGAGAACTAAATGATATATGGCAAGATTATTTTGAGAAGTAATAATTATAATATGCCCCCAAATGACCCCTCCTCCCTCTCTCTCTCTCTGTCTCTCTGTCTCTCTCTGTCTCTCTCTCTCACACACACACACACACACACACACACACACACTCCCTTTTACTTTTTTTATGATTTGCTAACATTGACGTCTCAGCACTAGAGAAGGAAAAAAAAAAAGTTAAATTCTTGACTTCCAAGAAAAACAAAAGCAACAGTCCTCATTGTGGGAGTAAGCCAAAAAAAAAAAAAAAATTGTTCTGTCAGATCTGCCTCTCTGTCAGCCCTGGCCCTGACCCTTCCCTGGTTGGTACACTATGCTGCAGAAACAGGACATGGAGCAACTAAAGGATGTGCATTACTCTACTAGAAACCTAGACTCAGCAGACAGACGTTTCCCCAGGTATTGGGCAATAACTGAAAATTGTATTTTCTCCTTTATCAATACTAGTTCATGAATAATGCTATGGACATGGATTTAAAGATCTCCTCAAGACTCTGCTTTCAGGACCTCCCTGGTGGCACAAGGGGTTAAGCACCGCACTATGAAGCAGTCCGCAGCCCCTGCAGCACAAGTTTGATCCCCAGTCAGCCAGGGAACAACCGACACGGTGAAGCAGACCTCTCCTGTCTTGCCCGCTGCTCCCCTCAGCAGTGTATTTTGGTCACTCTGCCTGTTCTGTTCCCTACTCTGTCTCTGGTGAATCCTCTCAACCCCCACCCCCGCATCTCTGGCCTGTACCCTAGCTCTTGTATGCATAAATAAATAAATCTTAGGGGGAAAAAAGACTCTGCTTTTAATTCTTTTGAGTATTTCTGAGTCATATATTCTGTTTTCCATAATATTTGCACCATTTTACATTCCCAACAGAGAACAAAGATTCTAATTTCTACACATATTGCCACCACTTTCTCTCTCTCTGTCTCTCTCTGTTTATATTGTTTACCACATGGGTATCCACAGTATTGTTATTTGTAAGAAATATTTTCTTCATTTAAATGACCAAAATATATTTCTCATACAGACTTGGTCTTCATTCACATTTGCCACCCCATAGCTCTTAAACCCTTAAAATTTCCCAAGTGTGGAGAATGATAAAAGTGCCTCTTGTTATATTAATGAGTTGACCTAAGGATGGGGGTTGGTTTCCAGGGAAACTAACCCTGTGATGAGAGGAACTTACAGTTTTACCCCCTTATCACCTGGAAGCTGGAGGTTGAGTTCCATTGCCAATGGCCAGTGGCCAATCATGTCTAAGTAATGAAGCTACCATAAAAGTACCCCAAATCAGGGCCTTCAGAGAGCTTCTGGCTTGGTGAACATTGAGATTTGGGCAGATGGTACACCTGGAGATGTGTTTTCCCCATACGTTTCCCTGTGCATCTCTTCCATCTGATTGTTCCTGAATTCTGTTGCTTTTGAATAGTGGGTAATCCAGTGAGTAAATGGGTTTTCTGAGTTTTGAGAGTTGTTTAGAATATTAATAGAATCTCTGACTTAGAGCTGTAGTCAGAAGCTCAGGTAACATCCTGAGTTTGCAGCTAGTACCTGAAGCCTAAAGTATTATGGGAATTTCTACTTCTTGGTTAGAAGTACAGGTCACAGCCTGGGCTTTTATTTTTTTAAAGATTTATTTATTTTCACATACAAGAACTGGGGTACAGGCCAGAGGTGCGAGGGGTGAGAGGATTCTGGGGAACAGAACAGGGAAACTGACGAAATACACTGCTGACGGGAGCAGCAGGTGCGGCAGGAGAGGTCTGCGCATGATGTGGGACCCTTGCCGGCCAGCCGGGGATTGAACTGGCGCTGCAGAGGCTGCGGGCAGCCTTGCAGCCCAGCGCTCAGCTGCTGCACCACAGGGGTGGCCCTGGTTCTACTCTTGAGTGAAAGCTGAGAGCCTCTGTTATTAGGCTTTGCCAGGATTATCAGAGACTTAACTGAGGATAGACTGCCTCCTTCTATGATTAATCTACCTGGTGTGGAGAAAGAACGAGAGCCAATAGTAGAGGGAAGTTGAATATTAGCAGATACCAGACTGGGAAAGAGGAGGAGTGAAACACCATTCTTTTAGCATGCTGAAGATCTACTAGGAAGGCTATTTCCAATAAGTTTCATTGAAGTAATAATTGGCGTATTTCCCTGACACTCCCCATTAAACATTGACCCTTATGTATTACATTTATTTAGGCCTCTGGATATGAGGTTCCCAGTGATGTAGAAGGAAGGAGAACTAGAGCATAGCAAAGTCAAGTTCTTAGCTTGTATGTTAAAACAAACAAATATGGACTAAAGACATAAAGCCTTTAGAAAATACTACTCTACCAACTCTCACCCTCAGATAAAATTCCTTTGAAATGAAGATTTATTTGATGGTGGGGAGATCAGGAAAGAAACGAGCAGGCAGAATTGCTGATGAACATGGGTGTTAGTGGCAATTTCGGTCCCGAGATTGGGAACTATGGGCACAGGAGTCTTGTGCTTTCTGGGTGGACAGGACTGACGAATGCAGTCAAGACAATAGTGCTCTCTGCACCTGTCCAGCAGGATGTTTATGTGGGCAGCTGTAGTATCTGGGTGCAGAGGACCCAGCACAGTCCACTGACTCTTCTTCTATCACTTGAAAACTTTTCCTGCCCTAGAGAGAGGATAGTCAGAGAGAGGTCAGTGAGTCACAGAAATGCTGTGCAGGAAGTGATGGGTGCCCAAAGGGACCTTTCAGAGAGGTTTCCAACATGAAGGAATGGCTGTGACCACATGCCATCCAGACGGGAAGGTGAGCCAGGAAGAAACTTCATACCTAACATAATAGAGAAAAGCTGTAATTGTCTAAGACTCCATTTCCAGCTGTGAGGAAGATTGGGAAGAGAAGAATAGAGGCCTTCCTTAGACACTTACCAACATGTGTGTTATTGTCATGTCTTTCTAGAAGTTCTCTTCCCACCAAGTGCTTGAAAGTTTTCTTCTTTTGGCAAGAAATGTGGCCAAGATATGTCATAATGCATCTTTTCCCTTTTGCCCCAGCCTGCAGGGTTCACAAATCCTTCTCTGCCTCAAAAAACCTAACTCTTGCAGTATACATCTTCAGATTCAGGATCTCAGGATCTCCACTACCAGTTTAAAAAGCTACGTTCAAACATGTGATAGATGTCTTTGTTCTACTGTCTTTGTCCTTCCCTGCAGCAGAGGGGTAATGGGTAGAGGGTCAATATGACAAAAGACGAGGAAGGGAAAGGACTGTTCTTATTTCTGCGGCATGTTCTCCTGCCATACTTTTTTTTTTTTTTTTTTGTGGGACCCTCTCCAGCGGCCGGGAACAAACTGGCGCTGCAGAGGCTGCTGGCAGCCTCGCAGCCCAGTGCTCAACCGTTGTGTCACCCAGGGAGACCCCTCCTGCCATACTTTTAACAAGACCTTATTGAAATTTCAAAAATAGTAAAATGAGGAGAAAAACTCACACCCAGCTTACCCTGGGTCCTCTCTGCTTGGCCTCACGGACCTGACTACCTCCATCACCAAGAGTCCAAAGTATCTGCATATTCAGCAAAGCAGTAGACTCACTCCTGTTCAGAGATAATGATTTTCCTTTCCTCCATCTACTACTATGTTTACATCCCCAACCCACATTTTCTGCCTGGGAATAGGCCTCTTTAGGGGTGGATTACAACAAAACCATCAATTCCCTTAGTGATACTGGAATTGCTGGTTTTCAGGCCTAGTCTCCCAGCCAGGAAGGGATCCCAGGCTGCAGTGGCAGCACTGAGTCCCAGCCACTAGCCCACCACGGGGTGGTGTCTCTCAAAGCCACAGCAGGAACTTTGCAGACGCTCAGGCAAGTGAGAAGAGGCAGATTTGTTTAGAGAAAGAAAAAAAATCTATTGAGGAGAAAAAGAAGAGAAATAAAGTGGGACTCCCAGGCCTGTGGAACCAAGCCAGGGAAGGCCAGCTGATGTGGAGTCATGCCTCAGGGAATATACACCTTCTTTCCCTAATTATTCTTTTTTTTTTTAATTTATTTATTTTTAATTGTATTAACTTTTTTTTTATAAATTTTATTGTTATATTCCCCATACAATTGCAGCCCCCCCATTCTGACCCCAATCCCTCCCCTCCCGCCCCCGCCCCCCTAAAAGTGTCTCTGGTTCATAGTTTTTTGTTGATTTTGATTTTCACTTTCTTATATTCATTTTCCTGGTCCCTTATTTAAGTTTTCTAGATTCCTGCTATGAGTGAGACCATCCGGTATTTTTCTTTTTCTTTTTGGCTTATTTCGCTGAGCATGATCCCTTCCAGCGCCATCCATGTTGCTGCAAATTGCATGTGTTTATCTTTTTTGAATGCTGAGTAATATTCATTGGTATATATGTACCACATCTTCTTGATCCAGTCATCTATTTTTGGGCATTTGGGTTGTTTCCAAAGCTTAGCTATTGTAAACAGTGCTGCTATAAACATAGGGGTGCAGGTGTTCTTTGGAATTGATGTTTCTGTGTCCTTTGGGTAAATACCTAGGAGTGGAATTGCTGGATCATATGGAAGCTCTATGTTTAGTAGGTCCAGAAATCTCCACACAGCTTTCCACAGTGGTTGGACCAGTTTGCACTCCCACCAACAGTGCAGAAGAGTTCCTTTTTCTCCACACCCTCGCCAGCATTTGTTGTTGCTAGTTTTTTTAATATGTGCCATTCTCACTGGTGTAAGATGGTATCTCATGGTAGTTTTGATTTGCATTTCCCTGATGACAAGTGATGTTGAACATTTTTTCATATGCCTGTTGGCCATTTGCATTTCCTCTTCAGAGAAGTTTCTTTTTAGCTCTTCTGCCCATTTTTTGACTGGGTTATTAAATGGTGCTGGGAAAACTGGGTCGCTACATGCAAAAGAATGAAGCTTGACCACTACCTCACACCATACACAAAAATCAACTCAAAATGGATTAAAGAACTAGACATAAGACCTGAAACCATAAAATATATAGAAGGAAATATAGGCAAAACACTACGTGATTTGCACATCAAAGACATCTTTACAGACACATCACCCAAAGCAGTGATAGTGAAGGCAAAGATAAACAGCTGGGACTACATCAAATTAAAGAGCTTTTGCACAGCAAAAGAGACAATAACAAAAACAAAGAGAAACCCCACCGACTGGGAGAACATTTTTGCACCCAACACTAATGATAAAGGACTGATCCCTAATTATTCTAAAGCTCCACCACTCTCTTTACAACTGGTTAGTTCTCAGTGGTCTCACTCACTGCCTGAAGTGATCTCACTCTCTGCGCCAGGAACAAAGTCTCTGTGTCCCAGCCCTTATCTTTTTTCTTCATTGTCCTTGATCTGGAATGTCCTGTTGACCTTAGTCCTGGGGTGTTTGATTAGTTCCCTTTGGAATTTCTTGCCCTTATCTCTGGAGTTTTCCTTAACTCTCCTGAAGTCCCCACCTAAATGTCCTTAAAGCTACCTGACTATCCTAACTTGCCCTAGGACTCATTAGGAGGAAACCTACTTCCCTTCATGTTACCCCCACTCCAGAAGAGTGTGTCCTGATCCTGTGGATCTAACAACACAATTGCACTAATATGAAAACAGGACAAATCTCCAAAGTCGGTTTAACAGGTCTTACATAACAGCATAAGAGACAACTGCCCGGTATACTTTGGCTGCATGAAGTTCAGACTAATTATTTTTCAGTCTTTCTCCATCACATTTCAATAAACCCCAGAATCTAGTTTTAGCACAGACCTTTCCATTATTGTTTCAATAAACTCCATGGGCATCTCTAGACCAATTCTACCTACCCTCACTGCAGTCATTTGTGACTACTGCTTTTTTCAGCCCATCAAATATCTCATCTTTTTAAAAATTATTGTATAAGTGCGGTGCTGTCTTGAACTATTTCAAGGCACCTCATGTGTGATGACCTTCTAAGTGTCCTAGTCCTTTGAACCCTGCCCTTTGTTAAGGCCCAGAGCTATTCTTCCCAAAACTCTAGAACATTTTTATTCTCTGTCCTGAAAAAAAGATGCAACTAAGAACTAATTAGTGAAAAATTAGCCAAGCAAGTGACCTCTGGGGCTAAGCATAATTTTTCAGTCCTTGTGGGCTCCAAACAGCAATTGAATAAGAATTATTCTAATTATCATTCTGGAAAGGCCACAGCCCCAGGACGAGGAAGTAGGAGATGACATCTGATGCCCGAGCAGCCCTTGATGCCCTGCACCCACTTCCCCCTGGAAGCTAACAATAGATGTGACTGCCTTTGACTCCCGCCCAAGGGCTCAATAGGAATAACCAATTATGTTTATAATGGAGTGGCTGTCATCAGCCTACTGAATAACAAGTGAGGTAATGCTAGCCAAGATCTAGGACCACTGGTTCCTCTTCCTTTACACCCATTTTACAGAGTCACAAGAACTTTCTCTTTTTAAGCACAAGCAAAATGTAACTCATCTATAATTCCTTACAGATTCATGTCAGGGTGTTTTTATTCTACTCAAATAGCATCATTGTTGAAAATCCAATGGAGGCTTTGGAAAGGGACGCACACACACAAAAAAAATAGTCAGTTATTGTTAGCTTATTTTATTTCTCTTTTGAGTGACTTCTTTTTGGAACACTGAACAACTGGTTTTGAATATGCCTGCTCTACTGGACCATACAAAGGAAATTAATGTCAGGTGTGACAGCCAATCCCTGGGCCATTTCAGTTTTTAATATTCTACAAGTGTAATCATTTTTCAAGATTCTATTCATAAAGAAGATTTTAGAGTGCTGATGTCCATGTAATTCTTATACTAATGGATAGTTTTCAATTTAATAACACCTTACATTTACACTGGTGTGGGTAGTCTTTAAAGTGCTGTCACTCAGCAGTCTCTCATGTTCCTATAACTTTCCTGTGAAACAGGCAGAGGTATTCTTCCTGTTACACAGCTGAGCAACGTAGAGTTGAATACCGACAATTTAAGAGCTTGCATGACTGATTAAGGACCAAAACCCCAACTAGAACTCAACTTTTTGAATTATAGCCCATTTTCTTATCATGCAGACCAGAAAGATCATCGGATTTAGTATTAGAGGCTTGACTTGAAATCTGCATTTGCTACTTATATTTCTGGCTACTTATTTCACTAGGTTGTCGTGATGCTAAAGGAAATGTGGATATGAAGATATCCCACAAATGTGGACTCCTGTTTCACCTGTGAACCTAGATAATCTAGCCACATTGAGATGTGAGAGGCCCTCCTTTCATTTGGGAGATGATTTCATAAAGTTACATGATTGTGCATTTATCCCAGTGGTTCTCATTCAGGGAGCTACTTATGTTTTTTTTTTTTTTTAATTAGTTAATTATTTTTTTGCAATGTTTGCTTTCTTTTCTTAGGTGTAGTCCCCATAGAATTTCCACGACCAATTCACCCGTGCACCATCACCATAGTCCCTTGAAATGGCAGAGTGAGGGAGGGCACTGCAAATATCTAGTCAGTAGAAACCAGGGGCTAATAAATATCTCATGACGCACAAACAGTCCTGCAACAAAAAATTCTCCAGCCCCGAATGTCAATATTGCCAAATTGAGAGTTCCTACTCTGGAGTATGGCTTCATAACTTGAAGACCATGGACTCACAGATGGACTGTAAAGAGGCAGAAACTCACCCTTAAATCATTTCTACCTGGAGCACAAGCACAAGTGTTTCTACCTGTGCAAGTGTTCCTGACCATTGTTAGAGTCTCATAGAGTCTGTCATGTGATCCTTGCCTCAGTCATGTTAACACCACTTGAAGCTGCTGCTTAAACAAAGCTTTGCATGTTCAAGATCCTTTTGGAAGGAGGAATTACATAATGTATAAATAAATAATATACGGTACCATTTTGACCTCAACTAAGTAATGAATCACATAGAGAAAGATGTGCTAGAGAAAGATCTAACCGAAGCTAAGGCCACTAGAGCGGCAACCAGGTAAAGTAGGGGGTAGTGCTGGGAGAACAAAAAACATCCTACTTTCAGATTTTTTGTACTCTGTTCAGGGAGCATCAGAATGACACTTGGAGGTCCCTCTGAGAGAGACTGATCATCAGGTGTGGGAAACAAACTTTTAAAATACATTTTGTTTTCTGTGCTTACTGATACCATGTGCTTACTGATTATTTTACCCCCACAGCTTCTTCAGCACACATTCATCTGATTCTCTTACTTGAAGAGGTTGGAAGCCTTTCTGGAATCTAAACATCGCGTTCCCACATCCTGGCTAAATGACCATAGCGTCATAGTGCTAAAGATTTAACTCTTTGCTAGATTAGTGATTCCTAACCTAATAAACTATAACCACACTTGAAAACCAGATGAAGTTACACAGCCTCAACTCAGAAAACTGAACATGTGCCCCAAATGTTGTGCTCAAGATCAGCAGACTCGGCAAGCATAGCCTCCAAGAATCCAAAGACAGCTGATGTAAATGCAAAAGGGAGTTTATTACGGGCTCGAGTCTGGGCCCTCGATACGCACTGATGCAACGGCAGAGGTTGAGAGCCCCGAACAGAGGAAGCAGGGATATCTTATGGGGTCACGAGTGGCGCGAATTTTGAAAGAAGCTGACAATTACTCATTGGCTACTACAAAGGCATTTTGGCGCGCGCGGTTACAGTTTCAAACTGATTGGACAGTTAGAGATGCTGTCCCATTTAGGGATAGGACTGCCCTCATTGGCGGCTGGGGTGGTCTGCTTTTTCGTCACCAAGTGGAGTGAGGGTTGTGACTGCTGAAACTATCTCCGGAATGCGGCTGGACAAGGACTAACATATCAAGGTAGAGTATATACAAAATGGCAAAACCTCGGCTAAGCTTGGTTCCACACCAAACACACCTAATATTGCCTCTCCCAGGTGCGAGTGTTCATTTTCCCTCTGACATACAACAATTACATCTTGATTAGAGCAGAAATGTATTTCTTTGTCCCTGTATTCTCTAATATTTGTTTTCATAGGGTCTATAATCAACTCTAGCCTTTCTCTAGCTTCACTTTCTAAATTACCTTCCTACATTTTTTGTCAGTTGGAGGAAGCAAGATAGAGGAGAACAGTTTACAATGACTTTCAGACAGAGAACTTTATTTTAATGGCTATGGACTGTTAACTTGTAATATGTTTTTCTTCTCTAATCTCTATGCATTGAACACGTCCAAAATACAAATAGTTATTGCTGGTGTTATTGCCCAGTCCACGTTGTTTCCAGTGGTGCATGAATTCTGTGGGTGAAAATTACTTGCTCCTCTTTGTCTCTGTCTTGACAATTACTCAAAAAAGTCCAGAAGATAGATTATAATTTATGTCTATTTTATTCTGGATTATTTAGTTCCAAATCCAAGACCCATTCCCAGAATATAAATGAAGTTTAATGCAAAAGAGACAGTTATAAAACTTTTTAAAAAGACAATCTTAATGTGAGGGTAATCCTTAAAGAAAAATAGAAAGCTAACTATGTCCTCACATGGAAAATGAATAAAATCAAGAGGCACTAATGACTTACAGATAGGGCTATATCACCTGCAGCTCACCTGCTCCAACCCTATCATTGCTGAACATAAGCACATTGTTTTATAGTCACTTTGCTGCCTCTTTGGTCTCAGCACAGCTCCTAATTCCAGTGCCCAAGTTACAAAAGCTATTGTCAGCCACCATTGGCTCAGGAGGGAATCATTGTGGAAGCCAAACTATCCTTACCTTTCTCCAAGTGAGCACTTTAGGGTAGATTTTTGACTCATTAATTGTAACAGAGTTTGGCCCTAGCCACACAGTCCCCTTATAAGCATAAATTGAAGAAACTTGTTTCTCCAGAGATTTCAAAATAGTATCTATCTTCAAAGTCAAACTCATTCACAGACACAGAAAGAAAAGCAATGCATCTTTCATTAGTACCAGTCGGTAATAGAGGCGAAAACAAGGGCTCCCCATAGCATGGAAAATATGGCCATCTGCTGAAGACTGCTGTTGTTACCTTTTATAGGCTAACTTCTTCAGATTGATCAATTCAAGCTTCGCTAGAGACTCAGGTACAGACAGGTGAAAGGAGCAGAGAACTGCAAATCTGAAAGGTAATGTTTAGAAAGTTTCACATAGTTTCCAAAAACATTCTATAAGCAGGGAAGCCAGTGTAGTCATAAAATATGTGAATATGAATAAAGTTGGTTCTGTTTAGTATAAAATAAGTGTGAATCATCGACCTTTTAAGATAATCAGAATCATTGTACCTAGGATTAAGAGGACACACTCTGTAAACTGACCACTAAGGTCTGCTTTCTTCGAAACTTTTACCTCTAGATAAGTGACATAGGGCAAATTACTCAACTTCTCTGTGACTCATGTTCTCATCAGTAAAATGGAGTGCACATAGTTTCTGTTTTTCAAGTTGAATTTTAAGTGAAATAATATTTGTAAAGTATGAAACCTATGGGTCACGTTTGAAAGCAAACACTCATTCAACAAATATTTATTGAAGGCTCAGTATAGGACAGATGCTATTTTTGACACTTAAGAGATAGCAATAGACCAAAGTACCTCCCTCCCCCACCATCTTCGACAATTTAAGGAGTTCACATTTTATAGCAAAAACTCAATTTTCTTTGAAAAATCAAACTGATTTTTTCCTCCACCATGAATGGAACATGCATTCAGGAAGCCCGGCCCCTGTTTACCCAGGCATGATGCTCAGGGCATGTGATTGCTCTGGAGAATTTCCCCAGTTTTCCAGTGGACCCCTTATTTTTGATTGACATTTTTAATATTGGTTAATATATGGAATCACCAGTGGCCAAGGAACTCGAAAGAGTACTGAAATTGTGTGTAAAGCCTCAGTCTGCCAGGTTCTTTGCTGTCACTCCTCAGCACAAAGGCTGTCTCTGTTGGGGACAGAGGCCCGGTCATCAAGGTGATCTGCCCTGATCACTGTGGCTGTGGCAGGTACAAAGTTTGGGCTTCAGTCTGACACTTGAGCCTGTCTGACTTGATAGCCACAAGCCCTCTTAACCTTCAGTGTACCTTTGCCCTTCCTTAGGGTGTGGAAACTGAACAGAGGCATTGTTGGAGCATGGCTTGTCTGATTCAGGGCATTGCTGGCTGGTGCAGACTCAGTCCATTGTCTCCAACAAGTCACAGAGGTGACAGGTATTAGTTAAAGAGCCCTGAGACATTGCCATCCTTCATCCCATGGGTAATGGACCAGCCAAAGTTGCTGACCCCTCTTCTGGTACATTCCAATTCACTACCGTTGATCTTTTTCACATTTAAAATTGCATGCACAGCTATGCAAATTAGCAGAGGTTTATAAGCTCAGGATTTGAAATAAATTGAGCTGATCTAAAAGGAATTGATGGAAAACTAAGAACTTAACTAAAATTTCAGAATACAATCACAGCCCTGGAGGAATAGTTCTGCCTGTCACTGGGGAAAGAATGGTAAATTACTACTGCTGTTACTGCTAGTAGCAGTGTATCTAGTTAAAATGCCTTTTTATTGAAGATAACTTTTAAGCTCTGTAAAGAGTAGCAACATTACAATTATAGTACATATTACATTCTTACTGTACCTGTATATGTAGACATACATTTTATATATCTTTATATACACATATTTAGTTGTGAGTTATTGAAATGATATACAATTTGCTTCATGAGCACAATCTATATTAAAATGAAGTTGACATGGTTAGCTTTGGAGGATGATATATCCATGATAACTTTTAAATGAGGTAACAAGTTAGTAAAATCTGCAGATTTAGATAAATCAAATAATTATCAGTGTTTTTAGCTCAGATACTGAAGTTATTTTCATGTTCCAAAATTGTTATGTTAGAAAACATTCAACTTTGCAGTTAAAATATATTTCTATATTGTCTTCAGTTTGCTGAATGGTTTTAAAAAAATGTATATTACCTAGATTTAGTTTAAATGAGGCTTGAAAGACGTGACTTCTTTGGTTCCATTGAAATCCACAGATTTCACTTTAATTAATTAAAGATCCAAGTTTATTTTCTTGGATTATTTTGTAATAATAAATTGCAAAATGAACATATTTGAATTTTCACTTGAGGCAACAAATGGTCATCATGAAGACCATCAGAAACCTCCAAAGAGCTGAGATAAATATTTGCAAGATTCATGTCTCCAAAATTAGCAACTGTGTGAGAATTAGGAGAAAATGCCAAACTATCTCTGAAAAAGCAGAAATGTATCGTTGAAGTTTGACTTGCCTCACTCTGAAATTTTTTATTATTAAAAGAAAGTCAATTTTATAACCTTAGTTGTAACTTCATTCAGAACTTAATTTGAAATGGCATTACTCTTGCCTATATGGGTAATCTGTTTTGAATAAGTAAGGTATTCTTGAAAGGGTTGAAATTTTTGGTTTTATTCTATTTATTCTTACTAAAATAAGTATTAGAAAATCATGATTTTTACTATTAATTGGTTTCAAAAGCCTCTAACTAAAAATGACCCAGAATTTGAGTGAACATATTTGTCTTAAGTAAAAATAATTCTTCCTCCAGGAAAACAGTACTTTTCAGCAAGTACAGAGACATTAATGTTTAATTTTTATGTTTTTTCCTCTTAATTCTCAAAGTAAGATCACAGTAAGAATCATTTAAAAAAGTTTAAAATGAGCCAAGAGAGACAATAGCACTAATGCTTGGGCCAGGTAAACCGAGGTCAAAGGAAAATTTCTGAGATATGAAGAAATATAAAATATTTCTTTTTTTAAAAAAAAATTATTTTTATATTCCCCATACAATTGCAATACCCTTATTTAGATCCCAATCCCTTCCCTCCCCGACCCCCAACCCCCATAGAGTGTCTCTGGTTCATAGTTGTTTGTTGATTTTGATTTTCACTTTCTTATAGTTATTCATTTTCCTGGTCCCTTTCTTTCTGGCTTATTTCGCTGAGCATGATCCCTTCCAGTGCCATCCATGTTCCTGTAAATTGCATGTGTTTATCTTTTTTGAATGCTGAGTAATATTCCATGGTGTATATGTACCACTTCTTCTTGATCCAGTCATCTATTTTTGGGCATTTGGGTTGTTTCCAAAGCTTAGCTATTGTAAACAGTGCTGCTATAAACATAGGGGTGCAGGTGCTCTTTGGAACTGATGTTTCTCTGTCCTTTGGGTAAATACCTAGGAGTGGAATTGCTGGATCATGTGGAAGCTCTATGCTTTGTAGGTCAAGAAATCTCCACACAGCTTTCCATAGTGGTTGGACCAGTTTGCACTCCCACCAACAGTGCAGGAGAGTTCCTTTTTCTCCACATCGTCGCCAACATTTGTTGTTGCTAGTTTTTTTAATATGTGCCATTCTCACTGGTGTAAGATGGTATCTCATGGTAGTTTTGATTTGCATTTCCCTGATTACAAGTGATGTTGAACATTTTTTCATATGCCTGTTGGCCATTTGCATTTCCTCTTCAGAGAAGTTTCTTTTTACCTCTTCTGCCCATTTTTTGGCAGGATAATTGTCTTTGTTGTTGTTGAGTCTCATCAGCTCTTTGCAGATTTTTGTAATCAGTCCTTTATCATTAGTGTTGTGTGCAAAAATATTCTCCCAGTCGGTGTGGTTTCTCTTTGTTTTTGTTATTGTCTCTTTTGCTGTGCAGAAGCTCTTTAATTTCAGTCCCAGCTGTTGATCTTTGCCTTCACTATCACTGCTTTGGGTGATGTGTCTGTAAAGTTGTCTTTGATGTGCATATCATGTAGTGTTTTGCCTATATTTCCTTCTATGTATTTTATGGTTTCAGTGATGAAGTCTAGTTATTTAATCCATTTTGAGTTGATTTTTGTGTATGGTGTGAGGTAGTGGTCAAGCTTCATTCTTTTGCATGTAGTGACCCAGTATTCCCAGCACCATTTATTGAACAAACTTTCTTTGCTCCAATGCATAGTCTTTGCTTCTTTGTCAAACATTAGTTGACCATAAATCTATGGGTTTATCTCTGGATTTTCTATTCGATTCCATTAGTCTGTTCTTGTTCCAATACTATGCAGTTTTGATGATTATGGCTTTGTAGTATATTTTGAAGTCTGGGAGTGTGATGCCTCCATTCCCTTCTTTTTTTTTTTTTTTTCAGAAGAGCTTTGGCTATTCGGGGTTTTTGGTGATTCCATATGAATTTCATCATTAATTGTTCTATTTCTTTGAAGAATGACATTGAAATTTTTATTGGAATAGCATTGAATCTGCATATTGCTTTTGGTAGGATGGCCATTTTAAAAATGTTTATTCTTCCAATGCATGAGCAGGGGATGTCTTTCCATTTCTTTGTGTCTTCTTCTATTTCTTTTAACAGTGTTTTATAGTTTTCTTTGTATAGGTCCTTTCCCTCTTTTGTTAGATTTATTCCCAAGTATTTGATTTTTTTTGTTTCGATAATAAAAGGGATGGTTTCTTTGATTTCTTCTTCTTCAGATTTATTGTTTGTGTATAGGAAGGCTACTAACTTTTGCGCGTTGATTTTGTATCCTGCCACTTTGCTGAACTGATTGATGAGTTTAATTATTTCTTCTGTGGAGTTTTTGGGGTTCTCTAAGTATATTATCATATCATCTGCAAATAGTGATAGTTTGACTTCTTCTTTTCCTATTTGGATTCCTTGGATGTCTTTCTCTTGTCTTATTGCTCTGGCTAGGACTTCCAGTAATATATTGAAAAGCAGTGGTGAGAGTGGACATCCTTTTCTTGTTCCAGATCTTAATGGAAATGCTTTCAGCTTTTCACCATTGAGAATGATACTGGCTGTTGGCTTGTCATATATGGCTTTTATGATGTTGAGGTATGTTCCTTGTATCCCAAGAATTTCAAGGGCTTTTATCATGAATGGGTGTTGCACTTTGTCGAAAGCTTTCTTGGCATCTATTGATAATAACATATGTTTTTTGTATTTCTTTTTGTTGATGTGTTGGATAATGTTGATTGATTTTCGGATGTTGAACCATCTTTGTGTCCCTGGCATGAATCATACTTGGTTGTGGTGAATTATCTTATGGATACATTGTTAGATTCTGATAGCTAAAATTTTATTGAGGATTTTTGCATCCATGTTTGTTAGGGAGATTGGCCTTTAGTTTTCTTTTTCTGTGGTGTCCTTGTTTGGTGTTGGTATTAGTGTAATGTTGGCTTCATAGAACGTGTTTGGTATTGTCCCTTCCTTCTCAATTTTTTGGAAGAGTTTGTGAAGGATAGGCACTAATTCCTCTCTGAATGTTTGGTAGAATTCATTTGTAAATCCATCAGGTCCTGGGCTTTTGTTTTGGGGAAGGTTTTTGATTACCATTTCAATTTCGCTGCTTGTCATTGGTCTGTTTAGGTGTTCTATTACTTCTTTATCTAGATTTGGGTGATTGTAGAGTTGTAGGAATTTGTCCATCTCCTCTAGATTGTTGAACTTGTTTCCATATAACTGTTCATAGTAGTGACAGATTATTCTTTTGATTTCTGCTGTGTCTGTTGTGATTTCTCCTCTTTCATTTGTGATCCTGTTTATTTGTGTTTTCTCCCTTTTTTTCCTTTGTGAGCCTGGCTAGGGGTTTGTCTATTATATTGATTTTTTCGGAGAACCAGCTCTTGGTTTCATTGATCTTTTGGATTGTTTTTTTTAGTTTCGATTTCATTTATTTCTGCTTTGGTTTTTATTATTTCTTTTCTTCTACTGGTTTTGGGTTTTTTTTTGTTGTTCTTTTTCTAGATCTTTGAGCTTTGAGATTAGGTTGTTTCTTTGAGTTCTTTCTTGTTTCTTGATGTGAGCCTCTATTGCTATATATTTTCCTCTTATTACTGCTTTTGCTGCATCCCATACATTTAGGAAATTGGTGTCCTCATTGTCATTCAACTCAAAGTATTTTTTAATTTCTTCTTTGATCTCCTCATTGGTCTAGTGGTCTTCCAGTAGTGTGGTTTTCAATATCCATGAGGTAGGAGAGTTCCTTGCCTTCTTTTTATGGTTTATTTCTAGTTTGATGCCTTCATGGTCAGAAAAGATGGTTGGTATGATTTCGATCTTGGTGTATCTGTTGATGTTTGTCTTGTGTCACAGTATGTGATCAATCCTGGAGAATGATCCATGCACTTGAGAAAAATGTGTACCTCGTTTTTTTTGGGTTTAGTGTTCTATAGATGTCTGTTAAGCCCAAGTGCTCTAGATCTTTATTTAGAGCTTTAGTGTCTTTACTTATTTTTTGTCTCATTGATCTATCCATTGTTGATAGTTCTGTGTTGAAATCTCCCACTACGTATGTGTTTTCTCTGATGTCTGTTTTCAGAGATGACAATAGTCATCTGATATATTTTGGTGCTCCTTTGTTTGGTGAATATATGTTAATGAGTGTTATTTCTTCTTGAAGTATTGTCCCCTTGATCACAATGCAGTGACCGTTGGGGTCTCTTTTTATCTTTTTGAGTTTGAAATCTGTTTTATCTGATATAAGTATAGCTGTTCCTACATTCTTTTTTGGTCCATTTGCTTGTAGGATTGTTTTCCATCCTTTAACTTTGAGTCTATTTTTATCTTTTGTAGCTAAATGTGTTTCCTGGAGACAGCAAAAGGTTGGGTTTTGTTTCTTAATCCAGCCTGCGACTCTGTGTCTTTTTATTGAAGAGTTTAGTCCATTTACATTTAGAGTTAATATTGATATGTTAGCATCTGTATTTGCCATTGTGTTTGTCTTTCCTTTGATTTATTTATTCTTTTAATAACTTTTTTTTTTTTTGGCCTTCTTTCCTTGTTATTCGTCCCTCTGAGGTTCTGGCTTTAGGACTCCTTGTAGTATTTTTTGGAGTGGGGGTTTAGTCGTAATGAAATTCTAGAGTTTCTGTTTGTTTGGGAAGGTCCTTATTCTTTCTTCATAGAGGAAGGAGAGCTTTGTGGGATAGAGTATTCTTGGTTGGCATCTGTTTTCTTGGTGTCTGTTGACTATGTCCCTCCACTCTAAAATATTTCTTTAACAAACTTTCAGTTTTTATTTTAATAGCTTAACATATCACTAGTTTTAACTGGTGTTAATTTATAAGTCACTGGTGTTTTAAATATCTTACTTATGGTTGAATGTAGATTTGTACACTTGGAAAAATTTAGAATTCATTCACTGTTGCATTCTTACTTCATTGGTGAAATGAAAGAGATGGAGGAAGCAGAATCACTGATCTGAACCATACAGCTTGAAGCCTCCTGAGTTAGCCCATGAGCCAGGACAGACACTTAGCATAAGAACCATTCTGACTGTGGGTTTGTCTTGTTTAATATACTAGAAACAGGAGAGAGAGCATATATGCTCCTCACTGCACCTTTTTTCATATACTCAGGAAAAAAAGCCCTATCTTTTCAGGCCTATCCTATTTCTATTTTCATTAAGAAAATGAAAAAGACAAAGTGTATGGAGCTGACCCCTAACCTTTTGTCAGTTTGTTCTTGGGCATTAACAGGCACTGGTATTTCTTTGGAAAAAGTCCCAAAAGTTCTTTTCACTTCTGTGGACATCTTGTACTCTTCACCAGAGGGCAAACCAACACACTTACTGCTTAGAAAATTTTAGGGAAACAGGTAAGTAATTATGTGGGGCAGCAGACTTTGAAGGAGGAGAGAGAATATTTTTCAGTTGATGGAAATGTTCTGTATCTAAGTGGTAGTGGTGTCTTCTTAGGGTGGATGAAATTGCACACTTTAAATGGATCCAGGTTTTGTACATAATTTCTCTGTTACATTTCATTTAGGGAAACTGTGTCAGGAAGCTGTCATAAAAGCATCTAAATTATCATTTTTGATATTTAATGAATAAAATAGGATCTATTATTGTTTTATGTAGTTTTAATAAGGCTATCATAAGGTTATTTTAAGAACACAAACCACCTATGTATGTAATATAGGAGATAAAATTTTCTGAGTATCAACACATTTTAAAACATAAGTGTTTAAGAAAGGCAAATTTAATTCAAGATTCTTCTCTTTTCTACTTGGGAAAGGACTGGAAACTGATCCTTGTGTATATGAGAAGAAAGAAGCCCTATCTTTTAACCTATTTGCTGACCAAGCGTCCACCTCAGTTCACAGGCAAAGAAAAAAAAAAAAAAAACCTGAAAAAGAAATAACATAAAAACTAACCACTTCCCTTTACTTCTTTTCCATTTGACCTGGTATCTGAAAATATACAGCTATACAACTATCTCCCTTCCTCCATCACAGCAGATAATTAATCTAAAGTTCTGGTCAACTATCTTAAGTCCACCAGTTAACATTATAAATATAGGAGTTAAAGAAACACGCATTTCACATTGTCTCTCCTAGAGTCTCTAGGGAGGTCTAAATGCAGTGCCCTATTTTCATGCAACCGAATGCTCTTAAACCTGATACTATCTCTTGGATCTTGGATTGGGCTTGGTGTGGAAGGCACAGAGTCAAAACAACTCAAAAGGTCTAAATTCTCCTCGGATATAAAATAAAAGAATTACAGGTTGAAAACATTAAATGGGTGGAATTCCACATAGCAAATAGTAAGACCAATTAGGCCTTTTGCCAGTGCTGTTGCTCTTTAAATCACACCCTTGGGGGAAGATCCTGCCTGCGTGCAAGCACAAGGCACAAAGTCTGGCCTCACATGCTGACTGACCGGAGGTGTATCCCTGTGTCCTGGTTTCTTTGGCTGGCCCTAGATGCCTTGCCTGTTGCCCTGTTTACTTTGCCTGTCGAAGCTCTCCTGTTCATAAATATACACACAAGAATTCAGGATGATAAGTAATTGAATGACCAGAAATTTGGAAAACAAGATAGATTTTTCTGTCTCTGAAGGCATTTCCCTTGGGTTATCATTGATTTTTTGTGTAGTAATTTTATTTTTCCCTTGATCTAGTTCCATAAAAGAATGCAAAGTTTATGGAATTTTATTCTTTATAGGTATACATTTCCTTTACATACATAAAAAAAGAAAATCAGTAGGAGTGTACCTGGGAGTAAAATGGAGATCAGAAAAAGTAAATGCACAAATCACAGCAATGTCATCATCCATTCTTGTTTTGTGCTATGTGGAAGAGGCTGAATGGGGCCCAGGGAGCACATGGACCCTGAAGTCAGCTCATGTGGGAATGTCAAACTTATTACCTACTAGTAAGATGGCCTTGGGCACGCACATTAGCTTTACTCAAACTGTTTCCTTGTCTGTAGGGAAGACAAGATCATTAAAACAATATAATGCTTAGTTAATGCAATATTCTTAAAACAATATAACACATATTAATAAATGATGACATAAAGCATCATTAATAAGAAACTCATTGGGTTGACATTTTAAGCCTTGACTTTAGTTCTTGACATTGTTCACATTTAAATGCCATAATTCTGTATTAGAATTTGTACTTTATGATGGAAATCAACATACCACACTGGGAACTGCAGCAAATGCTCATTGTTCAGGGGAGGTAAGGAAGCCTAGAGGAAAAACAGGGACTTGGAGTCAAATGGTTGGTTATGGCAGAAGAATCATGGCATTAATACACGACTATGGAAAAGAATTTTTTTTTGTTTTGTCTTAATCTTAATAATAAAATTATGTGTTCCAAACCCTCTCTATAAAAAAAAAAACAATTTTGATGTACAGGTTTGGCTTTAAGAAACCATTAATGCTGAACTAAACAAGAACAGCTGTTTACAATTCAGTGACATCTCAGTTGACAACAAATTAGAATCAGAAGCTAACATCTGAACGTGTAAAGAGGATGAAAATGTTATAGAAGGAACATCAGAACTGGAGAAGTGGGAAAATGCTCATCATTGAAAAAGAAAAGTGACTATGTGTGAAGCAGTTTTAATAAAGTCTTGGGTTTAAGTAAACAAGAATTCTTCAGAGGGGAAAAGAAAAGTTGAGTGGTTGATGCAAGACTATGTGAAACCTGGAGATCTGGGCCACAGACACCATGGTAAAGCTCACCAGTGGGGAACTTTGTTGTTATTTACTAGAAAAAAATATCAAATTGGATGAATGTTGGGATTTTAAATTTGTGTTTCATGATTGAAAAAGGAAATCGAATAAAATTTAGCAGTTGCGAATAGATCCAGTGAACAAAAAACAATGAACAATGGAGAGACATTGTAGAAACACTGCAAAAACATCCAGTTAGGCTAATGAGTCTGTTTTTTTCAGTGAACGTATCCTGCTGTGGGTCATAAGACTGTATTAGCTGCATAACATATAGTCACATTTTTCTGCTAAGAAGACTAAGGTAGCTAAATTTTATAGATTGTGTTCTGCACTGGGCTAAGTGTTTTGTATATAAATCTCATTTAATTCTCCCAAACATACAAAGACACAGATACAAGTTTGATTTACAATTCAGAAAGCACCCCCAGAACAACTGAGTAGTCAGGTAATGTACTCCAAGTCATACAACTGGCAGGTGTTTGGGTTTGAACCCATACCTCTGACTTTAAAAGTTAGATTATTAATTTCTATCTTCCTAGCTACTCATTGCCTAACTAGACTTCTCTAACTCATGTTGCTTTGGGGGAAGCCTATGAAAGGAGACATGTGAAAGTGCAACAGTGGTATTATATATCAGATACAGGTAAATACTTATTTAGTAAAATTATGAAACCATGGACCATGTTGAAATTTCTATAATGCTAGCTACTCTAACAGATGATCTCTGAAATCATAATGGTTTTAATATAATAAGAGATTACTTATTTTTATATATTTTAATTTATATAATTATTACATCATTTTCATTTTGGCATAATGTATGCATTTTCATTTTGGTTATATTCCCTTTACAATTGCACCCCACTTATTTTGACCCTAATCCTTCCTCTTCTCCCTGCCCTCATAGTATATATCTGGTATATAGTTGCTTGTTGATTTTGATTTTTTCTTCATTATGATTGGTCTTTTTCATGGTCTCTTATTGGAGTTTTCTAAATTCCTGCTATGAGTAAGACCATCCGATATATTTCTTTTTCTTTCTGGCTTATTTCGCTGAGCATGATCCCTTCCACCTCCATCCATGTTGCTGCAAATGGCATGAGTTTATCTTTTTCGATTACTGAGTAATATTCTGTTGTGTATATATACCATATATTCTTGATCCAGTTATCTATTTTTGGACATTTGGGTTGTTTCCATAGCTAAGCTGTTGTAAATAGGGCTGTTATAAACATAGGGGTGCAGGTGCACTTTTGAGTTAATGTTTCTCCGTGTCTTTGGGTAAATACCTAGGAGTGGAATTGCTGGATCATATGGAATCTCCATCTTTAGTAGGTTGTATCTCCACATAGCTTTCCACAGTAGTTGGACCATTTTTCACTCTCACCAGCAGTGCAGGAGAGTTCCTTTTCTCCACATCCTTGGCAACATTTGTTGTTGCTAGTTTTTTTTAATTTAAATTTTATTTTTATATTCCCCATAAATTACAACCCCCTTATTTTGACCCAAATCCCTCTTTCCCCGCCACCCAATAGAGTGTCTCTGGTTCATAGTTGTTTGTTGATTTTGATATTTTCTTTCTTATAGTTATTCTTTTTCCTAGTCCCTTATTTAAGTTTTCTGGATTCCTGCTATGAGTAAGATCATCTGGTATTTTTCTTTTTATTTCTGGCTTATTTCACTGAGCATGATCCCTTCCAGCGCCATCCATGTAGCTGTAAATTGCATGTGTTTATCTTTTTGAATGCTGAGTAATATTCCATGGTGTATATGTACCACTTCTTCTTGATCCAGTCATCTATTTTTGGGCATTTGGGTTGTTTCCAAAGCTTAGCTATTGTAAACAGTGCTGCTATAAACATAGGGGTGCAGGCGCTCTTTGGAACTGATGTTTCTCTGTCCTTTGGGTAAATACCTAGGAGTGGAATTGCTGGATCATACAGAAGCTCTATGCTCTGTAAGTCCAGAAATCTCCACACAGCTCTCCATAGTGGTTGGACCAGTTTGCACACCCACCAACAGTGCAGAAGAGTTCCTTTTTCTCCACAACCTCACCAACATTTGTTGTTGCTAGTTTTTTTCAATATGTGCCATTCTCACTGGTGTAAGATGGTATCTCATGGTAGTTTTGTTTTGCATTTCCCTGATTACAAGTGATGTTGAACATTTTTTCATATGCCTGTTGTCCATTTGCATTTCCTCTTCAGAGAAGTTTCTTTTTAGCTCTTCGGCCCATTTTTTGACTGGACTATTTTCTTTGTTTGTGTTGGGTCTCATCAGCTCTCTGTAGATTTTTGTGATCAGTCCTTTATCATTACTGTTGTGTGCAAAAATGTTCTCCAGGTCGGTGGGGTTTCTCTTTGTTTTTGTTATTGTCTCTTTTGCTGTTCAGAAGCTCTTTAATTTCATGTAGTCCCAGATGTTGATCTTTGCCTTCACTATCATTGCTTTGGGTGATGTGTCTGTAAAGATGTCTTTGATGTGCATATCATGTAGTGTTTGCCTATATTTCCTTCTATGTATTTTATGGTTTCAGTGATGAAGTCTAGTTATTTAATCCATTTTGAGTTGATTTTTGTGTATGGTGTGAGGTAGTGGTCAAGCTTCATTCTTTTGCATGTAGTGACCCAGTTTTCCCAGCACCATTTATTGAACAAACTTTCTTTGCTCCAATGCATAGCCTGCTCCTTTCTCAAAGATTAGTGGACCATAAATCTGTGGGTTTATTTCTGGATTTTCTATTCAATTCCATTGGTCTTTGTGTCTGTTCTTGTTCCAATACCATGCAGTTTTGATGATTATGGCTTTGTAGTATATTTTGAAGTCTGGAGTGTGATGCCTCCATTCCCTTCTTCTTCTTTTTTTTTTTTTTTCAGGAGAGCTTTGGCTATTTAGGGTTTTTGGTGATTCCATATGAATTTCATCATTAATTGTTCTATTTCTTTGAAGAATGACATTGAAATTTTTATTGGAATAGCATTGAATCTGCATATTGCTTTTGGTAGGATGGCCATTTTAAAAATGTTTATTCTTCCAATGCATGAGCAGGGGATGTCTTTCCATTTCTTTGTGTCTTCTTCTATTTCTTTTAACAGTGTTTTATAGTTTTCTTTGTATAGGTCCTTTCCCTCTTTTGTTAGATTTATTCCCAAGTATTTGATTTTTTTTGTTTCGATAATAAAAGGGATGGTTTCTTTGATTTCTTCTACTTCAGATTTATTGTTTCTGTATAGGAAGGCTACTAACTTTTGCGCGTTGATTTTGTATCCTGCCGCTTTAGTGAACTGATTGATGAGTTTAATTATTTCTTCTGTGGAGTTTTTGGGGTTCTCTAAGTATATTATCATATCATCTGCAAATAGTGATAGTTTGACTTCTTCTTTTCCTATTTGGATTCCTTGGATGTCTTTCTCTTGTCTTATTGCTCTGGCTAGGACTTCCAGTATTATATTGAAAAGCAGTGGTGAGAGTGGACATCCTTGTCTTGTTCCAGATCTTAATGGAAATGCTTTCAGCTTTTCAACATTGAGAATGATACTGGCTATTGGCTTGTCATATATGGCCTTTATGATGTTGAGGTATGTTCCTTGTATCCCAAGAATTTCAAGGGCTTTTATCATGAATGGGTGTTGCACTTTGTCGAAAGCTTTCTTGGCATCTATTGATAATAACATATGTTTTTTGTATTTCTTTTTGTTGATGTGTTGGATAATGTTGATTGATTTTCGGATGTTGGACCATCCTTGTGTCCCTGAAATGAATCATACTTGGTCGTGGTGAATTATCTTATGGATACATTGTTGGATTCTGATAGCTAAAATTTTATTGAGGACTTTTGCATCAGTGTTCATTATCGAGATTGGCCTGTAGTTTTCTTTTTTTGTGTTGTCCTTGTTTGGTGTTGGTATTAGTGTAATATTGGCTTCATAGAACGTGTTTGGTATTATCCCCTCCTTCTCAATTTTTTGAAAGAGTTTGTGAAGGATAGGCACTAATTCGTTTCTGAAAGTTTCCATAGAATTCATTTGTAAATCCATCAGGTCCTGGGCTTTTATTTTGGGGAAAGTTTTTAATTGCTGCTTGTAATTGGTCTGTTAAGTGTTCTGTTTCTTCTTTATCTAGCTTTGGGTAATTGTAGAGTTGTAGGAATTTGTCCATCTCCTCTAGATTGTTAAACTTGTTTCCATATAACTGCTCTTGGTAGTTTCTGATTATTCTTTTAATTTCTGTTGCGTCCGTTGTGATTTCTCCTCTTTCATTTGTGATCCTGTTTATTTGTTTTTTCTCCCTTTTTTCCTTTGTGAGCCTGGCTAGGTGTTTGTCTATTTTATTTATTTTTTCAATGAACCAGCTCCTGGTTTCATTGATCTTTTGGATTGTTTTTTTAGTTTCGATTTCATTTATTTCTGCTTTGTTTTTTATTATTTCTTTTCTTCTACTGGTTTTGGGTTTTTTTTTGTTGTTCTTTTTCTAGTTCTTTGAGCTTTGAGATTACCTCAGAGATTAGCTTCGAGATTAGCTTCTTTGAGTTCTTTCTTTTTTCTTGATGTGAGCCTCTATTGCTATATATTTTCCTCTTATTACTGCTTTTGCTGTATCCCATACATTTAGGAAATTGGTGTCTTCCTTGTCATTCAATTCAAAGAATTTTTTAAATTTTTTCTTTGATCTTCTCATTAGTCCAGTGGTCTTCCAGTAGTGTGGGTTTCAATCTCCATGAGGTAGGAGAGTTCCTTGCCTTCTTTTTATGGTTTATTTCTAGTTTGATGCCTTCATGGTCAGAAAAGATGGTTGGTATGATTTCAATCTTGGTGTATCTGTTGATGTTTGTCTTGTGTCCCAGTATGTGATCGATCCTGGAGAATGATCTGTGTGTGCTTGAGAAAAATGTGTACTCTGATTTTTTTGGGTTTATTGTTCTGTAGATGTCTGTTAAGCCCAAGCACTCTAGACTTATTTAGAGCTTTAGTGTCTTTACTTATTTTTTGTCTCGTTGATCTATCCATTGTTGATAGTGGTGTGTTAAAGTCTCCTACTATGTATGTTTTTTCTCTGATGACTATTTTCAAAGATGACAATATTTGTGTGGTACATTTTGGTGTTCCTTCGTTTGGTGAGTATATGTTAATGAGTGTTATTTCTTCTTGAAGTATTGTCCCCTTGATCACAATGTAGTGACCATTGGGGTCTCTTTTTATCTTTTTGAGTTTGAAATCTGTTTTATCTGATATAAGTATAGCTGTTCCTGCATTCTTTTTTGGTCCATTTGCTTGTAGGATTGTTTTCCATCCTTTAACTTTGAGTCTATTTTTATCTTTTGTAGCTAAATGTGTTTCCTGGAGACAGCAAAAGGTTGGGTTTTGTTTCTTAATCCAGCCTGCGACTCTGTGTCTTTATATTGAAGAGTTTAGTCCATTTACATTTAGAGTTAATATTGATATGCTAGCATCTGTATTTGCCATTGTGTTTGTCTTTCCTTTGATTTTATTTATTTATTCTTCTAATAACTTTTTTTTTGGCCTTTTTTCGTTGTTATTCGTCCCTCTGTGTTTCTGGCTTTATGACTCCTTATAGTATTTTTTGGAGAAAGTGTTTATTAATAATGAAATTCCAGAGTTTCTGTTTGTCTGGGAAGGTCCTTATTCTTTCTTCATAGAGGAAGGAAATCTTTGCAGGATAGTGTATTCTTGGTTGGCATCTGTTGTCTTGAAGTCTTTTGATTATGTCCATCCACTCTCTCCTTATTCATAGTGTTTCTTTGTAGAAGTCTGATGACAGTCTGATTGGTTTTCCTTTGTATGTTATCTGTTTCTTCTCTTTTGTCAGCTTCATTAATTTTTCCTTGTCTTGGATTCTGGGAGCTCTACTATTATGTGTCTTGCTGTATTTTTCCCTTCGTCGTGGAAGTTTGGTGTTCTTTTTGCTTCTTGTATATCAATTTTCAGCTCCTTCTTCATGTTTGGGAAGTTCTCTTCAATTATTTCCTTGAATATTTTCTCTGTTCCTAGGTCTCTCTCCTCTCCTTCAGGGATTCCTATAACTCTTATATTTCCTTTCCTCGTGGAGTCAGATAATTCCCGAAGTCTTTCTTCAGTCTTCTTCATTCGTACTTCTCTTTCCTTTTCTGTTTTGGTTCTTTTTATTTCTGTGTCTTCGAGAGTACTTATTCTTTCTTCCATTTCCTCTATTCTGTTATCACTGCCTTCCCAGCATTCTTTAGCTCTTCTGTTCATCCTATGATCTGCTGCATTTCCTTCATTTCCCTTTAGGGACTCAATTTCATTTTTCTGAGCGTTGTTTTCCTTAATGACTTCCATCCGTTTTTTCCATCACGGCAATTTTGAATTCTTTTTCTGGAAGGCCCAGAAGTTCTTCCAAGTCACCGTAGTTGCAAGCTGGTGGGTGGTTTTTTTTTTTTTTTTTTTTATGGTGTGTCTTTTTTCTAAGGTGTTGCTACTTTGCTTATAGTTTTTCTTTTCCCTGTTGTCTGTCTTCTAATTTGCCTTATGCATTGGGACACTGTGCTGCTGGTACTGGCTGGCATCTTTTTGGTTTGTTCTTCGGGAGTTTCAGAAACTGGCAATCCAAATGAGTCAAAAACTGTTATGCCAGAAGTCTAGTGAGGCAGTGTTACTTTGAGTATGTTAATGGTCACTATCATAGAATCCTTCTCCTTCTGTGTTTAGTTACACAGGTGCATCTTGAAGTCCCACAGACTTCCCTGGATGTTGGGCAGCTGGATTGCACCCTGGGTTCCAAGTCTCTGGATCTTCCTCTGAGCTCCGACTTCCTGCCAGGTAGGACCAGGCTTGTGGGGGCCTTCAGCTCACCTCTGACTGTGCAGGGAACCTTCTCCCTCTGGCTCCATGGGGAGCCTTCTGCCAGATTCAAGCAGTCTTTATTGAAGAAAGTTCCCTGTTCTAAAATGGCGCTTTGGAGACAGGCACACTCTTCTGCACATCCTGTCTACCCCGGCTGTGGGTGCCCGCTCCTACTCTGGGCTCGGACTGTTGGCCAGAAGAGGCCTGGTGCAGGCAAACTTCTCAGCTCTCCTCTGGCTCATCTGGGAACCTTCTGCTGGTTTCAAGCAGTCTCTATTGAAGAAAGGTCCCTGTTCTGAAAAGGCGAAATGGGTATGCACTCCCCTGTGCGCCTGGTCTGCCCTGGTCATGGTTGCCCTCTCCCCCTCTGGGCTCAGACTGTTGATCAGAAGGGGCCTGCTTTGGGCGAACTTCCCAGCTCACCTCTGACTCCTCTGGGAGCCTTCTGCTGGTTTCAAGCAGTCTTTACTGAAGCTGTTGCTAGTTTTTGTTTTTAATATGTGCCATTCTCACTGGTGTAAGATGGAATCTCATTGTAGTTTTTGATTTCCATTTCTCTGATTACAAATGATGTTGAACATTTTTTCATATGCCTGCTAGCCATTTGCATTTCCTCTTTGGAGAAGTTTCTTTTTAGCTCTTCTTCTTTTTTCTTTTTTTTTTTTAAAGATTTATTTATTTATTTATACAAGCACTGGGTACAGTCAGAAGAGCGGGAGGATTAGAGAATTCACCAGATCCAGAGTGAGGAGCAGAACAGGCAGATTGATGAAACACACTGCTGAGGGGAGAAGCAGGTGTGGCAGGAGAGGTCTGTGCCATGTGGGACCCTTGCCAGTGGCTGGGGATCAAACCAGTGCAGCGGAGACTGCAGGCAAGTTCGCAGCCCAGTGCTCAACCACTGCACCACCAAGGAGGCCCTCTTTTTAGCTCTTCTGCTCATTTTTTGACTGGATTATTTTCTTTGTTTTTGTTGAGTCATATCAGATCTTTGTAGATTTTTGTGATCAGTCCCTTATTATTAGTGTTGTGTGCAAAAATTTTCTCCTAGTCGGTGGGGTTTCTCTTTGTTTTGGTTACTGTCTCTTTTGCTATGCAGAAGCTCTTAAATTTGATGTAGTCACAGCTGTTTATCTTTGCCTTCACTATCACTGCTTTGGGTGATGTGTCTATAAAGATGTTTTTGATGTGCATGTCATGTAGTGTTTGCCTATATTTCCTTCTGTATTTCATGGTTTTAGGTCTCATGTCTAGTTTTTTAACCCATTTTGAGTTGGCTTTTGTGCATAGTGTGAGGTAGTAATCAAGCCTCATTTTTTGCATGGAGTGGCCCAGTTTGCTTCTTTGCATATTCTTTGCTCCTTTGTCAAAGATTAGTTGACCGTAAATCTGTGGGTTTATTTCTGGATTTTCTATTCGGTTCCATTGGTCTATGTGTCTGTTCTGGTTCCAATACCATGCAGTTTTGATTATTATGGCTTTGTAATATAGTTTGAAACCCAGGAGTGTGATGCCTCCATTCCCTTCTTTTTTTTTTCAGGAAAGTTTTGGCTATTTGTGGTTTTTGGTGGCTCCATATGAATTTCATAAATATTTGTTCTATTTCTTTGAAGAATGTCATTGAAATTTTTATTAGAATAGCATTGAATCTATAAATTGCTTTTGGTAGGATGACCATTTTGATAATGTTAATTCACCCAAACCATGATCAGGGGATGTCTTTCCATTTCTTTGTTTATTCTTCTATTTCTTTTAACAGTGTTTTAGAGCTTTCTTTGATAGGTCCTTTACCTCTTTTGTTAGATTTATTCCCAAGTATTTGATATTTTTTGTTTCAATAATGAAGGGGATGGTTTTCTTGATTTCTTCTTCAGATTTATTGTTTGTGTATAGGAAGGCTACTGATTTTTGCGTGTTGATTTTGTATCCTGCCACTTTACTAAACTAATTGATTAGTTTGTTTAGTTTTTCTGTGGAGTTTTTGGGGTTCTCTATGTATATTATCATATAATCTGTGAATAGTGATAGTTTGACTTCTTCCTTGCCTATTTGGATTTCCTGTATGTCTTTCTCTTGTCTTATTGCTCTGGCTAGGACTTCCAGTATTATATTGAAAAGTTGTGGTGAGAGTGGACATCCTTGTCTTATTCCAGATCTTAATGGAAATGCTTTTAGCTTTTCACCATTGAGAATGATACTGGCTGTTGGCTTGTCATATATGGCCTTTATGATGTTGATGTATGTTCCTTGTATCCTGAGAGTTTCAAGGGCCTTTATCATAAATGGGTGCTGTACTTTGTCTAAAGTTTTCTCAACATCTATTGATATTATCATATGGTTTTTATATTTCTTTTTGTTGATGTGTTAGATTACATTGATTGATTTTTGGATGTTGAACCATCCTTGTGTCCCTGGGATAAATCCTAGTTGGTCATGGTGAATTATCTTATATATACATTGTTGGATTCTGATAACTAAAATTTTATTGAGGATTTTTGCATCAGTGTTCATTAGAGAAATTGGCCTGTAGTTTTCTTTTTTTGTGTTGTCCTTGTTCGGTTTTGGTATTAGCATAATGTTGGCTTTATAGAATGTGTTTGGTATTATCCCTTCCTTCTCAATTTTTTGAAAGAGATTGTGAAGGATAGGCGCTAATTCGTTTCTGAACGTTTGGTAGAATTCATTTGTAAACCCATCTGGTCCTGGGCTTTTGTTTTGGGGGAGGGTTTTGATTAACATTTCAATTTCACTGCTTGTAATTGGTCTGTTTAGGTGTTCTGTTTCTTCTTTACCTAGCTTTGGGTGATTGTAGAGTTGTAGGAATTTGTTCATCTCTTCTAGATTGTTGTGCTTGTTTGCATATAACTGTTCAAAGTAGTTTCTGATTATTCTTTTGATTTCTGCTGGGTCTGTTGTGATTTCTCCTCTTTCATTTGTATCCTATTTATTTGTACTTTCTCCCATTTTTACTTTGTGAGCCTGGCTAGGGGTTTGTCTATTTTATTTATTTTTTTGAAGAACCAACTTTTGGTTTCATTAATCTTTTGGATTGTTTTTTTTAGTTTCGATTTCATTTATTTCTGCTTTGGTTTTTATTATTTCTTTTCTTCTACTGGGTTTAGGGTTTTTTTTTTTGTTGTTGTTCTTTTTCTAGATATTTTAGCTGTGATATTAGGTTGTTTCTTTGAGTTCTTTCTTGTTTCTTTATGTGAGCCTCTTTTGCTATATATTTTCCTCTTATTACTGCTTTGTTGCATCCCATACATTTAGGAAATTGGTGTCCTTGTCATTCAACTCAAAGTATTTTTTTAATTTCTTCTTTGATCTCCTCATTGGTCTAGTGGTCTTCCAGTAGTGTGGGTTTCAATCTCCATGAGGTAGGTGAGTTCCTTGCCTTCTTTTTATAGTTTATTTACAGTTTAATGCCTTCGTGGTCAGAGAAGATGCTTGGTATGATTTCAATCTTGGTGTATCTGTGGATGTTTGTCTTGTATCCCCATATGTGATAGATCCTAGAGAATGATCTATATGTGCTTGAGAAAAATGTGTTCTCATAATTTTTGGGGGTTAGTGTTCTATAGATATCTGTTAAGCCCATGAGCTCTAGATTGTTATTTAGAGCTTTACATATTTTTTGTTCCATTAATCTATCCATTGTTGATAGTGGTGTGTTGAAGTCTCCTACTCCACATGTGTTTTCTCTGATGTCTGTTTTCAGAGATGATAATAGTTGTCTGATATATTTTGGTGCTCCTTCATTTGGTGAGTATTTGTTAATGAGTATTATTTCTTCTTGAATATTGTCCCCTTGATCATGATATAGTGGTCTTGTTTCATTCTTAGTCATCCCTCTGTTGGTTCTGGCTTTATGACTCCTTGCCGTATTTTTTGGAGTGGGGGTTTAGTCGTAATGAAATTTCAGAGTTTCTGTTTGTCTGGGAAGGTCCTTATTCTTTCTTCATAGAGGAAGGAAAGCTTTGCGAGATAGAGTATTCTTGGTTGGCATGTGTTGTCATGGAGTCTGTTGACTATGTCCCTCTACTCTCTCCTTGCCTGGAGTGTTTCTTCAGAGAAGTATGATGTCAGCCTGATTGGTTTTCCTTTGAATGTTATCTGTTTCTTCTCTCTTGTCAGCTTCATTATTTTTAACTTTTGGTGGATTCCTGGGAGCTCTACTATTATGTGTCTTGCTGTATTTTTCCTTTTGTCATTGAATTTGGTGATGTTCTTGCTTCTGGTATGTCTATTTTCAGCTCCTTCTTCATGTTTGGGAAGTTCTCATCAATTATTTCCTTGAATATTTTCTCTGTTCCTAGGTCTCTCTCCTCTCCTTCTGGGATTCCTATAACTCTTATATTTCCTTTCTTCCTGGAGTCAGATAGTTCCCGAAGTCTTTCTTCAGTCTTCTTCATTCGTACTTCTCGTTCCTTTTCTGTTTTTCTCTTTCCTTTTCTTCTTTTTTATTTCTGTGTCTTCAAGAATACTTATTCGTTCTTCCGTTTCATCTCTTCTGCTTTCACTGCTTTTCCTGAGTTCTTTAGCTACTCCATTAATCCTTTGATCTTCTGCATTTCTTTCACTTCCCTTTTTAGGGACCCAATTTCATTCTTTTGATCTTTGATTATTTTTCCCTTATCGTTGTTATCCTCTATGACTTCTGTCAGTTTTTTAATCATGACAATTTTAAATTCTTTTTCTGGAAGGTCCAGAAGTTCTTCCAAGTCATTGATGTTGCAATCTGGTGGGTGTTTTTCATTTTGTGATGTGTCTTTTCCCTGAGAATTTGCTTGGTTGCTTGTAGTTTTTCTTCTCCCTGCTGCTTGTTTTCTAATTTGTCCTATGTGTTGGGACACTGTGTCACTGGTACTGGCTGGCATCATTTTGGTGTGCTCTTTCTGGGATGTCGGAAACCATTGGTCCAATCAAATCAAATGCTGTTATGCCAAAAGTCCAGTAGGGCAGTGGTACTATGAATATATTAATGGTCACTGTCACAGAATATCTCCTCCTACTGTGTTTGTTTAATTCCAAAGGGGTGTTTTGAAGTCCCACAGACTGTCCTGGAAGTGGGGTGGCTGGATTGCTTGCTAGGCTCTAAATCGCTGGGCCCCTCTCTGGGTTCCAACTCCCTACCAGACAGGGTCTGGCATGAGGGGGCTTCCCAGCTCACCTCTGGCAGCGGGGGCAGCCCTCTCCCAGTTCCAAGCAGTCTTGGTTGAAGCAAAGGTCCCTATTCTAAAATGGCAAATCAGAAGTGCACTTCCTTGTGCCTGCGATCTGCCCCAGCAATGGCTGCCCGATCACCCTCTGGGCTCCAACAGTTGGCTAAGGGAATTATTTACTTTAATTTACACCCCAGTTTAATGTGGGTCTGGTTCCTCATGGCCACCCAAGGGGCCAGGTTGTTTCCATCTTGTGGTCCTTTTTCTGTCTCCCTTCAGGAGGCTATTTATAATAGCACTATCAGGTAGCCAAACAAGAAATTGAAGGCCAGTGAATTTAAAATACTTGCACAAGATCACATGGCTATCAAATGAAATTTAATGGAATCCAACCCTAGAAATCTGACTCTGGAGCCCAGGTACTTCACTACCATACCATTCTTTTTTCTGTCAGAAGACAAAAATCACAATTTTAGAAATCCAGTTAGCTTTATTAAAAGATCAATGTACTGGGCCATATCCTACCTAGATACTGTATGAGTTTACACCAAAGGGAGAGTATTTATAGACAGCAAGTAGGTGGAGCAAGGTTATTAGTGAAAGAGAGATTATTTTAGCTAAAGCCACCTTTCCTCAGGGGGAGGCAGATCCAGATTGCTCATGAGTGCTGATTAAGAAACTCTAGATTAATTGGTTTAGGATTACACTTTTGAGAGAAGTTGAAACTACAATAGATATTAAGCCTGAGTGTGGGTAAGCATGGATACTTTATTTTTGATCCTGTTTTTTTTTTCTGTTTTTTTTTCTATTTTTAAAGACTTCCTAATATGTTTTGATTTCCCAAATTTAAAAGTAACTTTAAATGTATTTTCTGAATATTAATAATGAACTGATAAAATACAATAGACATTCAAATTTTATTTGACATGCACAACATGAATATTTAGTAACATTTTCAACAAGTGGGACTTGTAGAAAGTAATAATATTATCTATGAGATTTGCATCATGATAGTAGAGAGAGCATTATGAAATACTTGATGTTAAAATGGGGTATCAGCCCTGCTGGGTTTGGAATCTTTACTGTGGAGTGAGAGAACAATTTTGCTTGCTTCTCTAGGAAACTGAGGATGAAGGGATGGAGAGCAGGAGAAGAATACAGTAACAAGAAAACAAAAGGATAAGAGATTTTATTTTATTTTTTAAAAAGATTTATTTATTTATTTATACAAGAACCAGGGTACAGGCCAGATGTGCGAAAGGGAGAGAGGATTCACCAGAGACAGAGTGGGAAACAGGACAGACTGAAGAACAGGCAGGAGAGGTCTGCCCATGCCATGTGGGCCCTCACTGGCTGGCAGGATTGAACAAGCACTGCAGAGGCTGCGGACAGCTTCACAGTGTGGCACTCAACTGCCTGCGCCACCAGGGGAGGACCAGATGAGATTTTATTTTATTTTTTATTTTTTTATCTTTAAAGATTTATTTATTTATTTATTTATTTATTTATTTATTTATTTATTTATGCAAGCAGTGGGTACAGTCAGAAGCCCGGGAGGGTGAGAGAATTCACCAGAGCCAGAGGGGAGAGCAGAGCAGGCAGGCTGACAAAGTGCACTGCTGAGGGGAGCAGCAGGTAGGGCAGGAGAGGTCTGCATGCCATGTGGGACCCTCACCCAGCGGTTGGGGATGAACTGGTGCTGCAGAGGCTGTGGGGCAGCTTCGCAACCCAGTGCTCAACCGCTGTGCCACCAGGGAGGCCCCCAGATAAGAGATTTTAAAGACACAGGTGGCTTCGTTGGTTTTCTAGAAGTCCCCTGAGATGGAGGTCCTACGGCAGGTGATCTGTTGAGAGAGTGGTCTTTAGAAAAACCCAGAAATAAGTAAGAGGACAGGACCAGACAGGGTAAAAAGTAAAATAACAATGTAAATATAGTTGGCATCTGGCCTCAGGCTGACTCTATGGGCACTCCGGAGTGAGATCAGCCTCACAGCTGTGAGGTACCCATATCCACCAGGAGTCCTGGGTTTCCCATCTGTAATGGCATTCTCTGGAGAGGGGCTCTGCTGTGGTCCCTTAGTGGTCAATGAAGCACTTGGAGGAAAGGTGTTCAGCCAGAGGAAGGGGCTCTGGGTGGGGCATAAACAGCATAAACATGGGTCTGCTGCAGCCCAAATGATCAGTAAGATAGAGGCTGCAAAGGTTTTGTGTTTTTTGTGGGTTTTTTTTTTTTTTTTTGAGTAATCAAACACAAGGTGATGCAAAATATCAGGACAGCAAAAGTAGCTTCTGCCAAGGTGTTTGGAGGAAATTCTGCTTGAATTAGATTGAAGCCTGGAAGTGGAAACAGCAAGTTTAGATCTCATTAAAAAAAAGAAAACAACAACAAACTTGTATTGAATAAGGGATCTGAAAAATAGAGTATCAGGTAGAGAGATGTGTGAAGATAAATCTATGAAGTTCTGGACACAACCTAAACCATAGTCTTTTCTGGATGTTTTCTGTATTTGTCCCAAATGTGGTCACACTTCATTCCATCTAATCTATTAAGTTGTCAATGATCTGGCAAGAGTCTTGGTGTGGCGCAGGAAGTGACTGACAAAATCATATTACCCTTTCTTTTAAGGAGCTTGAATGTGAAACTGACTTTGTAGAAGCTGAGAAGGGGCAGCTGAGTCGTGAGCTGGCACCAGCATTGCTCCTGGGCCATCAGAATTGTATTGAATCATTAAAGAGCCTGCTGGTCACCAGTGAGTCACAGCCTATCAGGGTTCCTGGCTGAGGCTGTTTCCTGTTCCTGTCTGTGCTGCTTTATATTAAATCCTCATTAAGATCTACAAGGGACATCCTCCTTTTCTGGCCATATCAAAGAGTCTAACCTAAGACATAGTTGGGGGAATGAAGAAATGCTCTGCACTGTATTGGATCAAGTTTACAGTGAAGACTGGATTTCATATTCCAAGAAAGAAAAGGTAAACTTTCAGTGGAATTGTAAAACATCTTCATTGTAAGAGACACCCTGAATTTAGAGATGTTAAAATGAGAAATGCATGTCTTGGAACTGATGAAATACAGCATATTCAGAAAGTGAGAGCTGGGGATGTTTATAGATTGAGTGGAGGGAAGGTTTTGGCAGACGAAAGATGAAGATACATTGAGGAAGAGAATGGGATAAATAATGGAGTAAGGTCTCTGCTGAGGCAGACAGGGACTGGCACAAGGACATAAAAGTCTCCCTTCTCCAAAATGTCCTGTGGATTATGCCAACGTGAGTGAAATAAATATGTAGGTGAGAGAAGAGACATTTAGGAAGCTCAGGCCTAGGCTCTCACTTTTCTGTTATTAGGAGGCAATATTATATTTCATTTTGGAATTATTTCAAGACTTTTTTATGGATTCTTTTATAAGCTTAGACTTGTGCTTCTGGGTGTTAACTGCTTTTTACCAATGACTTTAAGACATGACTGAGTGCATAAAGATGTAGAATTTAGTGTTTAATAAAGGGTAAACAAGCTCCAATACAAGAGTGCTGCTTATATGATCAGGCTGTACTTCAGCAGAATTGCAAACAATAAATTTCATATGATATTACCAAATGAGGTGATCTCAGACTATGGTGTTTAATGAAAATATTCCAAGCTCAAAAGTACAATGCTGTCCTCCAAAAGCCTGAGTTCATATGAGGTGTTTATTATACCTACAATGGCCTGGAAGTTGGGGGAACCCTTCACCCTATTTACAGATGAGAAAATGAGGTCATAGGTGACATGACTTGCCCATTGTCATACAAAGCGTGTGGAACCACGGCTTCAGAGCTTCTGCTTCGAGACAAGGGAGCTTCTTCCATGTCACTCCATCATGCACTTGGCAGTTTTATAGTTCTCTCTTCAGATGAAATATTTTTGTTCATTTTTGAATGAAGTTAAATTGTATTCACACTTATCTTTCCCCAAGGATAGCCATTTTGCTAACATTGAACTCAAGGTGAAGAGACTCTGGAGTTTAGGATTTGGCATCAGTGCGTCACTGCCATGTTGGTACATGATGTTGGCTTATCCTCAGTAGACATAAGTTCATCAGGGATGGAGGTACATTGTTTCTGAGTTCTGTGCAGCTGGTTCTACTTGTCCTTTGACCACATCTTAGTTCTACTTTACAAAAGACTGAGTGTATGAGTTTCCTATCATCTCAAAGTAGACCAACCTCCCCAGGACAACTTTTGAAGACCCTGCAATCATATGGGGGCAGAGCTTCTGGGCATATTCTCTATTGTTCATACCCTAGGCTCAGGTTCTGATGATGTGGTGTTACATCGACTCTTTGATTTGTTTGTACTAACTTCTCAGGCTGGAAGCATTTTTACCTATCAACTTCTTCAAACACATCTCCAGAATTTATCCAGTGCCTGCTTTTTGTAGGTTTCAAGGCAGAAAAGAGTCCCAACAGGACACAAAATGGCCTCTTCTCTGCCATCATAGGTTACAATTGAGTGGGAGTGAAATACGACAGATCCACAGACACGGAGAAGTATGTCCATCATCATAAATAGAAGAAAATGAATGCTATGAGATCAAATACTTTAGATTGCTTGGTGGTTTGGAAAGACTTCTCTGATGAATAACATTCAGGATGAAACCTAAAAGCCCTTGATTTTTCAACAGCATTGACATGTTTATCATCCGCAGCAAACTACATGGCATTTCTTGTCTCATGTTCTCTTCCTTTAGAAACTCCTGAATTTACCCATACTGCCCCCAATTCCTTCTTCACCTGACCTGTTCCTAAATATTCTGTTACTTTCCTTAGATGCCACTTCCTTAGATGCCACTTCCTTAGAAACTCTTCATGAGCTGCCTCCTCCAGTAGGTTAGGTTGGGGCTTTCTCCTGTGACCCCAGAGAATATGTGCAAACCACTGCCATGGCACGTGCCACTCTATGCTGACATTTCTTGTTTAACCACCATCTCCCCAAGCATGTTCTTCAAAGCCAGGGACTGAAATACCCTTGTAAGCCCAGATTCTGACATAGTGTGTGGTACATGGCAGGCACTTTGTAAATGTTTTTGAAGATCCACAAATTTTTATGCAAATGTTCTAAAGTATACTGGAATATTATGGCTCTGTCTGGAACTGTAGGTGAAGTTAGCTTTAACAGTCCACTGTTTAAGCTGTTTAACAACTTTAACAGTACACTTGTTTTAAGCAATGTTCTCTTGTCTATGTTAAAGATTTTAAGACTCAGGAAATAGTTCTGAATTTGTGAACCAGGAGGTAAATGGTGAGGAAGAAGGCCACCCACGAGCAGTCATTTGTCTCACTTCTGTCAGTTCTTGTCCTTTGCATCTGTGGAGCTTAAATAACCAGCTCTGTTCTTTGGTACCACACCTGTAATATGGGAAACATTACCTCCCTTATACAGCTGTTTGAGAATTAGAGGAGACAATGTTTCTAGTAGTTGTTACCATGGTGATAGTTATTATGTATGGAAGCAATACACAGGCTTACAATGTAAGTTTGTGTCCCTCCAATCTTTTTGTTTTACTGCCTTCAGATGCAAAAACTATACTGTACTTATTTATTGTTATCTGGCTTATATTTTAATAGCTATTATGCAAATAAACAGGTATGTCAATTGGACTGTAGTACAGATTTTGTGGAAAAACATGAGAGATGCAGTTATGTTCCTTATTTTGATGTTCCACTTTAAAATTTTAACATGTTTAAGAACTGTGTTTAATTACTAGAAAGTGCTATTTAAATTTCCCACAATGCAGCAGGAACTAAACACATATATAACAGTGTACAATAGCCAAGGGAATATTGGAGAGGATCTAAAGAGTTTCAAGCTGGGATCCTTGGAGCCCTAGTTCTGTGCCTATGACTCAGGGGTTGCAGGGTCTCTGAGACTTCAGTGTCACCGCTGTCATCTAAGTTCCTCCATCCTTTTATGTGTCCAAAGTCATTCAGGTCTCATTACAAACTATCATGAAGGTGGCCTCCTTTTTTTTTTTTTAAGCACACATTATTTATGGATGCTTATGTATTACCCTGACATTACAAATTAATTTTTTGGAGGTCTGGCTTGAATATGCACTCCAAATTGTTTGTTTCTTACTTATTAACCCCATCTGTATCCTTCAGACAGGCACCTTGTGTGTCCTTGTTTTATGCATAGAATTTTCTGCTAGATGCACATTCTGGGAGTTTGGAGAACCCCTATAATTCCTCTTTGTGAAAGCACCATGGGGAACTGGAGTGTAAGTTGAAAACATCCAGGGATAAGTATAGACACATCTACTGTATGGCTCAGCAAAGGGGGTGGGTCCTTAAACCATATTGTACCCCATGTCCAGTCGGTCACAAGGAGACCCACAACCATCATTCAGTCTACTAAGTAAGAATTCACTTGCCTTTATTATTCTACAATTAAATGCAGTTAGTTTGAGAGTTTTGGTAAATGTTAAGTATGAGTAATTAATGCTCAAATATTTTGCTCAGAGAGTCTCAACAGATCATTTATGATTAATCAGTTGATTTTGAAGATTAATCAAATAAAAAACACAGTAACTACATTTGCCTACACTATCCTGACATTACACACACAAACACACACACACTCATGTAGCCTTGGCATTTCACTTATTAGGCACTCAAGAGGATAATATCCTCCCAAATTTACCACTTGAAATGTTTCTTGAAATCATAGTTCATGTAAACGTTCTCTATTCACCATTACCAAATTCCAAATTCCCCATATCTCATCTTATCAAACATCAAATATAAATTGATTTGAAAATACACTCTTACATCAGAAGTAACTTTTACTTACAACTTTCACATTCCCATCAATACATGTCAGATTGCAATGCACACACGTCTTTGGTCATGACACACAACATCCCTGTGCAGGCTGAAAGCATGCTGTGTGGTGATCAGGAGGCTCAAAGGCACTGATTGGACTTAAGTGTTTGACTGATTAAACTAACAGGATCCATTTTAAGCCAACCGTGCTGTTTCATGGACATGACCTTAAACTCCTGACCCTGAGATTTTTTTGCTAATGTGTTAGACTCAAATAGAAAAATGGCAAAATAGGTCTTTTGGCTTTAATCTTCCATGCTGAGGTAAGTTCAGAAATCTAAATGAAAGTCCTTTTAAAGAAATAGCTTCATAAAATGTAGTAAATGTTGTCTCCCCCTGTTGTAGGACACTCATAGAATAAAACAAAGTGACAAAAACTGTGCCCACTAGGATCCCTCAAGGACAGTCTCAGAACTCTGGCTTTGGGAGGGCGACAGACCTTGTGGTCTCAAGATGGCAGAATGAAGAGCTTCCCACTCTCCCTCTTTTCCTTTGCCCTCACCCTGGCCCCTAGAACAGTGCTCCTGAGTGCACTCCAACTCCCAATTGTCTTTAAGGTTTCTGTAAGACTCCTTTGCATTTGTGGCTAATTTCAAAGTGTGAACCTGTAAAATGATCAGAAAAAAAAATCAATCTGTCGTATAACTGAGTGGTATTCCATTTTGTGTGTGTATGCACACACACACGCATGCGCTAAGTGTGTATATATTCTATAGGTGTATGTACACAATGGAATGCTACTAAGCTATAAAAAAGATGAATTCTTTCCATTTGCAACAACATGGATGCAGCTGAAAGGCACAACACAAAGTAAAATACATCAAAAGGAGAAAGACAAATACTAAATGATTTCATTTACATGTGAAATATAGAGAAATAAAACAAAGGGCCATATAGAACCAAGCCACTAACAAACTCTAGAAATCTGACTATAGAGCTGAGGCTACCAGAGGGGGATGGTGCAAAGTAAGGTGGGGTGGGGGCCCAGTGGATTATGTTTGGAGACTGTGAGTGCGTTGGTGGTGAATAGTGTATAGAAACATACAGTGTGAGACTATACTTACTTATCATTTACAGTGTTAAAATCAATGTTACCTCAAAAATTAAAGTCAAAATGATATCTATTAAAAATAAAATAAGCAATAACATAATTTTCTTTGGAGATTTTAATTAACTTTAAAATCAAATAAAAATCCTTGACTTTGGACTACAAAATTTTCTCCCATTATCCAATTGTTCTCAAAAATTGCAGAAGCACACACAGCCATTTTTACCTTAAGTAGTATCCTTTAAATATGATTTTATCCTTCTTAGTATTGAAGCTAAAAGCAATAATAATTTTAGAAAAGTAACTTTATGTCAATAATTGTGTTTAATCCATCAAATGGTTGGCATCTATCTTGTCTATCTAACTTAAGAAACCTTCACGAGGAGCCAATGAGGATAATGAAGAGACAAATACTAGCAAATTGTGAAATGGCATACAAATGTAACTAATTTTTTATTATATTTATTTTTCTTATTATTGTGGCTAGAAATTTTTTTGGGGGGCTTGTTATCAGCCAGAGAAACTTTGGGAAGAAATAATAGATTATCATCAAGAACTGAGTATAAAAACATCTACAGTTTTTTCGGTGCCTTTCCTAGTTTTGCTAAATGCCTGACTTTCAGACAGCACCATACATCTGTTTCATTTAATCATTACAGTGCTCTACTTAAATCTTACCAGACAGGAAGGCTGTGGCAAATATTGTTCAGCAATTTATTCAACATTTGTGGTGACTGCCAGTGTGGTAGACCCAGATTTACATGAGCAAAATAGACGAAAGATTTTGCTTTCTCTGAAAGTTAGAATCTACCGGGAAAAACTATTAACAAACATGGAATAAGAGTGAATTGAATAGTCTTTTGGAAACTAATTAGGAGGTATAAGTGAAGGAAAACATAGGACAGGTTGAGGAGGAAAGGGAGCATGTGTGTGTGCTTTGCCATTTTAAATGGAATGACCAGGAAAGGCCTCATTGAGCTGGTGACACATGAGCAAGGATTAGAAGGAGGTAGGGATGATCGCTCAGATTTTAGGCAGAGGCATAGTCATTGCAAAGGGCCTGAGGTGAGCATCATCACAGTGTGCTTGAGGAGCAGCAGTAAGGCCAATTGGACTGGAACAAAATGAGTGAGCAAGGGAGTACAAGGAGCGATAATGTCACAGAGATTGAATTGGATGAGTTGGGGGTGGTCCGATCAGAAGGGTTTTGTAAGTTCACATAAGGATTGTGTGTGTATATATATATATATATATATATATATATATATTCCCCCCAAAAGGGAGTTGGCATGCTCCAGACTATGGAGGGAAGATATAGTGAGATCTGATCTGTCCTTTTTAAAGTCTCCTCCTGACCATTGTACTGAAAACAAGTGTGGGAGTGTGTGTGCCTTTCTGGAAACAGAGTGACCAGAGTGACCAGCTAGAAGGGCAATGTAACAATCCAGGTGAAAAAATAACAGCTTCTGGAAAAGTGTGTTAGAGGAGGAGGTGGTGAGAAGAGGAAAGATTTCAGATATAACCTGGAAGCTGTAACTAGCAGGACTTCCTTTCAGTCTGGATGCTGCACGTTTGGCAGGAAGGAGCTAGAGAACACTCTGTCCATCTGCTGCTGTGCAATTGTTTTACAGGTAGCTTCTTAGGAAGTATGACACAGTGACTGGAAACTTTACGTTATTTTGTTGAAGTGTCCTTTAGAAAATTCTTATCAAATGCATTCTTATCAAATGCATTATTTGTGTTTCTTTAATTGGTACTCAGTTTGAATTTTTTTCTTTTTTTATAAAGATTTATTTTATTTACTTATGCATACAAGAGTTGGGGTGTAGGCCAGGGGTGCTGGGGCTAGGGCAGTGGTGAGAGGATTCACCAGAGACAGAATGGGGAGCAGAACAGGCAGATCTACTGAAATACACTGCTGAGGGGAGCACCGGGCAAGTCAAGAGAGGTCTGTTGCACCATGTGGGCAGCTCCCTGGTTGGGAATCGAACTTGTGCTGCAGTGGCTACTTGTGCTGAGTCTTAACACCTTGTGCTACCAGGGAGGCCCAGTTTGAACTTTTGTCATATACATTTTTGGATGTTTGTTGTTTTTATTTATGTTCAGTCAAATTTTCTCCCACAGATACAAATGTCAACTTGAAAATATACTAAATTCCCACATATTCTGAACTTATAATTAAGTCTTTCTTCCTGCTTATTCCCAACCTATCATCACATTGTTTTACTACAGTCGAGTACTACATTTTCACACAGATAGAGCATTTTCTTAATAATTACTTTTTATTTTCAGAAATTTTATAGTTATTTTAATACATTTATTCTTTCAGAGAAAATATGAATTGTTTGGTTCAGAAACTTCATCCTGTTGGGAAGTACACAAGAGTTATAATGAATTTAGAGATTAAATTAGAGCGAATCGACATCTTTCCTTTTAATATCCTATTTTTCTTTTTTTTTTTTTAAGATTTATTTATTTATTTATACAAGCACAGGGTACAGTCAGAAGCGCGGGAGTTGTAAGAAAATTCACCAGAGACAGAGCGGGGAGCAGAGCTGGCAGACCAGCTAAGTACACTGCTGAGGGGAGCAGCGGGCGGCAGAAGAGGTCTGCGCGCCATGTGGGACCCTCGCCTGGCGGCCAGGGATCGAACCTGCGCTGCAGAGGCTGTGGGCAGCTTTGCAACCCAGCGCTCAACTGCTGCGCCACCAGGGAGGCCCCCTATTTTTCAATATTTATTTTGTAAGAGTCCACCTTTTAACCTTTCTTATTGTTCCAAATTTTTGTTTCTTAATTCTAGGGTTTTGATATCTAAGTATGTCATCAGAATATAACAACTTTAGTTACTTCTTTCCACTGTTAATACCTCTTATTTCATTCTTTTTGTCTAATCGCATTTGTCAGCATGTCCAGATTAACATTAAAATAAATTTGTGTAAAGTGAAACCTAAACGGATTCTAACTATAGTTCAGTCTATTGTGTTTGTGTTTTCACCATTGTGCTTGCTATTTGAAGTTATATATCTTCAGAATAGATAAAGAATTTAGAAGATAGCTTTTGTACAACTATTAAGATATCGCTTTTCTCTCTTTTTTAAAAAAGATTTTTATTTTTTATTTATACAAGAGCCGGGGTACAGGCCAGATGCGTGGGAGGGTGAGAGGACTCACCAGAGACAGAGTGGGGAACAGAACAGGCAGACTGAGGAAATACACTGCTGAGGGGAGCAGCGGGCAATACAGGAGAGGTCCGCTTGCCCTGTAGGGTTCTCTGAGGCTGGCGGGCATTGAACCGGTGCTGCAGAGGCCGCGGACAGCCTCACAGCGCTGCACTCAACTGCCTGCGCCACCAGGGAGGCCCTATCACTTTTCTCTTTTGTCTTACTAAGATAAATTGTACTGGTAGTATTTTTATTTATTTATTTGTTTGTTTGTTTGTTTGTTTATTATGGGACCCTCGCCAGTGGCCGGGGATCGAACTGGCACGGCAGAGGCTGCTGGCAGCTTCGCAACCCAGTGCTCAACCACTGCGCCACCAGGGGAGGCCCCTGGTAGTATTTTTATATTAACCATCTTTGCATTTCAAGAAGTTAAGAATGAATTATACTTGGTTAATAATTCATTTTAAAATAAATGTTTTGATTTATGTCATAAGTAACAATCACCTATCAAATCACTGCAAAAACACTTATATTTCAGTTTTGTTTTCAATGACTCATATTAAATCAATTACTAAAATTAACCAAAGATAAAATGCCACATCAGGAGGTTCATGAAATCATGGGCTAAGTTTACTTTTATATTTTGGGTAATTCTTAAACAAAATGTTAATATTTAAGCTTTACAACAACAAAAACTAAAATATGAGTTGAAATTGACTTTGGGCTTGAGTAAGTAATAAGAGCAAGTAATTACAAAGGAAGATAATGAAAGTAAAGGCGTGTTCCATCCTAAATGCATATTGAAGAAAGCCAGCAACCAAGCACCACATGACATGCCTTTTTTTCTGAATCATAAATGTTTAGTTGGGAAATTCAACATATTAAATAGTGAGCTGTTGGCATTATATTGTTTTATCTGTAAAACTGAAAAAAATAAAATTTCTCCAAAATATTTTTATTGGGGGCAAACCAAATTAAATTTGCTTTCACTAATTAGATCAACTTTGAGGTTCTATTTTCATTTAAAAATATCAGGGAGAAGGAGGAATAGGAGGAGTAGAGGGGATTTTTAGGGCAGTATAATGCTCTATATGATACTGTAATGATCGATAGATGTCATTATACTTCTGTCAAAAACCATAGTACATACACAACCTAGAATGAACCCTAGCGTAAACTGCAGACTGAGTGATAATGATATGTCAATGTAGGCTGATTGATTGTAACAAAGGTACCACTCTGGTAAGGTATGTTGGTAATGGGGAAAACTATACTAATGTGGGAGGAGGAGGTATATGGGAAATCTCTGTACCTCCCTCTCAAGTTTCTGTGAAATTAAATCTGCTCTGAAGAAAAGACTTAATAACCTGAGGGTATTATGTCAAGTGAAATAAATAAAACTGAGAAAGATAAACATGGTACGGTTTTACTGATAGGATAAACAAAATTAATGATCAAAAACAAACTGTTAAATTATGAGAATAAAATTCTGATTACCAGAAGGGAAGGGGGAAAGAGAGTAAGTTGAGTAAAAGGAGCCAATTATATGGTAAAGACTGGAAATTAGATTATTTTGGTGATGAATGAAATCTTGCTTATACAGTGGTAAAATTATAAGAGGATACACTTAAATCTACATAACACAACTTCACAAAACTTAACAATGGTTTGTTAAAAAAATAGTATTTTAAAAATTATGTTTATTGAGGGCCTCCCTGGTGGTGCAAGGGTTGAGATGCAGCCTACGAAGCTGTCCACAACCACTGCAGCACGAATTTGATCTCTGGCCAGGGAGCTACCCTCATGGTGTAGCAGATCTATCCTGACTCTCCCATTGCTCCCCTCAGCACTGTATTTCAGTAGATCTGCCTATTCTGTTCCCCACTCTGTCTGGTGAGTCTTCTCACCCCCTGCACCTCTGACCTGTCCCTAGCTCTTGTATGCATAAATAAATAAATATTTTTAAAAAATTATGTTTATTGAGATAATATTGATTTACCACACTGTATATGTTTTAGGGGTATAGAGTCATACCTGCACAAGTATGTTGTTGCACCACACCAGCCACCTAAGTATCAATGATCCACATAGTCCATCAGGCCCTTTCTCACAAAATAAAGACAAACATGAAAGGCTGGCGGAGAGTTGGTCTCCCTCCAGTCCTGTCATATTCTGATATAACCAGCCCCTCCAACCTGGCTTCTTTAGCCTCACTCTCAGTTTCTTTTGGCCCCAGTGACTCTCCAAATATCTCAAAACTGAGCACCCAGAATCCATCTTGACCTTGTAAGATTCTTTAACTTTTAGACCCACCTCATTTCTCCTAGAATAATAAAGTCTTGCTTTTTGTGAAATTATTCACCACCTATAGGACTTTCTTTCTGGTTTTCACAAAAGAAACCAGAGGCTATTCTTAATATTGAAACTCATAGACCAAATGGAGAGAATGGGGATGAGGGAGACCTCAGGGTCTATTTAAAAACTACTTATTTTATATTTATAAGTCCAGGGAATAGTTTTGATTTTAAACCCTGAATTCTTGTTTGTTTGTTTTTTTAAGATGTATTTATTTATATAAGAACTGTGGTACAGATGTGCAGGAGGGTGAGAGGATTCGCCAGAGACAGAGTGGGGAACAGAACAAGCAGAGTAACTGAAATACACTCCTAAGTGGAGCAGTGGGCAAGACAAGAGAGGACTGCCGTGCCATGTGGGTAGCTCCATGGCCAGCCAGGATCGAATCTGCACTGCAGAGGCTGCAGACAGCTTCAAAGCACTGCGCTCAACCACAGTGCCAACAGGGAGGCCCTAAACCCTGAATTCTATAAACTGATGAAGACAAAGAGAAATTGTTGCACTGGCCCTTTCAATGCCCCCCCCCCACACACACACCATAGCAAGCATAAATTCAGGTCCATAATTTGTAGCAAATCTTCCCAGACAGTAGGCTGCCTATCCTATTTTCAAGGTGCAATTGCAAATTTTGTTTATCAGATACTTTAAAATTATTCCCACTTAGAATACGTATTTTTTATCTTCCAATTCAAAATCAGCTTTATGAAGGCTCGTGTCTGAGGATTTCCTCGGCATTTTTTATGTATAGTAAATCACTCTGTCTCTATGCTGTCTGACATTTCTTAATAAGAATTTCCTTTAGGCCTCAAGATGACTCTCCTAGTGAGAAGTCACGATGTGTCTATTCATTTTCTGTCTTTGCAGAGTCTCAGGGATATCAGCTTGCTATGAAAGGGTGCAAGTCTTGTACTTTCTGTCTCATCCCAAAGTGACATAATGAAAAGGGCTTGGAAATGCCACAAGCATTATTCTAGTAGTTTCATCTCTGAAAACTTTACATAGTGCAAGAGCCAAACATCTCTAAGCCTGTGGTCTCAGGTGGAGAGTGTCTCCACACTACTTGTGCTATAAAAAAAGACATGTTTGTGCCCTACCCATCCCAGATCTGGATGCCTCCAGGTGCCTGGATCTGGACCTCACCAGCCTCAGGCTAAACTCCTAGCTTTATCAAACCACACCAAACCCCACGAAGCCCCAGCTGCTGTGCTCACCAACCTGTAAATGCCCAGACCATTAGGAGAGGAGAACTCTCACACAACAAAACCCTCAAATACAGAGGAACAAACCAAAAGAAGATCATGGGGAGAGAGGAAAATAGAAATGGCCAAGGAAGATACCAGGGGAATAACATACCACAAATAGAAAACAAATCTGCTAAACCAAGTTACAAAGATATGGAAGAGCTTTTCTTCCTATGAGATACAGAGCTCAAAACTGGCATAATTAAGAAAATCAAAGAACTGGAACTATATATATTAAAAAAAAAAACAAACTCCAGAAAGCAAATGAATGTTATGAGAAACACAATCAATAAAAGAAGAAGGAAATTGAAATTCTAAATTAAAAAAAATAATAATAGAAATGCAGAGATGAAAGACCAATTAAACAGATGAAGATTCTGGAAAAAAGCCAACAAAGTAGAATAAACCAAATGGAATAATAAATCCATGATCTTGAAGATGCAAATGGGGTAAATGACAAAGTAGGAAAAGAAAGAGAGATACAAAAGGAAAAAAATGAAGAAACACATAGAATTATCTGTTACATTGAGGAAAGGAAATAGAAGAAAAATAGGCATTCCAGGATGAGAAAAGAGAAAGGATCTGAAAAATTATTTAAAGAAATTATGCTATACAAAAAAAATCAGTAACCAAAACAAAGAGAGACCCCACTGATAGGGAGAAAATTTTTGTGCACAACACTAATAATAAGGGACTGATCACAAAAATCTACAAAGAGCTGATGAGACTCAACAAAAACAAAGTAAATAACCCAGTCAAAAAATGGGCAGACGGGGCCTCCCTGGTGGTGCAGCGGTTGAGCGCTGGGTTGTGAAGCTGCCCGCAGCCTCTGCAGTGCCGGTTCGATCCCCGGCTGCTCCCCGGCCACTGGAGGAGGGTCCCACATTGCGCACAGACCCCTTCGGCCGCCCGCTGCTCCCCTCAGCAGTGTACTTTGGTCCTTCTGCCTGCTCTGCTCCCCGCTCTGGCTCTGGTGAATTCTCTCACCCTCCCGTGCTTCTGACTGTACCCAGTGCTTGTATAAATAAATAAATAAATCTTAAAAAAAAAAAAATGGGCAGATGAGCTAAAATGAAACTTCTCCCAAAGAGGAAATGCAAATGGCCAAAAGGCATAGGAAAAAATGCTCAATATCACTCGTAATCAGGAAAATGCAAATCCAAACTACAATGAGATACCATCTTACACCAGTGAGAATGGCACATATTAAATAAAAACTAGCAACAACAAATGTTGGCAAGGATGTGCAGAAAAAGGAACTCTCCCACACTGCTAGTGGGAGTGAAAACTGGTTCAACCAGTGTGGAAAGCTGTGTGGAGATTCCTCAATCTGCTAAAAATGGAGCTTCTATAGTATCCAGCAATCCCACTCCTAGGTATTTGCCCAAAGGACACAAAAACATTAATTCAAAAGGACACCAGTAGCCATATTTTAGCACTATTCACAATAGGTAAACTATGGAACAACCCAAATACCCAAAAACAGATGACTGGATCAGGAAGATGTGGTACATATACACAGTGGAATATTACTCAGCAATTATAAAAGATAAACTCATGCCATTTGCAGCAACATGGATGGAGCTGGAAGGGATCATGCTCAGTGATATAAGTCAGAAAGAAAAAGAAAAATACTGGATGGTCTCACTCAGCAGGAGTTTAAAAAACCTAAATAAGGGATCAGGAAAAAGGCTAATTATAATAAAGTAAAAATCAAAATCAACAGGCAACTATAAACAAGAAACAAGCTACAAGGGGGAAGAAGGGAGTAGGATTAAAACAAGGGGTGTGGTAATTTTACAGGGACAATAACCAAGATGAAAATGCATATATTGTACAAAAATGAAAACTTATGTAAATATATATAAAATATAAAAATTAAAAAATCATAAATCATAAAAAAGAAATGATGCTAGAAACCTTCCCAAACTTGAAGATGGAAATTCTAATACAAGTACAGGAAGACAAAAAACACCAAATTATCTAAACAAAAGATATCAAGTGAGACATATAGTGGTAAAACTTTCAAGTGTTCAATACAAAGAAAAAATAATGAAGCTGATGAGGGGAAAGAAATAGATAACTTGTAAAGGAAACCTGATTAGACTAATACCAGACATCTCTGAAGAAACACAACAGCAAGAAGAGAATGGAGTGATGTTTAAAAAAAAAAAAAAAAACTCCAAGATAAAAATTACCGACCAAGAATACTTTATCTTCCAGGGCCTTCTGATATGAGGGAGAAATTAGATAATTTCAGAAAAACAGAATATTAGGGAGTTTGTAACTACCAAACTCCCTCTCCAAGAAATATTGAAAAAAGCCTTAGTGTTTAAACCAAAGAGAGAAATAAACAGAAAAAATGAGCAAGCAATTTAAGAGAATCACAAAACTAAGGACAAAGTGGCAGTAGTAAATTTTCACTTATCAATAATCACTCTAAATGTAAATGGGCTGAACTCACCAATAAAAAGACAGACTCTTGAGTTGGATCAGGAAACAGAATCCAAACTTCAACTGTTTCCAGGAAACACACATAAACTCCATGGATAAAAAAGGCTGAAAATAAAGGGGTGGAAAATAATTCTACAAAGCAAATGGCATGCAAAGGAAGGCAGGGATAGCCATGCTTCTATCATAAAATAGAATTCCAACTTACTAAGAGATAGGAATGCAGACTCTATAAGGATTAACAGAACAATACAACAGGTAGACATGACACTATTCAGTAAATACTCACCAAGTGAAGGAACACCAACATATGTCAGACAATTACTATTTCAGACAGGACTGAAACTCTGAATTCCTTCACTCTAAAAACAGGAACAAGGTAAAAATGTGTGCTTTCCTCACTTTCACTCAACAAAACATTAGTCAGCATAAGTCCTAATCAAAACAATTTGGCAAGATGAGAAACTAAAACCTATACAAATTGAAACATAAGAAGTAAAACTGTTCTTATTTTCAGATGGCAAGATAGTCTACAAAGAATATTTCAATATCTATAAGAACAAAATAGTAATCTAGAACTAGCAGAGGATTTTAGCAAGGTTACAGGAGACAGGATATAAATTTAAAAAAAAATTACATTTCCATATACAAACAGTGAACACATGGAAACCAAAATTTAAAACAATGCCAGTTACAGTGACTCAAAGGAAGGGAAAAAAAGAAAAGAAAGGCAGGAAGAAAAGAAGAAAAGATGGAAGGAAGGATTAGCTATGAATCTAAGAAATCCTATACAGAACCTCTACACTAAAAACTATAAAAGCTGATAAAATAAATCAAAGATATAAATAAGAGCCATGCCATGTTCATACATTAGAAAACTCAGCACAGTAAAGATGTTATTTCTTCCCAAATTAATCTATAGGCTTAATACAATTCATATCAAAGTCTCAACACAATTTTTGTATCTGTCAACAAACTTAGTCTAAAATATTTATGGAAAGGGAATGGAGTTTGCAAAAACTATTTTAAGGAAGAAGAATAAAGTGGTAGGAATTATTGTACCTGATTTACTATAAAGCAAATATGTATTGTGGTACATGTGAAAGATAGAAATGAAGAAAGATAGAATTGTACATGTGAAAGATAGAATTCTCTAATATGTTCCAATGAACATATCAGAGAATCCAGAAATAGAGTCACACAAGTCAGTCAATTCATTTGACAAATGTGCAAAGTCAGTATATGGAAGAAGTATTTGACAAAAAGTGCTCGAGCAATTGAACACATTGGTTAAAAAAATAAAGAACCTCCACCTACATACTTTATACCAAATTTATTTCAATGTGACCATAGATTTATATATAAAATATATAACCATAAAACATATAGAAGAAAACAGAAAATCGTAGGAAACTCAGACTTGGTGAAGAGTTCGAAGACATGACATCAAAAACATAATCCATAAAAGATAAATCCATCATTTGGACTTCATCAGAATAAAAGCTTTGCTCAGAGAAAAACCTTGTCAGGAGGATAAAAAGACAAAATACAAACCAACATAAAACATTTGGAAACCAAATTCTGACAAAGGACTAGTATAGAAAAAAATATAAAGAATCCTCAAAATTTAACAGTAAAAGAAATTGAAGAACAATCAGTCCAGTAAAAATTGGGCAAGAAGATATGAACAGACCACCAAAGAGCCAAAATGCAAATAAGCACAAGGAAATATGTTCAGCATCGTTAAGTATGAGGGAAATGCACATTAAACAGAGGGATATCACGATACAGCTCTTAGAACAGCTAAAATAGTGATAATCCCAAATGCTGAAGAGGATACAGGGACTGGGTCTTTCATACATTTTTGGTCGCGGTGTAAAATGGCATCACCATTCCAAAAATTTGTTCAGTTATTTCTTTAAAAACTAAGCATGCTTACCATGTGAACGGGAAATCATACTTCCGAGAATTTTTCCCAGAAAAATGGAAACTTATGTTAACATGCACAAGAAAATATGTACATGAGTATTCACTCTTCGTTTGTGAAACTGACAACAGAGGAAATACCCAAATACCCTATAATGGGTGAAGGGCTGAACAAATTGTGGTGTAGTTGCTCCATGGACTCAGCAATAAATGGGAACAATTTATAAACAGTATTTTTCATAGAACTCAAGGGAATTGAGCTGAGTAAAAATCAAACAAACAAAAACAAAAAAACAAGCCAAAAAAACTCATGCCATCTGATAACACCTATGTAAATTCTTGAAGCCAGGACATTGCAGAGATGGAAATATGAAACTAATTGGCCATCACCAGGCATTAGGGACCGGATTAGAAAGGAAAACTATGAAAGGATGGTACAAGGGATCTTTCTGGTGAGAGAGCTGTTCTGTGTCTTGATATTTTGCTGATTGCACAAATTTACAGATGAGGTAAAATCCCACAGAGCTATCGACACACAGACAAATGCGTGCAAAACTGGAGAATTCTAAGGAAAAGCTGTGCTTTGTACCAATATTAACTTCCTGGGCTGGTCTTGTGTGGTAATTATGTTGTTATTGATGTTGCCACTGGAAGAACAGGTAAAAAGTACACAGGATCTCTGTACTATTTTTGCAACTTTCTGTGAATCCAAATTATCTCAAAACAACAAGTTAAAGAAATACTGAGAAACAAACATAATGAAATAAAAATTATCTTACTCACTTATATAATACCCGGCTCTCAATTTTATTAATTTTTTAAAATTTTACTCATCTTTTTCTTTTTGTGTACAAATTATGAATTTATTTACAAGAAGGGCTGATAGTGTTCATACTTCTCATCATTATTAAATTTAATAATATGTCACAAATTGTTTTCCATGCTTTAAACTTTTTTTTTCTGTAATATCCTTTAATGTCTTATCGGTATTAAGTTGCAGAAAACAATCCAACTGTTTTAAAATCCCTTTAAGTAACAGAACCCTTCCTTCCTTAACCCTGGCATTATGGGGAGATAAACTGGGAGAGGTGTTTCTCTTTAGAGAAGGGAAAAGGGAGATGAAGATTCATGTGGCCTCTCCACTTTCCTGCAAAGGTCCCTGGCACATCTCAGGCAGACCGTAGCTTTCAGAATGCAAGTGGAAAATTGTTACTCTTAAAAAAATTAGAAAAAGTTGTACTAAATATACTTAATACTTTTAATTGTATTGATCTCCAGTCCTACCATTTACCAGATGGAGTAATCACCTTGGCCTCATGTTTTAACTTAATAAGGAAATGAGAAACATAAATGTTTGAGATGTAGTTGCTATGTAATAGCCTAAGGCTGACTGACCTTTTCCATGTCTTCCAGAACTTTTCATTTAAAATTCCGACTTTCGGGGCCTCCCCTGGTGGCGCAGCAGTTGAGCGCTGGGCTGTGAAGCTGCCCACAGCCTCTGTAGCGCCGGTTCGATCCCAGGCCACTGGCGAGGGTTCCACATGGCACACAGACCTCTCCTGCTGTGCCTGCTGCTCCCCTCAGCAGTGTACTTCGTCGGTCTACCTTTTCTGTCCCCTGCTCTGGTTCCAGTGAATTCTCTCACCCTCCCGCACTGCTAACTGTACCCAGTGCTTGTATAAATAAAATACATAAATCTTTAAAAAAAAATAAAATTCCTACTTTCTAATTATGTCACTATAGGTCCAACCCATTCATCTCGGCACCCTTGTTTTATACAGCAAAATATTTTCATCCATAGGAATTAGTTATGAAACAGTACTGAAACGGTGCTAAAAGACACACTAAAAAAGTTCTAAACAGCGCCACAAACAATGCTAAGGGATAGTGGCCAAGATGGAGAACAGCCACTCTCAGTGGGTTCTCACCCTTGTGCACAATTGAAAGACCACTAATACTTAGGGTCCAGCAACATCAGGGTTTATTTAACAAACGACAGATTGGGGGAAAGAGTTTTTGAGGCCACAATGGATAGATAATGTCCAAAGTATCTGGAAGTCCCAAACAAAGGCTACTTGTGGAAGATGAAGTGACCTTGCAGTGGCCCACAGCAATGGACTCAACAGCAACAGGAGGTGGTGCTGGAGAACCAGAGGCTGTGGTCAGCTAATTAAAATGCTGGGCCAAACCCAATGGCTCTGGAAGATGTCAGAGGCAGGGTCAGAGACAGGTGCAGCAGCTGAATCTCTGTGAAGGTCTGAATCTCTGTGAAGGTCTGAGAAGGTCCCTCTCATGTGAAGGGTAGGTCTCGAAGTCTTTGATGTCTACAAAGGTCTGGTGAATCCCATGGAGGTCACCTGCTTGATGTGGCTGTCTCTTCAGAGGCTGGGAGCAGAATCCTTCAATGGTGGTCCAATGAATGCTTCCCTTTCAAAGGCCAGGAGCAGAATGAATCTTTCTATCTTTGCAGACTGGGGAACAAAATTCATTTTCTTCAAAGATAGTCCACCCAATTCTCTCTTGGGAGATTGGCTGTACACGTCTTCTTTCTTCAAAGATGGTTCAACAAATCCTTCTCTCTTTGGTCGAGGGGAGGTGGTGGGTAGTGGAACAGAAGAAATCAAGCTGGTGTGCTGGTTCTTGGCCGGCAAGACCCTTTCAGAGTCCCCCACCCTACAATCCTGATTGGACCATTTTCAATCCTCTGCATCTGATTGGAACATTTAGCACCAATCATCTCGTTTTTCACTTTCACTGCTAATATTTAAGTAATAAAGGAGATTGAACTTGATTGGCCTTTTTGTCCACAACCGATTGGTCCATTTTTGAATCCTAGAGCTGGATATAAAAGGAGGGAAAGCCCAGCATGGCCTGCCCTCAGATCAGGGCAGGCTGGTGGGCCTGCTGGCTCCAGGGAGCCACATCTGGACCTAATCTCCCAGGGACCAGAAGGCAGAACACCTGTAGGTAGCAGGCTAAAACCCCTGTGTCTCAGCCCCAACTAAATTTCCTTGCTCCAAGGCACCCAGAGGCCATTGGGATTCAGTTATAGTTCTTGGCATAATATTTTTGGCAAAACTTAGTTTTCTTACTGAAAATGAAAATATGTCAAGACCTCCAAAATCTCTCTGGCATTAATTAACCTAAGTATGCACTGTATGGGTTTTACTAGTATAGATAATTTGTATATGGCACAATTTCTTTAAATGTTTAAGCATTTAATAAAATAGCCAAATATAGAACCAACTACATCAAATGCCTCTTATAAAGACATGCACTAAAAATTATATTTAGACTGCAGTTTCCTAAGAAAACAATTAATGCACCATATCAGGTAACACATACTTCTGCTAGAATTGAATGAAAAGGCAATGTTCTCTCAGTGAGACACGCCTTTGGTAATTCATTCCATTTGCAGAAGTCTCAGGTGCCAAATTTGCTGCTAATCAGATTTTCTTTCTCAGCTGACAGTTCTGGTGGAGTGCCATGCTTGTATTTTCTTGTGCTATTTAATGTCAGGATCTTAGAGACAGTACAATCTCTTCTTGGTGCACAATGTAAAAGGATAACCAGGTTTTCAATGCTTCCCCACCCCTGTTTACAGAGGAAAACAGTTACTGATACAAACTTTGAAAATTGCCCCCTGAGGACCAAAACAATCATTCAAATTTCAGGGTATAATAACTTCAAGGATAACCCTTCTGAAGTGAGTTTATCAGAGTTCACGTGCACCCAGTTCACACCATATATTGTGCAAAGTTCATTTCCTTCCTTCTGGACTAAAATGCAGTTCCAGAGAGGTTCAGAATTTCAAAATGAATGCAAACACATTTCAGCCTCATTAATGTTTCTTGTGGATTTTCATTAATTGTATTCCATTTCAAGAACTATCACAAATGCTTTCTGAAAAGTAGCCCAATAAAGCAATCAACATAACCTAAACCTTAATGCCACATAGTTCTACAAGATCCTGATTATTAAAGCAAGTGAACAAGGAGAGAAGACTTGGTGAAGAGAATAATGTCTTGTGCTGAGTTTTGTTGGACTTTGAGTTGACCTCAATGCTTATGTCGAAAAGATCCATTGTTTTGTGAAAATAATAGGAAAGGGCATTCTGTGTTTGGAATTATTCATGTAGTGTTTGAGTTTCCCTCTTAATGCATTGGGGCCTTCATTTCCTCATTAAGGCAAGCAGATCATGGAGCAATTTTTCATTTGTGAGATTAGAGTTCTCAGTGTATATGGATTGATTCATAAGTCGGACTCATGACAAAATGAAAGAGGGTCTGTGATTTCTCAGTGAAATCAAGACTTGGATGGATATAAATGATTTGCTGGGTAACTTGGACTAAAGGCAGCCCTGGCCACTCAGGCTGGGACTTGCATGTTTGGGCCAAACCATATAACATGAATTTGATTCACATTGTTGTCTCCTTCTTCTGAATTCCCCATTATCTAGTGATCTACAATACATGGGTATCAATTTACAACCAGCACATCATGTATTCTGAGCAGTTCACACTGGCTGCAACATGAGACACATACTTACTAGTGACATAAATCAAGAGTTTCTGTGCTAGAATAAAAATTAATCCACAATCCATACCTGAAAAGGAGAAGGAGGAAGCAGAGCTGGCTATCCCTTGATGAACACTAAGCGCTCCCTTCCCTGAACATTGACCCTTCCTGAGCAGATTCTGCTTCCTTGGGAAGAAAGGACCAACAGTGAGGTCTGTGCATGGTTTAAATCAGTTAGGGTTTCAGAGGACTCCAGATGTGACACTTTCTTTTTCTTAACACTGACGCATTTTCATCATGGAGAAAGAAACCTGGAAAAGAAGAGTTGACTAGCATAAAGATAATGCAGGAGCCTCCGTATAAATAAAAATCTCCCACCTGCCAGATCTTTTCTGGTGACAAAGGTAACAATGATTTTTCACTGTCAGAAACAGGGATGACACAGGTTAACAATTTGGACCTGAGGATGGCTGTCTTCTGAATATCACATGGGTTAATTAAAGGTCAAGTGACTTTTTTTTAAAGATTTATTTTATTTATGCATACAAGAGTTGGGGTATAGGCCAGAATTGCGGGAGGGTGAGAGGATTCACCAGAGACAGAGTGGGGAACAGAACAGGCAGACTGACAAAATACACTGCTGAGGGGAGCAGCGGGAGAGACAGGAGAGGTCTGCTGTGCCATGTGGGTAGCTCCCTGGCCAGCTAAGGGATCAAACTCATGCCGCAGAGGCTGCAGAAAGCTTCATAGATTGCGTCTTAACCCCTTACAACACCAAGAAGGCCATAAGATCAAATGACTTTTAAGGCCCAAATGAGGCAACTGGAATTTGGATACCAAGTGTTCACTCAAAGGAGGTGAATCATTTTAAGAGGGCAGATGAAAAGCCTTTCAGTTCTCAGAAATGGAAGGGGGATTTCCTTCAAGGGGGTAAGGGACTCTGTTCATGTTACTGCCTGTAGTCCCTTGGTTGGGTGAGTTAAATCATACTAATGAGGAGTCCCAATCCCCCAGAAGCTCTCTGAGAATCAGCAGGTGGTACCACAGCATGAGGCACCCAAGACGTACAGCAGGCTGCACCCACAGCACTGGACACAAACTCAGAGTTGGTCCCTACTGGGACAGCAGCACATTATGTTTTCTCATCAGGCTCTGAGTCCCATCATCTCTGGGAAGTCTTCCCACCCACTTAGAGAATTAAGTTAGGAATGTGGAAAAAAAATAGATGTCTTTGGGCACTATTTGACAGCTGATGAGCAAATTGCTTTTATTTATGAGAGGAGAACAGGCACGCGTCATCGTGACTGGCACATAACAACTGCAAGGTCAAAAGAATAAGCTGCCTGGATAAAGGCGTCTCAGTCCCTGGGACATAATTTCCAAGACCTTGATCTGTCAGAGATTTGAGCAGTTAAGCATGGTGAGCATAGAGGGTGTGTGTGTGCACAGGACCCCCTCCTAAACCACTGCTTAAGAACTCCCCTGGAGGCTATTAAGACTTTCCGGATGTATTCAATGCTGAATCCACTCCCCCCCCTTTCCTTTAGAGTACTCTGGGAAGTAACTTCTTGCTTATTGAAAGAATGATTAGAATGTTTACTGTTGTCACATTTGGTTTTTTTCTCTTCCCATATACGTTTGTTCACAAATGAGATGAAAGATTTAATCTGGATCATACTCTCAGCTAATGTCACTATATCTATAGATTTACAATTCTTTCTTATAGTATCCTTCTTTTACAATGCTATGCCCAAATATAAAAGCAGATGAGGTAAGCTTTTTCACTTCATACGATTCAGATTGTTGTCTCAGATTTAGTTAAGATCATCAAAGTCAGCATCAGATAAGAGAATAAGCTTCAAGCTGAACACCATTGCACTGGGAAAACAGATGCCCACAGAGGCCCTTCTGCCCAGTCCCTCTGCCCCACAGTCACCAGCACCTGTCCCTAGAGCTCCTCCTTCCCATGTTCCTGTGGCTGAACTGCTCATGCTACCAGTTAAGACTCCTGCCTTTCGGGCCCTTCTTCTCTACTCATAGACATCCATTCAAGTTCTTCCTTCTGCTTCTTGGATCAAATGCAAACATATTTTCCTTCCATTTTTGGAAAAAAAAAGTAAAGTAAAAGAAATTCTATTGACCCCAATTCAGGTCTACTTTATCTCTGTGCCCCTTGAGAGTAAAACACTTCAAAAGAGTGAGTGAAGGGCCTCCCTGGTGGTGCAGGCGGTTGAGCGCTGTGCTGTGAAGCTATCCGCAGCCTCTGCAGTGCTAGTTCAATCCCCGCCAGCCTCAGAGTAACCCACATGGCACAGCAGACCTCTCCTGTCTCGCCAGCTGCTCCCCTCAGCAGTGTATTTCAGTCAGTCTGCCTGTTCTGTTTCCTGCTCTGTCTTTGGTGAATCCTCTCACCCTCCTGTGCATCTGGCCTGTACTCTGGTTCTTGTGTAAAAAAAAAAAAAAGAAATTAAAAATAAACAAACAAACAAATAAATAAATCTGAAAAAAAAAAAACAAAGGGTGAGTGATGCCCTCTGTCTTAGATCTTCTCTCCAATTCTCTCTTCACTCTGATTCATTTGAATGTTTGTCCCCATTACTAAGTCAAAATTGCTGAGGAATTTTAAGTGACCCCCATGTTGTTGACTTGACCTATTAGTAGTATTTGGAAAGGTTTCTCACTCCCTCCTCTTTAAAAAGATTTATTTTTTATTTTTATTTTTTTATGTACAATAAATATTCCTTTAATTGAGAATACTATGAATAATTTTGTATTATTTATAGGTAGTATGGACCTTACAATTTTTTTAAAATAAATTTTATTTTTATATTCCCCATACAATTGCAACCCCCTTATTTAGACCCCAAATTTATTTGACTTTTGGGATACCATATTCCACTGCTTTTCACTAAACTCTCCTGATTCCCCCATCTCTCTCTTATTTTTTTTTAAAGATTTATTTATTTGTTTATTTTTTTAAGCACTGGGTACAGTCAGAAGCACGGGAGGGCGAGAGAATTCACCAGAGCCAGAGCTGGGAGCAGAACAGGCAGAAGGGCTGAAGTACACTGCTGAGAGAAGCAGCGGGTGGCAGGAGAGGTCTGTGCCCCATGTGGGACCCTCGCGGGTGGCCGGGGATCGAACCAGCACTTCAGAGGCTGCAGACAGCTTCGCAACCCAGCGCTCAACTGCTGCGCCACCAGGGGAGGCCCGATTCCCTTGTCTCTTATTAGTTTTCTTTACTGGATGCTTTTCATCTTTTGGACTTCTTGCTTGGTGTGCACAGGGCTCCAACCCTTTGTGATCTCATTTACTCTCATGGATATTTGGAACCGTTGCCACCCATGACTGGCTGGTTGGAAACATTTCAGTGGGCTCTAGGACAGAGAAGTTTTGTCTCTCTGCCTGTTACCTGGCCCTGGGATGATTAGCACAGGTGAAAAGTGGCTCTGGATTGGCTGGTTTGCATGTGATATGTGCACTTACATGCAGGAAGATTGTTTACTATCTCCAGGGACTGGCTAGCCCTGGGAAGGGCATTTCTTCCAGGGCCAGCAAGACTCCATTATTATTGTAATAACCATGTTTTGTTTTGTTTTGTTTTTTCCTTCCCCTGCATGATGCTTTGGCATCTGGAGACCTGCTTCTCACCTTGGTGCTTCTCACCTTGGTGCTTCTCGGTGTACCCTTACAATAATTACAATCACACACACACACACACACACACACCCCAAATTTGCCTCCACTCCAGACTTTTATAAACTCTCAATTCACAAACTACTCTGCCTTCTGAACATCTTTACTTAACATGTCCACACCCTGATCTTTTACCTGGCCATGCCTCAGACTTCCCCATCAGTAACTCATACGAAAGAATAGTGATGATACCATCTGCTCTTCTCTTGCCTTTCTCTTATATGTCTCACATCTGACCCATTATGAATTCTCTTGATGCTATATTTGAGTGATATCTAGTATCTATTCTTCCTTAATAATGCCATGCCAGGGCATCCCTTGTGGCTCAAGAGGTTAAACACAGTACTGTGAAGCTATCTGCAGCCCCTGCAGAATGAGTTCAATCCCTGGCCGGCTAGGGAGCTACCCACGTGGTGCACCAGACCTCTCCTGCCTTGCCTGCTGCTCCGCTCAGCAGTGTAGTTCAGTCAATCTGCCTGTTCTGTTCCCTACTGTCTCTGGTGAATCTCTCACCCCGCATTCCTCTGGTCTCTGCTCCAGTTCTTGTTTGCATAAATAAATATATATTTTTTAAAGCAATGCCATGTCAGGGGCCTCCCTGGTGGGCTGGCCCGAGGGATTAAGTCTCAGCATTATCACTACTGCAGCCTGAGTTTGATCCCTGGTCAGGGAGCTAACCCATATATGGAGCAGCAGACCTCTCCTGTCTTGCCTGCTGTTCCCCTCAGCAGTGTATTTCAGTAGATCCTTCTATTCTGCTCCCTACTCTGTGTCTGGTGAATCCTCTCATCCCCTTTTCCCTGAACCTCTGGCCTACACTCCAGTTCTGCTATGCATAAATAAATAAAATAAATCCTTAAAAAAAACAATGTCACGTCAAAATAAGGCTTATTACTGCTACATCAGCCTTCAACTCATAAAAATATACCTGTAACAGAGTATATGATCATCAATTACACACCACATAGCAATTACAGTGTGTAATCTTACTTTATGATCTGATTAAGTGATAAATTAATATATGTCCTACTTTGTCGCAAATGGGGTAATATTATACTTTATTTCAATCTACTAAGACTCGAGGAAGGATTAAAATTTATCACCCCAATGTCAGCAGAGCCCTTGAGATTAAGATGAGATTGCTTCAAGTCCAGTTCCAATCTTTGTAGAACTTTAGACCTTTTCTAGAGGTTTACTTGAATTTCCAAGGACCTGCTTCTCACATCTTTTGCCTGGCTTTCAAATCTATGGATTATCTTGCCATCTTGTACTTTTTGACCTTTTCTACAACATGGAAATAGACACCTGATTCTTTTTTTCACACACCCAAATCATTTTGAGTTTAATACAATTTATTGAATAATTGCGTTTCACAGAGGAAAAAATATATTTCAGAAACATAACAATTATGAATTGAATATCATGAGTTAATGTTAACTCAATGACTTTTTTCATATTTTATATCTATGGCTTATTCCATACAGTCCACAGATCACACACTTTTTTTCTATTCACCTCCTATTAACAAAGTTGTTACTCTAAATTTCCTTGAAATTCTTCAAATTCTTTTCAGGAGTAGGAAAAAAATGGGTCTTTCACAATATAAGATCTTCTTCAAAGGATGGTATTTGTGGGTTTGTTTGTTTTTATTTCAAATTACTTCAAAATATAAAGTATAAAATATATATAATGAATAGAACAATGAACATTCATATATCACATTGTCCAGGTTTAATAATTGTTAAATATTGGGCCTCCCTAGTGGTGCAGCGGATTGAGCACAGCTCTGTGAAGCTGCCTGCAGCTTCTACAGCACTGGTTCGATTCCAGGCCAGCCAGGGAGATTCCCACATGGCGCGGCAGACCTCTCTTGTCCCGTCCCCTGCTCCCCTTAGAAGTGTATTTCGGTCATTCTGCTTGTTCTGCTCCCTACTCTGTCTCTGGTGAATTCTCTCACCCTCCCTCTCCTCCGGCCTGTACCTGAGTGCTTGTATAAATAAATAAATCTTAAAAAAAAAAAACCTGTTAAAAAAATTGTTAAATATTTTGTCATGCTTGCCTCATTTATATTTTTAGCTGAAGCATTTTACAGTAATCTACAGATATAATGGCATCTTGTACCTGTAACATCTTGAAAAATAAGGACATTCTGAAACATAACCTTTGTGATTTCCATATCTAACATCTTAACAATATTCCTTAATATCATCTAATGCCTGCTTCATTTTCAAATTTCTCCACTTACCCACAAACAGTTTTGGATTGAAATAGCAATTTTATCTATTTATCTGTTTGGTTAGCTAAACCTGTATTTAAAATAGCATTCTATTGTTATGAAACACTTTAATACAAGTACATGCTTTTCCTAATGCTTCCTTTTGTATGAAGTGGAGACAAATACCAGTAGCCAAATAAATGCTCTTTATTAAATTACCTGTTGGAGTAAACCAGCACTATCAAAGTAGTGTCTTTATTTTACACAGCTGTTTAATGGCACAAGATGTATGATCTCATTTGTTAAATTGGGGTCTGTAAACAAAAACAAAAGGGAGGAAGAGCAACAGAGACAATGAATAATGGAAACAGTTTCTAGACTGAGGAAACCTGGGCTTTAGTAGAATATATAAGCGGCCCTGAGAAAAGGCTTTCTGGGGTCCCTGTGTCTGTAACCTAGCAACAAGCCCATTACATGGGGCACACAGAGGTCCCGTTAACAGGGCTCAGGGAGAGGATGTGGGTAACAGAACCAAATTCTCCTTCTATACTATGTTAATAACTCAGGTCTCTGGCAGTCCTCTGATGGGGTGTGGCCGGGAGCGGATATTGTCTGAAGAAATCATCACTACAGAATGCTTTTCCCATGTGCAAAAATTCCTAAGGGAATAAAATGGCTTTAGCCTAATTTACTGTGCCCATGTCGTTACTTATTTGTCCATATACCCATCTGATAAGAGTTAAATACATCATATGAAAAAGAAAATAATCCAAACTCAAATTAGTTTTGATTCATGGTATAAGGCTCTACCCATCCAAATTCATTCCTAATAGCAAATGAAGTCTGTGTCACAAATTTACCGTTATTATGTGGCTTTTTTTTGCTTTTAAAATTGCTTTTAACTAAATTACTGCATTTTTCAGGTGTGCCCTCTTTCTTCTACTAGGGTTTTAATCTGAGCTGACAAGGTAGTTTCTCTACCATCTGTTTTTGCCTAAACTTTGTCAGGAAAAAGGGGTTGTTTCAATAGTACAGTGTTTTAGTAATGTAATTATACCAATGGTCATTAATAACAATGTCATCCTGTTAACAAAATGCCCAAAGTGTTTTTCTAGTACTGCTTCTCATCTTTTGTATGAAACAAACTAAGATATGCACTAAGAAAAGTGAAGACAGGAACCTGACTCTCCTGATCCCGTCACTAGCTTTCCATCAATTTAATTATTTTCAATTTTATGTATGTGTATACTTGAAGGTTTTTAAGTGGTGATAAAAACATGTAACACCAACTGAAACCATTTTATGTGTGCAATTCAGTAGTATCAAGTATATTCACATTGTTATACTACCAATCTCTACAACTTTTTTCATATTCCCAAAGTGAAAGTCTATATCCATTAACCAATAGCTCCTAATGTTGGCAGCCACCAGCACCATCGTTCTATGTTCTGTCTCTGTGCTTGACTGCTCTAGGAACCGCAGTGCCTAGAATATATAATCATAATGTTCTCATGGCTTACTCACTTATCACAAAATCTTCCAAGATCATCCAGGTTGTAGCATGGGATAGACTTTCTTTCACTTTAAAAGCTGAATAATATTCCATTGTGTGTGCATACCCCATTTTATTTATCCAGTCATCAGTCAATGGACACTTGTGTTGCTTGCATCTTTTCAATGAAAGACATGAATAATGCTATGAACATAGGTGTATAAATATGTTTTCAAGACTCTATTTTCAATCCATTTGAGTATATATTCAGAAGTGGAATTATTGGATCACACAATAACTCTACAATTAGTTTTTTGAGGAACCGTTATACAATTTTTCATAATGGCTACATCATTTCACATTCCCACCAACATAAGGACTTCACTTTCCTCACAACCCACCACATTTGTTATTTTCTGGTTTTTTGATAGTAGTCACCCAATGGTTATAAGATGGCATTTCATGGTGGTTTTTATTTGCATTTTCCTAATCATCAGTGATGTTAAGCATCTTTTCATATACTTCTTGGCCATACATGTATCTTCTTTGGAGAAATCTCTATTCAAGTTCTTTGCCCATATTTTAATTAGGTTGTGTGTATTGTTATTGTGTTGTAGGAATTCTCTGTTCTAGCAAATATTTCCTCCCATTTTGTGGGTTGACTTTTCAGTATGTTGATCATTTCCTTTGATGCACAAACATTTTAAATTTCAACATAGTCAGTTTTTTCTCTTTTTACTGTCCTCAACAATGTTTTTGGTGTTATATCCAAGAAATCATTGTGAACTCCAATGTCATAAACTATTCACTCATCTTTCATAATGGGTTTTATAGTTTTAGCTCTTATGTTTAAGTCTTTGATGTATTTAAAGCTTGTTTTTGTACATGATTAACTCTTTAACATGTAGATAACCAGTTTCCCCAGTACCACTTGTTAAAAAGAGTTTTCCTTTCTCTACTGAATGACTCTTTCATCAAAAATCACTTGAGCATATATATGAAAATTTATTTTTGAGCTTTCTGTTGTATTCCATGATTCTACATGTCTTTCTTTATGCCAGTACTGCACTGTTTTGATTACTATATTTTTGTAATAAGTTTTAAATCATAAAATATGAGACCTCCAACTTTTTTCTTTTATGAGATTATTTATGTTAGTCCCTTGAAATTCCATTTGAATTTTTAGAACGAATTTTCTTTCTATTTCTGCAAAACAAAGTCATTGGGATTTTGGTAAACATTGTGGTTTTCACATTTTTTTGAGGTATTACAGAAACTTATTTTCCTATTTTTATGTTCCACACTTAATGAAACCAATAATATAAAGAGCTTAAATTATTTGCTCAAAGTCTTAGAGCTAGAAAGATAGAATTGGGACTGAACCAAAGCAACAAAACTCCCAAGTCTATGTTTTTAGCATCTATGCCCTCCTGTGTCTTTATATCAGTAGTTCATTTACTCATTCATCTAAGAAATATTGTTGCAAAATCTTAGAATTCTGTGGTGAGCAAGATAGACATTGTCTCTGACTTCATAGACTTGTCCTCACAACTGACAGACATAATAGCCAAGTGCTTATACCTGTTGTTTTATATCCCCTGGAAATATCAAATTATTAACCTCCAGGAAAGGCTCTGCTAAATTGTCAAATGCCAGGTATTTTGTTAGAAAGATATGATTTGTCATGCAGTCATTGATTCGCTCATCAAACCTGTAGTAAATAAACTTACTATGTACCAAATACTGGGTCAAAATATGTTGAGGAAATAGTGATGTACCGATGTACTCACTCACATGTTAGGAACTGACTTTTATATTAAGGACATTCAGTGTATTTGGGAAGCGTAGAGAATACCCAGGATTGAGGAAGACTGTGATCTGAAAAGATCCTTCATTCTCCTTTACTCATCTACTTGCACAGGTGCATACACACACACGTACATGTATATGTGTGTGTATGTATATGCAGTTGGCATATGACTTTTTTTCTGCAGGGCCTATGACAATGCTGCACAGGAATATTTTGACTCAAAGACCCTTTTAGGCAAGTCTCTCCCTTCCATGGACTACTCAACCTTCTAATCCTTACTGCTCCCTGTAACTCAGGAGCATCATTTAAGATCTTTACTTACAAAAGATCCACATGAATAAATTTCATTTTATATGTTATTATAATAGAGAAATTAGAAGCCATGGGAGGGTTCAGTAGGCTGTGACCATGCTATCAGCATGCCCCACCCACCCAAACCCATGGCACTTGGGGGACTTGGTTTCCATCTGCCAGCACTTGCATTTCTTTTCCTGGAGGTATTTACTGGGAAGAATGAATACCAGAGTGAAGTTTTGTCTACAAACAATAGAAGCCAAAAAGCTATGGGTCCCTGACTCCTGTGAGCAGTCCTTTCATGGTAAGATTCCAGAACAGCAAGTTCTACACTAGCTCCTAGATTCCACAATGAGATGGAGCTCTCGGCACATCCCATGGAAGCTATCTTTCCCTTTCTTAGTTACTTTTCCTTTTATGTTTGCTTATTCTAGGGTGCCATTCATAGCAAGCTAATTTGAATCCTTCTCCTGGAGATTATTTCTGGGGTGCCCAAACTAAAGACAATACAAGGTCTGGCAACTCCACTTCTAGAGGCTCTAGTGCCATTTCTATCAGCCCCAACTCATCCACACATGCAGGGCAAGCAAAATTTGTTCTATCAAATATCTACAAGCAGAGAGCATCTTATATTCTTTCAACCAGAGATTAAGAATCTCAAGCAGATGTAGATCCTAGAAGCTTTCATTCTCAGTTTCTCTCACTGCAACTTGGCCTTCCTATTTCTTATGGGCTCATTTCATTACAGATGCACTGTTGTGAAAGCCCAGTGTGTAAGATGATGAAGAGATCCAGTAGGTTTGTTTTCAGTGTCTCTGGACTTCAGGTTATAATAACTTTGGTGATAGCTTGATAATACTGAGACTTTAACCCTTGTGTCACCAGGGAGGCCCAGGTATTAAAACTTTGGTAAGAAGACCCTTCATGCTGTCATTGTTTTGCTCTTTTATCACTGGTGAGATTTGTGCTTGAAGTTACTTTTCGGAGGTACCAGCTGTCTGAGGATGCTATCTCTATAGCTTCTAAGCCGGGGAAAACTCTCCTAGGCTTAGGGAGCAGCATCATACCATTACAATATATATTGATATATTTGTCTAGCCAGAACAGTGCTGGACTACTAAAGAATGGGCACATACTGTGTTAATAAATCAAGGAAGAAGACAAGCATCTAAAGAGAAGTGATTGAAAGGTAGTAGGGGGAGGCAAATTCCACAGAAAGAGAATTGACAAAAAAGGTAGAAGGAGGGAGACAAGCAGGAGATAGTCCACTCCCCACACACCCAAAAAAAATTCAAACATGTTTTCTTTGTTGCTCTGTGTTTGACCTCTCTGCTTGGAAAACAAAAGGGAAAGAGGAAAAAACAGAGCTGATCCAGTGGCCTCCAGTGCTGACCTGGAGAGCAGGCCAAGACTCCTTGCAGGCCTTCAGACTCATAACTATAGCATTTCATGTGACCCAGAATTACTGCCTTAATAACTAGGGTTTTGTTTTTCTCATCATATTACATAAAAATTGACAGTGTCAAAACCAGTCTGTTTTAGGCTCTGGTTTAAGTGGCTGTTTGAAGGCTCCTTAAGAAATGGGAGAGACCCAAGGTCAGCATTTTTTGGACTGTATCTTACAATTGCATTTTTTCCCCATGTTTTTCTACCCCCTTTCCCTCTCCCTGGGCTTGGACGCTGACAGGATGAGTTTTATTCCTCTACCCTCATTGAAAACTATTTAAGCAAAAAGTGCTTTGCAGCAAAGCAAAAGGCTTTCCTGTTTTCAAACTTGCAGGTATCCTATCATTGAAAAAAGTCAATTTCATTGGCCTGTGGGAAAACATGGTATCTTTTTAAAATGGAATCATTCCCCTCTGAAACCAAAGTTCCACAGAAGCAAATTACCAATTGCACTAGCACAGGATTAAAGATGATGGTCCTATCTCCAACTGCCACCGCCCTTCGTCATTTTGAAGTCACCAACACATAGAAGTCCCTTGATCTGTCCTTTCGGGGTGGGAGAGTAACCGCAAAGAACACAAGCAGCACCCAGCCCCTGCACATCTGTGGGAGCAGAACATCCGTCCCAGAACCTGGAATAAACTTTGCTCTGTGCAAATCACTCAGAGATATTAAACGTCCACAAAGAACAGATGGGAGCCCTGCTTCTCCCAGGTCTTGTTCCAAAGACCCTTCCACAGCAGACGCCGGATTAGCCCTGACTCCCTCCGAAGGAGGAAAGGGAGGAAAGGCTGAGTTGATTTTGCTTCTGTTCCAGTCTGAGATTTTGGCTCCAACTCTGAATCAGAAGGGAGGCGTGCAGCCTGGGTGGAAAAAGAAGGTTGGTTTCACAGCTCTCCCACCAGTGTGGACAGTATTCAAGTGCTAGACCTCGCTCCCACCATGTGACATGGGGTCAAGGTGCTGATCTCTGATGCATGTCATAGATTTAATTGATGTGTGCAGGGCTCTGACATGGAGAACAAAAGGTGGCATTTGAACAGAAAGCATTGTTATTATTTCTCCCTCACCTCTGCTAGCTCCCCATTGTTCCTCACCAGACACTGAACTCCAGGCTTTTGTTCAGAATCTTTTCCTGCTTGTTTGACAACACCCATGCCACCAAACCTCTGGCTTCCCGCATCTTTCAGAGGAGAGTGGTCCTTTAGTGTATGGGGACAGCGTCATGAATGATGCTGAGATTTTTATTTATTAAGTAAATGAAAACTTTAGCACACATACAAGAAGTTGGTCATTTCCTGTAAATATTGGAAAACCCTCCTTTGGAATAAAAGTAAAAAACCTCTTTTTCTGTCCTAACCCAATGTATGCACCCTGGTCACATTACCTTTCTGTAGGGAAGCCAAAGTGCAGAGGAAGGCAGCCTGGGCTTCTGGGCACGCAGCAGTGCTCGGAGTTTATGAGGATGGAGAGTTGCCAGTTATTCAGGTCCATGATGCTCAGGGATCGACGGGGAAACAAGTCTCTTTACTATTACCTCTCCTACACCACACCATAAATATCTCCTTTTATTATTATTTCCGCTGTTTTTGTATTTAGTTTATGGATATGGTTAGTGCTACAGCTGCATGTTAAGGGAATTACTATCTTTGTCATGATTCTGACTACTTGCTTAGGTGTTTCCCTCCCCCAGCTATAAACACATCTGGTGGATGGTAAGGGGCTTATTTTTCCTGTGGATGCCCTCATGAGTGTTTGGTGGGAGAGTTTTAAGCAGCAAAGAGAGCATTCCCTCAGACTTTAAGGCACTTTAATGTCTGCGGAGGAAAGGAATCATCCCTGTCTGTATGATGGAGGAAGGAGCAGGGAGGCCTGCTGCATCTCCTATGGATGGGTCCCCTAAGGACAATGAAGGCACAACAAAGACAGACTGATCAGTGCCAGCCCACTATAAGAGCACATGGCCTGCAGAGCACTGGCTAAGTCATCCTATCCCAGAGGGGTCAGGTCTCTGCTTAGCATGGTGAGTAGTTGTGGGTGAAAGATTACTAACCATGGAGCTCGCAGTCAGAGTATGTAGGGCAAGGTGTGGAATTGATCAGGGTCTAGGGAGAAAGGTAAGGGCACAGTGCCTGGTGTAGTGATCTGCATTTGCTCACAGAGCACAGGCTGCACGGACACACTACATGACTATTGATCTGTTTGCTTTAAACTAAAACTCTTGCTTTAAAATGATATTCCCACTCCAATGATGCCCAAAGCAGTGTTGGGCATTGATGCCATCAGATGTGCCAGGGTCACTTTAACCAGGAGGCTGATAACAAGTTCTGGAGGCTGAACATGACAAATACATCAACAGTGATGGGCTGTTCTGATGGGCTGTTTGCTTATCACTGTCTTTGTCTAACCCATTATAAAAGGCCTGCTTGCGATGAGATGTCAAAATGGTTTCTTCGGGGTGCTATGCCCACCATTCTCTCAGATCACAGGCCAGCTATCTAAATAAAAGCACTTATAGATTCAATTTCTATCTCTGCTCACTGGCTTTCTGTAGTGACAAGCAGCACTGGAACCCAGTTCTAGTCCTAGTGACAGAATCAAAATTGAATTCTTGAGAGAGGTTGAATCAATCCCTTGGACTACATCAGTCATTTTAAAGCATGGTTTTGGAAGGAAGAGGCACTAACCCAACCATCCAAGTCCCAGCGGACTGTCCCCAATGTCCTTGATAACAACACCCTATAGAGTAATGGGAACAGAGTCACAACGTGTGTGTGCATGTGTGTGTGTGTGTGTGTGTGAGAGAGAGAGAGAGAGAGAGAAAGAGAGAGAAAGAGAGAAACTATCTCTCTTTCAGAAGTATTGGGCAAACATTTTTAATTACAGATTATAAAAGAATTGTAAAGATTAGGAGTCAGGACCTTATCTCTGTTTATTACCAAACAAGTTAGTAGAGAAAGGCATTAGCTAAAAATGTTAAACATAAGTTGAGTTCTGAGATATTGTCCAGAGAAAACCACCTCAGACATTCAGAGACGTGGAATAGGAAAAGAATAGGTAGAGTTACCACACAAGGAGATGAAGAAGACCTGACATTTAGTCCAGACTTCCTAATATCGCCTTTGTCATGTCTGTTCCATTTATGCCCATTGAGAAGGCCACTCCAACAGGGAGCTGCCCCATGGATGGCTTCCATTTTGGGGTTGATGAACTATCTTCTCATGAACTGAAAGCCTTGCTCAGAGATGTCCTCCCTCCTATAGCAATCCCTCCTCCTCCAATTTCAAGCCACCTAGTATTGAATAAACTAGTTCCTTCTGATCTCAGAGACAAAGGCATAAGAAAAGGAAGAAACAAAAAAACTTCCTAAAGGAGCCGCAGTCTTGTGCTTGTGTTCAAGGTTTGGATATATCTACTCCTAAGGTAACAACTCCAAAAGCTGTAGAGGAAAGATTAAAAGCTTTGAATAAAAGTTAAAAAATTTTAACTAATGGAACAGATTCATACAGAAAGCATTAGATTGATCTCTGGAGCTTTAAATGCCAAAGCATTGGGTCAACATTACTACCAGGGAAAGATGGCTTCCAGATGAGGCATCTGGCATCTAAATTCACACGAACATATGTGTTTACTGTGTCCAGATAAGTCAACACTTTTATTGAGCATCTATCCTGTGGCCAGAACTGAACTGAAACAACTCAGAGTTTCTGGCAGCAACAGTACATATGTTTACCTTTAGCCTAGTAACAGCAGAAAAACAGATGGGAGAGAAGAGACAGCAGAAAAACAGACAGTTGAGAAGCATGAATTCTGAAGATATCTTCCATTGTGAATGTTTGTTCAAATCATTGGTAAGTTGTTTATTTCAGTAGATAGATAGATAGATAGGTACACAGATAGATAGATTAAAGATTTATTTGTTTATTTATTTATACAAGCACTGGGTACAGTCAGAAGCGCAGAAGGGTGAGAGAATTCACCAGAGTCAGAGCGGGGAACAGAACAAGCAGACTGATGAAATACACTGCTGAGGGGAGCAGTGGGAGCAGCAGGAGAGGTCTGTCATGCCATGCGGGACCCTCCCCAGAGGCCGGGGATGGAACCGGCACTGCAGAGGCTGTGGGTAGCTTCACAGCCCAGTGCTCAACCACTGAGCCACCAGGAGAGGCCCTACATATTTTTGAAAGATTTATTTATTTATGCACACAAGAACTGGGGTATAGGCCAGAGGTGTGAGGGGTGAGAGGATTCACCAGAGACAGAGTGGGGAGCAGAACAGGCATGCATAGCTACTGAAATGCACTGCTTAGGAGAATAGCAGGTAAGACAGGAGAGGTCTGCTGTGCCATGTGGGTTAGCTCCCTAGCTGGTGGGGATCGAACTCATGATGCAGTGTCTGTGGATAGCTTCGTAGTGCTGAGTTTTAACCCCTTGAGCCACCAGGGAGGCCTCTAAGTGTATTTTTTATACAGAAGCAAGTTTTGCTTCTGCACGCCCCCCAATAAGACCCATATGACAGTGTAAATGGATAAGTGGAAGACTAGAAGCAGAAGTCAAAGTAGGCAGCCCTTGGACTTATGGCTGACAGAATGGACTTACTCCCTTTAAAATTTTCAACATAAACAGTGTTTGTTATATATCCAGTTCTTATTCAATGTTACATAAATACATCATTTTAGCCCATAACAGTTCGTTCTATGAAGTACTGTTATTATCATTATTATCCCAATTTGATGGATAAAAAAAAAGGAGGTCCAGCAAGGTGAAGTAAACTGCCCAGTTACACAGATGAAGACTTTATTTAATCAATAACATGGGTCAAATTCATTTGCAAGTATTTATAAAGTTGGATGTTTTTTCAAAAATCCAAATTTGTGGTGCTTCTTTCAAAACTGGAAGATCTGCTGACACAGGGCCCTATGGCATGCAGGATTAAGCTATAAAATGTAACCATTTTATGAGTGAACATGGATAGAAAGTCATATCTGTTTTGTAAATTCTGTAAATTCTCTGCTCTTGTCTCTGTGGACTCTCTGAACAACTTTGTTTATGAAAGACTGACTCTGAAACAAAAAATTAGACAGTGTTCTAATAGTGGACTCAGCAGTCTTTCTGGTGAGATTATGCAATATTATTATTCAACATACATTATGAGACAAAGAGCCAAACAGAGCTCTAGACCAGAGGTGCTGCTCTCAAGATGTCGGGCTACTTGTTTTGCAAGATTCTCAACCCCCCTTCAGGCAAGGATACATGGGCATTAATAAAATTTTCACCTAATATGTATAAGAGCTGCATGCAAAATAATGAAGTTAGACTATTATCTCACACCACACACAAAAACCAATTCAAAAATGAATAAAAGACTTGGAAGTAAAACCTGAAGGCTTAAAACACATAGGAGAAAACATAGACAAAAAATTTCATGACATAAGCTTTAGTGATGCCTTTAGGGATTCATCCCCAACAGCAAAGAAAACAAAAGAAGACATAAACAACAGGAACTACATCAAACTAAAAAGCTTCTGCACAGTGAAAGAAACCATAACTAAAATGAAAAGACACCCTAATGAAAGGGAGAAAATATTCACACACCGTACATCTGACAAAGGACTGATATCAAAGATATACAAGGAACTCATAAAACTCTGCAAAAAAAAAATTAGCCAATCAAAAAATATGCAGAACTAAACAGACACTTTTCTAAAGAAGACACTCAGACTGTAAATAAGCACATAAAAATGTTCACCATCACTAATTTTTAGAGAAATGCAAATTAAGACCACAATGAGATACCATCTCACACCTGTGAGAATTTATCAAAAGACCAGAAACAAGTGCTGGTGAAGACATGGAAAATTGGGAATCCTCCCACACTGCTGATGATAATGCACACTGATCCAACCCTCAGGGAAAGCAGTATGAAGGTCTGTTTATTTATTAAAAGATTTATTTATTTATATAAGCACTTGGTACAGTCAGAAGTGCGGGAAGGTGAGCGAATTCACCAGAGCCAGAGCGGGGAGCAGAACAGGCAGACCAACAGAAGTACACTGCTGAGGGAAGCAGCGGGTACGGCAGGAGAGGTCTGCGTATCATGTGGGACCCTCACCAGCCGGCCTGGGATCAAACTGGCGCTGCAGAGGCTGCGGGCAGCTTTGCAGCCCGGCGCTCAAGCTCTATGCCACCTGGGAGGCCCTGGAGGTCTGTTTAAATGTTAAAAATTATTCTGCTATTCAGGGCCTCCCCTGGTGGCACAGGCAGTTGAGCACCACACTGTGAAGCTGTCCGCAGCCTCTGCAGCACCGGTTCAATCCCGGCCGCCAGCGAGGGTCCCACATGGTGTGGCAGACCTCTTCTGCTGCGCTGCTGCTCCTCTCAGCAGTGTATGGCACTAATGTGTGGAATATAAGGTAACTAAACTAAAATTTAGATAAGGCTTAATAACTAAGCTGGCTACAAAACTGAAATACCAGGTGGGAGGGGATGGGAGCGGGAAAGGACGCAGAGAAAAGGAGGCACAATGAACTATGGTGGTGGACCATGGGTGAGTTGGTAGTGATTGCACTGCAGTGGGAATACCTGGTGGGAGCATCCAATATTACCACAACTGAAAGTAAATAAATAGGGCCCTCCCAGGTGGCGTAGGGGTTGCTCTCAGTGCTATCACCACCACAGCCTGACCTCTATCCTGGGTCAGGGATCTAACCCACAGATGGTGCAGCAGACCCCTCCAGTCTCACCCACTACTCCCCTTAGCAGTGCACTTCAGTAGATTCACCAGGTGTCTTTGGTGAATCCTTACCCCACCCCCACCCCTCTGGCCTATGTGTTAATTCTTTTACAAATAAAATAAATGAATAAAAAGTATTTTTAATAATAAATAAATAAAAACAAAAGTAAATTATTTCTAAGAACAGGGGAAGTATAATTTACTATCTAAACTAAAATATTTTAATAGTGAAAGTGGCTGTTTATTGTATCTCATCTGCAAATCTATCCTTCATTGCTTGCTCTGCTATAACACAGATGAACTCTGTTGATATTTTCCCTCAGTCACTGGAATGCAGTGATGCTTAGTCAGTAGAGGACAGAGGAGGGACACTGGGGGAGAAAAGAGGGTTTTCTTCTTGATTCTGGGGTACACGTCTCCAGGATTTTGCAGCATGAGATTCTCCAACACCAAGTCTGAGGGCACGTGGTAACCCTCATATAGGGTAAAGAAAATGTCAGGCTTTTCTGCCCTTCCGCCATCAGGATAGATGATGGATCCTTGTCCTGAATGCATGCCTGATGGCGGGCACCTGGAATAGGGTGTGGGCATAGGTAGATGGGATTTAGCTGAGCTAAGACTGTGCTTTTTAAGGGCGGCGTCACGGGGATGCCAGGAGCAGTAGAAGCAGCAGCAGAAGCCGAAAGAGAAGCCCGAAGCAGAAGCAGAGAACGCCAGAGAGCCCAGAGAGAGTGAAGATTTTCTGGGGGCTGGGAGGACTGCCAGCCTCCCAGCCCCCCAGCACCACTGCCTGCCACGTACCCGCTGAACCCCAATAAAAGACCTGCAAAAAACCACTGAGGACTCTGACTCCTCCTTTACCTGGTCTGCATGGGATCAGAAAACCAGCACTGTGTCCGTTCCTGACCTTACACAGCAATGCCCAGTAACCAGCAGATTCTTCTGGAAGTCTGTGGGCAGCTCTGCAGCTGAGTGCCGCCAGTGGGGCAGATGTCTGTGCACAGCTTCCCTAGGATTTCCTTATGATTTTGTAGCCAACTTCTAAGCCACAGCTCTTCCTTATTAGTGGCTTCTCTCATACTCCAGAAGGAAGAATTCTAGCAAGTTCTACCTAGATGGCACAGAGGTGGTTGATTTCTCTGACATTTGATAAACCACAGCCATATTCTCTCCAAGGAGACTTAGAAGTCAAACTTAGGAGGTGTGGAGTATATTTCCTCCCTGGGTGCTGTATCTCACTCTTGAGGGACACGTCTGCCTCTTATCTCTGAAATTCTGTAATTCTTGAAAATCCTCCTTAACTCTGAATAATTTCCATTGTTTTAGTCTTTTGTGACTAGTTTTTTATGTGAAACGTTCCCTGTACAAATAATTACTGTTTTCGATTTTCTGATTGGACCCAGTTGGTACTGAGAGAGCAAAGGAGACTGATTTGCAAAGATGAGTTTGGGAATTGGTTTGGTGTTCAATCAAAACTGCTCACTGACAGTGGGAGATGAGTTGGTGGGAAACCATGGCACAAGTGGCATCACCTGTTGGGGCAGTGATGAGGCACTAACTTAAGCACATACTTGGGGACCCCAATTGGCTGACTTGCTTGTTCATTGTGGGAACAATAATTACTACTGGTCTGTAGTATGGAATGGATACTTCTGAGTGCACTCAGGAGTGTGCAGAAAATGTGTAAAGAGTGTAAAGAAAATGACAAGCTTGGGTCCTTTAACTCTCAATTCAAGGTACATCTGAGGAACAGAGAGGGCTTCCATGACAGCATGAAAAGATTTTAATTTTTGGTTGCCATGGGGCTCACAGTGTTGACAACTAAACACAATTGCATTGGTCACTGAATCAGAACAATTAGATTCACAGTATTCCCCAAATTTCTCTTGTAAAAGTCCAAGACATTAATGTGGAGGGAAGGGAGATAGGGTCTTGAAATTTAAAATGGGAACATCTAGTTGCATGGATGGTCAGATGAAAGTGACATCCATCGAGAAGTGATTTGCCCTTCAATTTCTGTTGAGACTAGACTTTCAGTTTGAAAACAATGTGATAACCTTACCAAGGGAAGATGCTTTGAGATTGTCCATTCTCATCAATACCCTCCATAAGCCACCCTTGTTACCTCTAGAACCACAACGAGGCTCAAACCTCATCATGTTCCAGGGCTATAAGCACACATTATAGCTCAGGGAGAAACAAGTTATATGCCAAAGCTGTTACAAGGCTTTGCAGATATGCATCCATAGATGCCTAGGGAATATCTGTAGGTATGATTCTAAATATGATAAAATAAGGAAGGAATAACATTACATAGCAGGTAGATCAAACTCACTAATGTCAGTGCACTTTGGGCTTTTGGATTTCATGTCAGTTCATGCCACTGGAGGTGACTGACATGGCTGACTCAAAGTGGGACTCAACAGTGGCCTACATTTAATAAGAGTGAGATGTCAAGGTATCTCTGGCATAATGTAGAGGAAGGAATTCAGGATGTAGGGAGACAGGAATTTGGAACTAGATTTACCATGTGTGATCTGCACATCTGCCCACTCTTATGAGCTTCATAAGATGGCCCAGAAGATGCTCCCTTCACTAAGGGAAAAGGTACCTATAAGCATGAGGAGGTTAATGAGGAGAGCACCTATAAGCATGGAAACCTCTGGGTGCTATCTTTTGTAGACCATTCGAATATGCTTCCTGATTGCAGTAGGGTGGATGGGAATCTGGTGCTGCAGAGGTCAAGGTGGACACATGCACTGTGTGTGACTCTACTGAACAGCAGGTGCAGACTGGGGATACGAGGAGGCGTAGTCACTCTTCTTAGAATTAATAATGAACCATTTAGTGATATTCAGATAGTACTATTTGAAGTGTTTGTCTCTGGAATGCAGACCTTTGATTAGAATCTTTCAAATGGTAACCAACTGCTGCTGGAGTATATATTTCTAATTTGAAGGGTACTTCAAATGTTAACTAACTTCATGTAGGGCATAGATTGAAATTAAAGTTTATACACATATGTATCACATTGAATGTGCTGAGTATTTTAAAGTAAATTATTGGCAATATAATCAACAGCCATTCTCGCGTGATAATGATCATCTCAACTGAGTGACAGCCACTTCCGTAAAGGGGACCCCTGTGTCCCACTTCACCACAGTCCTATTGCTCCCTGGAATCTCCCTGAGATAGTAGGAGATACCATTTGCCACCATGTTTTCTCTGTCATTTTAAATAGATGTTTTAAAAGGAAAGTGGGGTATTTATTGCACTATGTCTCTAACTAAAGAAGGCAAATGAACAGTAGACCTGGGGAGGTTGTATTTCAAGGAAATAGGACAGAGTATAGTTCTTCATAAAGTAAGTTCATGCAATTAACATGCAAAGTGGATCCATCTGGAAAGAACATAATTTAAGACACTGTGGTGGGTTGTTTTTCCAAAGATACCTGTGACATTGTCTCCCACCCACATGCTCTTCTGTAATGTGACCAGTCACCCCTCAATAATAGAAGGGGTTTACAGATAAGGAACATAACAAATGGTCTCTGAAGCCACCCAGATTATCTGCAGTGCAACTAACTCTCAGACACAATTCTTTTTCTCCCAGTATGGTGCCTAAGGAAGAGTGAAAGCAAGACACATTACAAGAATCCTGGAAGGTTCCATTCCTAAAAGGTTGCCTGATGGGTAAATGCAGCTTGGAGAGAGATATAGGGAGGCAGGAGGGAGTAGAGAAACAGAGAGAGAGAGAGAGAGAGAGAGAGAGAGAGAGAGAGAGAGAGAGAGAGAGAGAGAGAAACTGAACCTGTGGTCAAATATGAAAAGGAAAATTAGAGATAAATGCATAAAGGTCAGATGCAAGAATGTAGAGAATAAGAAATAAAGACACTTGAATCAGGGTTGAACTTAGTGACTTGCTTGATCAATAAAATATGGAAGAAACATTCTGGGACTTATGGCTTCAGTCCCTGTAGGGTAAAGAAAATATCAGGTTTTTCTGCCCTTCCGCCATCAGGATAGATGATGGATCCTTGCCTGAATGCATGCCTGATGGCGGGCACCTGGAATAGGGTGTGGGCATAGGTAGATGGGATTCAGCTGAGCTAAGACTGTGCTTTTTAAGGGCGGCGTCATGGGGGGACGTCAGTAGCAGCAGCAGCAGCAGCAGCAGCAGCAGCAGCAGCAGCAGCAGCAGCAGCAGCAGCAGCAGCAGCAGAACCTGAAGGAGAAGCCGAAGCAGAAGCAGAGAACGCCAGAGAGCCCAGATAGAGTGAAGACTTGCTGGGGGCTGGGAGGTCTGCCAGCCTCCCAGCCCCCCAGCCAGCGCCCCTGCCTGCCATATACCCGCTGAACCCCAATAAAAGACCTGCAAAACCACTGAGGACTCTGACTCCTCCTTTACCCGGTCTGCATGGAATCAGAAAACCAGTACTGTGGTGATTCCTGCCTTTACTATTGGCGTAAGTCGGCAAGATCCATGCAGATGGGTATTGGAGCCCTCCGAAGACCTGGAAGGGACTAAGGAGTAAGTGTTTGCCTGTGACGATGCTGGAGGCGCCAGGGCAGCACAGAAGATGGATACGGTCCGGGAGCTGCAGGACGGGACCTGGCATGAAGGAGACGCCCAAGAGGACCTGCCTACGACACTGGAAAGGACCAGCCAATGACCCCTGAGGCAGCAGGCCGCTGCTGACACAGAGAGAGGCCAATGGACATGGACTGATAAACTTGGACTGACAATCCCGCCAGAAGGCGGAGGACCTTGGCAGGTTATGTTGTTTTTTGAGAATCTGGGGGTGGCCAGTGGGCCTAGATGGCCAAAAGCAGCCTGTTATGCCCAGCAGCCAGGTGGAGGAGAAAAGCCAACTAAGAAGGCAAAAGCTGGTACTGATGCTAAGTTGAGAAGCCCTGAGTGGCTGTTAAGCAGTCTGGGTATGCTGAAGAACTGTGAGTCTCGTAAAATCACCTGTGGGTGATGCCCTGCTCATTCTTGAGTGAGGGTGAGGAGCTGAGGAACCTGTCCTTGGGGGACGGTTGGGGAACGTGGCTTGGGGTGGAGCCCAAGCCGAATGCAGAGTTTGGATCCCCGACCCATGTGATTGTGCAGTGGGTTGGCTTGAGTGCAGGGGTCTGCGAGTCGCATTGGTGGCCATGAAGGCCTAGTGTTGGAGCGACTGCAGACAGAAACCCTGAGGATTGGCGATTACCCCCAACAGAATAAAATTGCCAATCCCAGAGCTAGTGCATCCTGGGGGTGGATGCTGTGTGTGGCTTGTAGCCGAGACTATAGCCAGAGAAGGCCAGGAAGCCTGACGGCTCCTGGTGTGATATAGTAGATGCTGTGAGTGATTCCCCTCCCTCGTATGAGCAGTGCCTTCGGCAGCAGATTTGGTGGCTTATCTGCTGGTACCAATAATTGTCTTTTGCACTAGGTTGGTGCCCTGCCTGGACTTATTTGTGTTCTGTTGTGTTTTGTTGTGATGTATTTGCTTTTGTGGGCCATGGCTGCACTGTTTATGTTTGCTTAAAAAATTGTATATACGAGGACTATATGGCAGAAAACCCTGAGGGGGTGGACTGTAGGGTAAAGAAAATGTCAGGCTTTTCTGCCCTTCCGCCATCAGGATAGATGATGGATCCTTGTCCTGAATGCATGCCTGATGGCGGGCACCTGGAATAGGGTGTGGGCATAGGTAGATGGGATTCAGCTGAGCTAAGACTGTGCTTTTAAGGGCGGCGTCATGGGGGGACGCCAGTAGCAGCAGCAGCAGCACCATTAGCAGCAGCAGCAGCAGCACCATTAGCAGCAGCAGCAGCAGCAGCAGAACCTGAAGGAGAAGCAGAAGCAGAGAACGCCAGAGAGCCCAGATAGAGTGAAGACTTGCTGGGGGCTGGGCGGTCTGCCAGCCTCCCAGCCCCCCAGCCAGCACCCCTGCCTGCAATATACCCGCTGAACCCCAATAAAAGACCTGCAAAACCACTGAGGACTCTGACTCCTCCTTTACCCGGTCTGCATGGAATCAGAAAACCTGCACTGTGTCCCAGTCCGCCCCTTACAAGTCCCCTTTGAGGGAAGTCAACCATGGAAACAGGAGGGATAACAATAAATTGCTGTTTGAAACGTTTAAATCTAGGCATGGTTTGTTATGCAGCAATTGATAACGAAAATAGACTCATTATGAAATAATCCTGTTTTGTGCTTATTACATTTTTGCCTTGACCTTGTAGGCATGTGTGTTTGAGACCTCCCTCTTTAGAGTTTTGTCATTGTTGGAGACTGATGTCATGTATCTATCTCAACTAGCATTTATCCACTATGAATATTCATGGTGCATAAACATATATTCAGCTGGCTCTGCTGAACAAATGTTTTTTTCTTTCCTGAGGGAAGAATAATCTTCATCCCTTCCTAATGATTCCTCACCTCAAAGATTCCGCCCTACAGGTGCCCCTTCAGACAATTATGCAATTTATACTTAGGAATAGTAATTAATTTGGTTTTGGCTTTAACAGTTAGATTGCTTCACATTTCCAAACGACTTTTCAAAGGAGGTCAAATGATGCTGTTTCACAATGGGGTACAGTAGCAGAACTGTGTGTGTGGGGTCACCCTACAGTGGGATGGGGGTCACCTCTGGTGACCCACCAAGAACCAAGAAGTTGTCAGAATGCTTGCCAGCCCTGCACCCGACATGACCTCTCCTTGACCTTGCTCCTTACTCTCTGCATTCTTGTATTTGTGTCTTGTCTTCATTTCTAATCTACCCTTTTAAACTTGACCATAAAACTCTCCATTTCTTTGTCTCTCTCTCTCTCTCTCTGAACCAGGTACTATCTTTATTAGCATAACCAGCTTCTCCGTTGCTCATGCTACTTTTCTTATAGTTATTCTTTTCCCTGGTCCCTTATTTAAGTTTTCTAGATTCCTGCTATGAGTGAGACCATCTGGTATTTTTCTTTTTCTTTCTGGCTTATTTTGCTGAGCATGATCCCTTCCAGCTCCATCCATGTTGCTGCAAATTGCATGTGTTTATCTTTTTTGAATGCTGAGTAATATTCCATGGTGTATATGTACCACATCTTCATGATCCAGTCATCTATTTTTGGGCATTTGGGTTGTTTCCAAAGCTTAGCTATTGTAAATAGTGCTGCTATAAACATAGGGGTGCAGGTGCTCTTTGGAACTGATTTTTCTGTGTCCTTTGGGTAAATACCTAGGAGTGGAATTGCTGGATCCTATGGAAGCTCTATGTTTAGTAGGTCCAGAAATCTCCACACAGCTCTCCATAGTGGTTGGACCAGTTTGCACTCCCACCAACAGTGCAGGAGAGTTCCTTTTTCTCCACAACCTCGCCAACATTTGTTGTCGCTAGTTTTTTTCAATATGTGCCATTCTCACTGGTGTAAGATGGTATCTCATGGTAGTTTTGATTTGCATTTCCCTGATTACATGTGATATTGAAAATTTTTCCAGATGCTTGTTGGCCATTTGCATTTCCTCTTCAAAGAAGTTTCTTTTTAGCTCTTCTGCCCATTTTTTGACTGGACTATTTTCTTTGTTTTTGTTGAGTCTCATCAGCTCTTTATAGATTTTTGTGATCAGTCCTTTATCATTAGTGTTGTGTGCAAAAATGTTCTCCCAGTCAGTGGGGTTTCTCCTTGTTTTTGTTATTGTCTCTTTTTGCTGTGCAGAAGCTCTTTACTTTGATGTAGTCCCAGCTGTTGATCTTTGCTTTCACTATCACTGCTTTGGGTGATGTGTCTGTAAAGATGTCTTTGATGTGCATATAATGTAGTGTTTTGCCTATATTTCCTTCTATGTATTTTATGGTTTCAGGTCTTATGTCTAGTTCTTTAATCCATGCTACTTTTCCATGAGCACTATACTGGGAGTCTGAAGACCCAGGACCTGGCTGTACCTGGAAAAACAGGGTGGCCTCAGAGCACAGCACAACAGCCCTGTTTCCTCATCTGGAAAAAAGAAGGTGTGGTACCTTTCCTGGCCTCCTATCTCCTGTTCTTACCCCCACAGTCCTCTTCCTTCTCCAGGGTTGGGCCTTCCTCAACCGTCATGTCATTGTATTTCTCTCCCTAACACTCGCAGTCTATTTAAGCACTTCCTACACAAGCCCCTCTGTGGATGTATAGGGATGGGATTTGACCACAAATATCTTTTCCCTTTCTTCTTAACATGTTATTTTGCACTTTGCCCTTAACAGTTTCAGTGAATCCCAGTGAATGTCCACAAAGATTAAATCCAAGTTATTACAACTTTGGTATTTCAGCAAAGCAATGGCTTCATCCATCATTTAGCTCAGTTCCACATTAACCAGGTTGAGATCATGTAATAATCTTTTCCATAACAGAACAAAAAAAGTTGAGTTCAAATAATGCCTTTACCAAGACCTGAATCTATTGTTCCCAACAACTAAACAGCACTCCTATCAGAGAAGGCCATCTTTTTCCTGCCTAGGTCAGTGGGCCCAGCGTTGGGAGAGATACACGCAGACAGGAAGGCACTCCTCTTCCTCTTCCTCCACCTGGCCTCAATACCAGAACCTGCTCCCAGCTGCTCTGGCTGCTGTTCAGCGGGACCTTGAGGCTGCCCAGACTGTGGGTGTGGCCTGAAGTCTGGCCCCCACACAGAATCCTGTCACTTAGAGGGGCCCTCCTACTCAGGGGTTTATCTCAGTCTTTTTCCTGAGACCCAGCCTGGTCGACACAGCTCATGAACACTATCAGCATTCTGCTTCTTCCCCTACAGATATGCTTGGGAACAACTTCGGAATATAAAGACTTTAAACAATGAACATCTTTTGAGATAGAATTTGGGCTAAGTCCTGAGCAAACAGCTGGACAAAATACATCTTTATCTGCCACTGTCTGCAATTTAAACAACCATAAGTTGTTTGTTCAAAATGTTGGCCATATCAGGCTGTGCCTGCCTTTATGAATGCCAACATCCTCCTCCCCACCCCCACCATCAGCTGCTGGAGGAAAAATGACATCTTTTCCTGACAGTAAATGACTTTTTCTCTCAGGATGCACTCCCCCTGGAGTTTGCACTAGGGCAGCTTTCTGGAGGTGGTTGCTGTGCCCGCTCAAGCTTGCCCCAGCAGCAGTTACAGAGAGGGCTGGTGTTTAAAGGCACACATTTCTGGAGATAACACTGTGAGGTATGCTGTTTCTCCCCCAATCTGGGGAATTTGACATTTAGCTCCTGTCTGCCCAGGTCTTCCTGATCTCAGGTTCAGTTTTAATTGAATTCTTTTCAGAATATGCCAGGGAACAGATTACAAGGAGAAAGTCATCAGCATGATATTTACATGTCATTAATAAAGTGAGTGAGGAATCCACTTAGAAAGCTAGAGAAGGGGAAGCAGAGAGTAGGGCAGCACTACAGCCAGGCACGGTCTGGGGGAGCAAGCCCTGAAAGGCATAAACTTGACCTTTGGGTTTTACATCTGGAGTGAGTTTGACACATCCCTGAGGAGGATAAAGATTCTTTGGTGCTGGGCCTCCCTGGTGGCACAGGGGGTAAAAATAGCGCTATCAAGCTATTGCCAGCCACTGCAGCAAAATTTTGATCCCCAGCAGGCTAGGGAGCACCCCACATGGCGCAGCAGACTTCTGTTTGGCCCACTGCTCCCCTCAGCAGTGTATTGCAGTACATCTGCCTGTTCTGCTCCCCATTCTCTTTGTTGAATCCTCTCACCTCCCATACCTCTGGCCTACACCCCAATTCTTCTATGCATAAATAAACCTTAAATAAAAAAGATTCATTTGTGCTGTGAGTTCTTGTAGGTCCCCTCCCCTTTTTGTTTCACCCACCCTCAGTATTTTGGCATTTTCTAAATGTCTAATCTCCCAGATGAGGGGAGAAGGTGTGCCTGTTTTTTGCATCTGATGCATTTTTCTGCTATCCCCATGTCTCCCTTCACTCACCTGGGTCAATGTGTCACTAGGAGGGTGATCTCACAGCCACGTGCCCTCCCCTGACTTGATGGAACACACATCCAAGGACTGTCTGAGCATCCCAGGATAGAGACAAAAGGAAATGGAGATGACCCTGTTGAGCAAGGGGAAGAGTGACAATGACTGGATAGCCGATAGCCTGGCAGCCTTAATTTGTCATTTGAAATTAAAATATCCCCTAAGTTGATTGATCTATTTGTCCTCCTCACACTGGGATCTAAGAAGCCTGCCAACTTTTCCGGGATGCCTTTTTGGAGAAGTAAAGGAACCCAACTATTTGCAATTTACTTTTCCCCCCAGATTCAGAAATATTTGAGTAACAAGTACATAAGTAATAAGGGGTCAATGAAGAGGGCGTTGTAGATATGCCAAATGTCCTCTCCTGCCAGTGACTTATTGGCTTTTCTGTCTGTCTCTGTCTGTCTGTCTGTCTCTCTGCCATGGTAACACAACAAAACTTGATGAGCCTGTATGATGAGCCATACAGGACACCTATTTTGCTTTCCTAATAGCAATAGATGCTTGGCTCTATCCAAATGGCTGTAATTATCAAATGCCCAATCACAATACAGTAGTGCAGCACAAATATTCAAGTCGCATTCAGAAGCCTCTGGAAATCGTCACATCACTAATTATAAATGTGGCCACCAAGACCCCAGCTTCCTTCTATTCTTCTTACATCCTGCAGATGGCCAAACTTAGGAACTGATCATGAGACTCCCCTGGAATGGCAGCTGGTGACCGGATAAGGCAGTATTTGTAGTTTGGGCTATGGAAGAATCTGGGAGAGATGGAATCTCTATTGTGGTGTGGAATCAATATCTAAATGGTCAGCACACCTAAAGAGCTTGTCCCCGTGGAGTCCAGGTGGAGGCCCATACTCAGGCATTCCAGGGGGATAAATATGCTGCCCTTCTATTTTTTCCTTTAATTTTTAATTGTATAATTTTATTATTGAATCAACAATGGTTTGCAGCACTGTATATAATTTAGAGGTATTGGTTCATAACTCTTCAGAATTATGTTACCACTACACCATGCCCACCACCGAAGCACCCATGGTTCTCCAACACTGTCCATTGGCCCTCTCTTCATTTTGCTCCCCAACTTCATTCTCCCTTTCTGTTAGCCTCAATTTTACAGTCTTATCTCTAGGGTTTGTTTTGGTTTAATTTTGTCTGTTTTGTTTCTCTACAATACCACATATAAGTGAAACTATGTGATGTGTTTTATTTTTTTTTTCTTTCTGGCTTATTTCATTTAGCATTATCCCATCCATTTACATCCATGTTGTTGCAAATGACAAGAGTTCATCTCTTTCACAGCTGAGTAGTGTATTCATTGTGTGTATGTACGTGTGTGTATAAATGTGAGTGTGTGTGTGTGTGTGTATAGATGTGAGATATATATATCTAGCACACCTAGCACATCTTCTCTTTTTTTTTTTTTAAGATTTATTTATTTATACAAGAACCAGAGTACAGGCCAAATGTGCGGGAGGGTGAGAGCATTTGCCAGAGACAGAGCAGGGAACAGAACAGGCAGACTAGCCAAAGCACACTGCTGAGGAGAGCAGCAGACGAGACAGGAGAGGTCTACTGCACCATGTGGGTTGCTCCGTGGTAGGCCGGGATTGAATCTGCACTGCAGAGGCTGCAGACACCTTCGCAGTACTGCACTCAACCACTTGCACCACCAGGGAGGCCCTATCACATCTTAATCCACTCATCTGTCCTTGGGCACTTAGGTTATTTATAGAACTTGGCTATTGTAAATAACATTGCAATGAGCATATGAACACATATATGTCTTCCAATAAGTGTTTTTGCATTCTTTGGTTGGATACCTACAAGTAGAACTGCTTTGCCATATGGTAGACATATTTTGTAAAACTTCCTACTATTTTCCATGGGGGCTGGGACAGTCTACTGTCCCAACAGCAGTATAAGAGGGGTTCCTTTTTCTCCACATCCTCTTCAGCACTTATTGTTTCTGGTCTTTTTGATATGGACCATTCTCATAGGTATGAGATGGTATCTCACTTTGATTTTTATTCTATGCTTCCCTTCTTGATTCTAAGGCATCCCTAACTCTGCTGCAATTTTGTTTCAAAACACCTCCTATCTTTTCAATATGACTTCTGCATTTGGAAGGTTAATGTGGACAGTTATCATTTCAAGGGCAAGATTATTTCAAGCATGTAGACTTCATTAAGGCAGACTTTTTAAAAAGTAGAGCTTAGAATCAACTTTCAAGAAATATGGTGACTGGCTCCATCAAATGACCACAGCTCAGCATCTCCCCTCCCCTCTGGCTATGGAGGAGTCTCTTCAAGACCTTCTAGCCTTGAGGTTCACAGGTGGTTAAGGTCTTGATTTTTGTTCACTGTTATTTTTAATACCACTGGAAATCTTGTCTGTAGGTATCCAGCAGATAATCAGAATGAGAAAACATGGGAAGTATTTTCCTAGAAACTACTTTTCTGGGAGTAGCAGAATGATCCTGGAGCTCAGATTCAAAGATAAGTGTTAGGAGCTAGTCTGCCCTTCTGCAGCTGTGTGACCTGGGGCAGTTGGCTTAATCACTCTGAGCTCCAGATTTTCATGTTAAATGAAGGATATACTAGCTTTTCAAAACATCGATGATAAATATTAAATTATTGACAGTTATTGATTGTCCACTTGTGTCAGACAATGTGTTAGTGCTGAAGATCAAATAGTGTTAGTTAGTGCCCTGGAAGGCTCCCTTCACGCCCCAAACATTGGGGCACAGAAAAGTCCATCAGTAAACAGCGATACCCCCCCCAGTGCTTCAGATGTATAAATAAGCTGCCAAATCCCATTCAAGAAAGAACTTGCTGCCCAAAGGTAGGGAGCCCACGTCTAAGGTCATGTGCTTATGATAATTCAGTTGATCAGGAATACAAAGGTCCAACACATGATGCTCAGGACATGTTTTTTTCCAGAGTCTTCTGGATAGGCTGGGGCTAAAAAGCCTAAATTGCATTTGACTCCTTAGCCCTAGTCTTACTTTACTTTTTCCCCTTAGCTGTCTGTCCCTATATAATCTACACATTGCCCTCCAAACATCTCAGCATCTACTTACAGAACACCCAACTGCATAGAAAGGTCATACAGGATCATCGTGGTGATGAGCTGAATGGAGAACGTGGGAGAAGCTTGCAGCTACACTTATTGTGTCTACCAGCACTGTCACCCCATAGAACAGCTATACCATAAATGTGTCCTGACTTAATTTGGCTTCTCCCAAAAACAGAACTGAAGCAAAACTGTCAATTCAGGGTGTTTGCTAGGTGATGTGAAGAAGAATGAGTAAGAAGCAGGGAGAAGAAATTGTGAATTAGGATTTTGGGGAACAGCCCTGGAGTCTGAGGATTACTTGAGGCCTCTTTCTCAAATCTTGTCTTCGGTGAGGAAAGAATTCAACGTCAAGCCAAAGTTACAGAAAAGCAAGAAATTTATTGATAGGTAGAAAGAAGGACAGGAAAATTCTTTGAGTGGAGAGGGTTTATGAGTGGATAGTCACTGATATGGTGAGAAGTAGGTACTTATCTGGGTACAGTGGGCAAGGACTGGGGGTTTGGTTTTTGGGTGTCTCCATGTTATGTCTCTTGCTGATTGACTGGGCACATGGAGTTTTTCTAGCTACCCAGGCCCAATGAGTTTGCCCATGTTACCTGGTTTACCTTCCTAAAATTACCCTTGGTTCATTGCTCTAGTGTTGTGTTATTGTGCTAGTATTTTGAACTCTCCAATCAGACTGATAATTGGACCTAGGGCACCTGGGCTTGGTGCAGATGGGTGCAGGGGTATTCCCTCCTGTTTCCAGCTGACTGTTTCTCAATCAAGCTGATAAATGAACATAGGGGCTTGGGGCACGCTGTTCCTAACTGACTACCTATACTCCTTTCCTAACTTCCTCCTTCAGTTAGGGCAAAAGACAAAGTTATATGGCAGACACTTTTGAGCTCCTTGAACTGACCCCATGGTCAGGACTGGAGTCAGTCCTCTTGGGGAAACTAAAGAACATACAGAATGTGCCACAGAAGTTTCCTCCTATTCTCTGACTTCTAACATTGTTGTTTGAGAGCTGCTGCCCATTTCACAGCTCCTCCCCACCGCCACCCTGCTTCTAGGCTGTTCTTGGGTCAAGAAGGTTTAGGATTTGGGCAAAAAAAATGAAGTGGAAGGCACATGGGCATTTGAAGTGGCCCCACTTTCAAAGTCACAAGGACTGTCTCTCACAGCAGCAGCAGCAAAAGTGATAGGTGCCTGAGAGCTGAGAGACTCTCTGGTCTCCATAACCTGCTAACTTCTGCCCCTTTCTAGATTTGCTGCCATTCCCTTACTCAAAGGCTAGCCTGATTTTCACATGGGACCCACAAATGAAAGATTAGGACCAAGCTGGGCCATGAGAGTCTACTTGCGCATGGTGTAGGGAAGGGACAGCAGTCCTAGCTCTGCCTATACAGGGCCTGAGACTAGGTGCAGGCCTGGTCCTTGGCTGTGGCTCTGTGCTCAGGCTCAGCAGCCAAAGGGCATGAGCTTAAGCTCTGGTTTTGTCACTTAGAAGCTACGAGAGTTTAAGTAAACTCCTTGCCATGTTTGTATCTGTAGGTTGGAGAGATTCAAAGTACTTATGTTAAAGGGTTGGGAAGTTCACATGAAACCTTACTGTAAAGCTCCTTGCACAGAACTCAACCCAGAAACGGTTGGTGATTAACACTAGTAGATCTTTAACTGAGCATCTCTCTTGCAGTGCCAGTCACAATTCTGCTCCCTCAACCCACAGTATAGCTGCTGGGTATGGTTCCATTGTCTATTATAACAACGCCCACAATTGCAAGCACAGGAATTCAGACACATTTCCCCTGCAGTTGTGAGAAGTAGACCTAGAAGTATTTCCTTCTCTTTTATAATGCAAAAGGGCAAAAAAGGCATTGTTGATATAAAGAATGGACTGTGCCCTTTCACACCTCAAACTTCTTGGGCAATGTCCTTTACTCACTCAGAACCTTCTGAGGTCACTTACATCTATAATTGCTTCAGGATAACTATTTTAATGCTTGCACCCAAATCACCCTTTATGCTCCAGGAAACAAACTGCTTTAAAGTCATCTTTCAGCAGCTTTGTTTTGTGTTTACTAAATTACTTATTCTAAAATAAACCTGATGAAAGGCATGCTTCATTATTCTTGAGTTCTGTCTTAGAAGAAATATAATAATCATAGGTTGAAGTTCCTCTGGGTTGTTTGTATGTTTTGTTCAACCTTTAATTCCTTTCTATCCTCTCAGAATCTTGTGTTACCCTGGCTGTTGGCACATCCTGTCCTGTTGCAACAGGGGTTAGAATGCAGAAGTGGGGGACCCTCCCTGTCCATGGTAGTTTTCATCAACCTTCTGAAAGATGGAAACTAAAAACAATAATAAACAGTAGCACAAGACAGTTACAGTCATGGTCTCTGAACACAGGGTAGTATTCAAGGACAGATTATGCCACTTTGGAAGGAATTTTCTTTGTGTTAATAATATACAGCCCACAGTGTGAAGCATTTAGCACAATGCATGGAATATGTTAAGCTAAACATAAGTCCCATTTAAACTTTAGCATGGGGGCCTCCCTGGTGGCACAGTGGGTTGAGCACAGAGCTGTGAAGCTGTGCACAGCCTCTGTGGAGCGGGTTTGATGCCCGGCTGGCCAGGGAGATCCCCATATGGCATGGCAGGCCTCTCCTGTTGTGCCCGCTGCTCCCCTCAGCAGTGTATTTTGGTTGTCTGCCTGTTCTGCTCCCTGCTCTGTCTCTGGTGAATCCTCTCACCCTCCCGTGCCTCTGGCCTATACCCCAGCTCTTGTATAAAAACAAATAAATTAAAAAAATAAACTTTTGCATGATATATTGAAACTAACAAAGGATTTGAATTTGGACACAAGGATGTTCCTGGTTGGAACATTTCTAAATTGTCTTAGGTTTGTGTTTTAAAACACTAATTAAAGCCTGTAACTTTCCTTAAAAACAGGTATTTTCTCCCCATGAGTATCTAATGATCATGATCAAAAAAAACCTTTTAAGATATTGTTTAATATAAAAAAGCAAAAATACAAATCTTAAATCAATGTATGAAGATGCTCCATCCTAGAGTAACTTGTTCAAAGTTGGTATCCACTCAGCTAAGTTTGGTCATCATTCATGTAAAAGTCAGAAGTTTGGAATTCTAGTCTTCAGCTTAGGATGGTGGTTCCCCATATAATCACAGAGACTCTCAGTCTAACCTCTCCAAATTCAGGGTCCATTGTTTTGACATAGTTCTTACTTGGTGTATTATTCAGGATAGACAAAGTTATGCTGGGTGGGTTAGGCGATTTTCAAGGACACCAATCCTTCAAGTTTCTCTAAAAATGGCAACACATGGATTGAACTCCTGTCATTATATTCTCCATCATTAGCAATAATTTTTATTTCACTCTTGAAAATGGGGAAGAGAGGAGAATACAAGGAAGGTCACACATGGGACATTTAATGCCTATGCTGGAGAACAAGACACCATTATGGTCACACTCCTTCAGCTAGACCCAGTGACATGTTCTCAAACCCCTGATACAGGGTACCAAATAGAGTTTTCTGGAGTAGCAAGACAAGTAAATGGTACTGGTGAATATTTTGCCAGTCTCTGACACCTTGGAACGGAAGAAGACTTTTTCTGGAAGACATTTTAGACCATCACTTTTGTCTTCAAAGTTACAGGAGCCAATAAAGCCCCACCTCATATTATCTTTCCTTGGACTCATTTGAGTTGACTTTTTTCACTTATAAATGACAAAAAAATTCTGATTGATGTGTATGCATATATATATACATATATATTTGATATATATATGCATGTATTTGAGAAATTTTATATGCATACAACTTCTTAAGTAGTCATCTGGAAAAATGCAACTCAGGAGCCTGGATGGAGGAACAAAACAGGTGCACAGTGGTAAACATGAGCAATTAATGGGATTTGATCCAGTCTATGGGAGATAGGAAGAAATGGATATGACACATGTCCAGATATTTGGTTAAGAGCCAGGAGAGGATTGGAAGCTGAAAGAAGGGATGTCGTGGTTATCCAGGTAGTCTGGGCCATTTAGGGGGAGATGGCAAAGCATTTGTACCCTCAAGTCTCAGCAATTATAGATGAATTCAGGAACTAGGAAGTGGGCTGATTATTTTTGTCATCTCTAGCAGGAGGCATAATATAAGACATTTTTATTGAAACTGAGTCTATATAACACATTGACCTTAATTTATTTTTATTATGATTCTAGTCAATTTTTAAGGAAGCAGGAGGTCTTTTCTGAAGAAAGTTTTCACATTTGGTTGTAAGATGCCCTGGATATTGGAGTGGAGAGGAAGTCAAACCTTATCTGGGTGTGAATGGCACTCTCCAAAAGAGCAATCCAGGAAGAAAGGAAAGGAGAGAGAGAGGAGTTCTTTAGTGTCTATTCCACTCCAGGTGTCTGATTTCTGCACATGTACTATGTTTAATCCCATAAAATCCTACAACTTTACTTTTTAAAATGAGAAACTCCTCATCTAATTTGAGAGAACATAAATAACTCCTCTCATTCTCTTAGTGCTGGCATGTGGCAGACTTAGGATGAGAGATGACTTTCTCTGATTCCAACAGTGATGCACTTTCAGGGAACACACACCTGGTAAAAGACCACTTTCTCATTTGAAGATAACTGAATGCCAGAAACTCAAAATATAAAGGCTTTAATTTGCAGTAAGAAGCAAAACTCCTTTGGACTTCGAATAGTAGAAAAGCCTAAAACTCAGAAGACTTATTTTTGCTGGTGACAAACATTATCCAGACTCCATCCACACCATGGCAGAAGAGAGAGACTGGGATCACTGGGATCTAACCTAAGCATGCCTATAAAAAACAATTCGATCAATTGTAAATAGTGCTGCTATAAACATAGGGGTGCAGGTGCTCTTTGGAATTAATGTTTCTGTGTCCTTTGGGTAAACACCTAGGAGTGGAATTGCTGGATCATATGGAAGCTCTATGTTTACTAGGTTGAGGAATCTCCACACAGCTTTCCATAGTGGTTGGGCCAGTTTGCACTCCCACCAGCTTTGGAAAGAACCCAAATGCCCACAAATAGATGACTGAATCAAGAAGATGTGGTCCATGCACACAATGGAATATTACTCAGCAATCAAAAAAGATAAACACATGCAATTTGCAGCAACATGGATGGAGTTAGAAGGGATCATGCTCAGCAAAATAAGCCAGAAAGAAAAACAAAAATACCGGATGGTCTCACTCATAGCAGGAATCTAGAAAAACTAAATAAGGGATTGGGAAAAAGAATAACTATAAGAAAGAAAAAATCAAAATCAACAAACAACTATGAACCAGAGACACACTATGGGGGTGGGGAGGGCGGGGAAAGGAGGGGTTGGGGTCAAAATAAGGGGGTTGCAATTGTTGGGGAATATACAAATAAAAAATTAAAAAAAAAAACATGTGATCAAAGGGAGATTAAAAATTCCCTGACAGAATTCTAGAACTTTTCCACAGATGACTTGAGCTAAGGTTGGTGACTTGCTGCAGGGAGGGAATGGAAAGAGGGCAAAAAAGAATGTCTAAGAAGATACCCTGGTGTGGGTTCACTATCCACAACCCCATCTGGCAAGATGAACTGCACCTGAGGGACTTTCCAGAGTAAGGGTGCAGTCATGTGCAGGCACAGATCTGACCCAGATGACCGGGAGTTCCGTGGTGACTCGGGGAGAAATGAGACTCTGGGCTCATTTCTGCTGTTCAGAAAACAGAGACTTTAGGCAGAGTTGTGCTGTATTCCATGTGATCCCAATAGCAGTGAGAATAGGAGGTGGGCGAGAGATCTTGCCCCTTCTTTGGGAAGAATCAAGCAGGCATACAGCTCTAGCAGCCTGGGTCCCTTGTGCATGGGGCATCTGCAGTTGTGACTGCAGTGGTGACCACCGACTACAGCCATTATGGATAATAGGGCACACAGCACACTTGGCCACAACCTTCCTGCCAGGGACAACTGAGTCCTGTAGCTTGAACCAGCTGGAGCCTGCCTAGTCCCCTCAGCAGGAGCCACAGTTTGATGCAATACAACCTGACATTGAATGGAGCAGCAGTGCACAAAGTTAGGGTACTTGAAGCACTGAAAGGAGTCTGGTTTTCAGAGAGAGGAGAGGAGGCAGAGATTAGCTCCTGGCCTAGAGTCACTCGCATGCCTCAACATGACAGAGAGCAATTATTGATAATAAGTCCCAGTCTCCCCTCCTGCTCCCAGCTCCCCCAAGGTAAGCAATGAACAGACATAAACAAAACTAAAGCTTCAATGTCCCAGCTGCAGAACAGGAGGGGAAAAGTCAGCACACATGCCTAGGAAACAAAGAATATCTGAAAACAAGATGGAAAAACAAAAAGAAAAGAAAGCAAGTTTTGGGGCATTTATAAAGGATATAAAGAGAAGACCTATCAGACAAAGGCATCAAACTAACAATATTAAAAATGTTAAATGAAGGACATAAAGGTCAGTCAGAATCAGGCAGGTACAAGATCTTAGACAGGAGACCCAGGAAAAAAAGAGAGTTCTTCATTGAAGAGATTGAAAAAATAAAAGACCGCAAAAAGAGACTAAATGAAATTTTAAAAATACAGAAATTGTCTTAAATATAATTAAATCAGCATAAGGGATGATTAAAAAAATAAAAGTCTGAAATGCATAAATCACCCAACTGGAAAAAGAGCAACAAGACAGGAAAAAAGAGGAAAATCTGTGAGAATATAACATTCAGTTAGAAGAGGAAATATAAGGATAATGGGTATTCCAGAAGGTGCAGAGTGAAAGAAAGGAATAGAAACATTATTCAAAGAAATAATAGCTAACTGAGAATTTCCTGAATGTAAGGAATGAAATAAACCTGGATGTCCAGGAAGCAGAAAGAATATCCAAATTTCTAAGTGCAAAATGACCTAAACCAAGACGCATCATTGTTAAATTATCAAATATACAAAGAAAAAATTTTACAGGTAATTGGGAAAAATGATTATATGCAAAGGCACCCAGATTAGTTTTTCCTCAGATTTCAACCCAGTCAGCCTTCAAGCTAAAAGAGAATGGAAGGAAGTGTTCACGATACTGAGAGACAAGAACTGCCAGAGATTGGATACTCTATCCTGCAAAATTATCATTCAAATATGCAGGTGAAATAATAGCTTTCCCAGACAAACAGCAGCTAATGCAGTTTATTACCACCAAACCTGACCAAAAAGAAATGATGAAAGGAGTTGTTCTATAAGGAGCTGTTCTATAAGAAAAGATAAAAAGGAAAGACAACACTCTGAGCAAAGGAACAATATGAATACAAAATCAGAAACATGAAAAAGAGTATTATAGGGCTTTCCTAGTGGCGCAGACAGTTGAGCACCGCACGGTGAAGCTGTCTGCAGCTTCTGCAGTGCAGGTTCGATCCTGGCTGGCCGCGGAGAAACCCACATGGCGCAGCAGACCTCTCCTGTCTCGCCTGCTGCTCCCCTCAGCAGTGTATTTCATCAGGCTGCCTATTCTGTTCCCTGCTCTGTCTCTGGTAAATCCTCTCACCCTCCCGCACATCTGGCCTGTACCCCAGTTCTTGTATAAATAAATAAATCTTTAAAAAAAAGAATATTATAAACCAACAACAGACAACTAAAGGGGAGGATGAAAAACCCAGAATCTGTAGAGTTAATGTGAGAAAGTCGACACCAGCTCATAAAGAGCTATTTTAAAAAGATTGAGTTTGGTATAACTGCCATGTTAACCACATACCAGAAATCTTAAATAAAGGTACACAAGGAGATGAACTTAAGACACTGGGAGAATCAGTAGGCATGGTCATCCAAATGAAAGAGCAGGAACAAATGAACAAAAACGAAACAAAACAAAAACAGAAAAGTAAAAAAAAATTTAAAAAGTCAGTAAATAAGCATTATGTATCAACAGTGATCTTAATATGGCCTGAATGGCCTGAATGGCCTGAATGGCCTGAATTCACCAAGTAAAACTTTCAGCCATTAATTAAATCAATTAAAAACAAGAAACACAAGTAACACAAAAAGACAAAAACAAATCTCATGAAAAGTTGAAGCAACATATTTATTTATTTATTTATTTATTTAACATTCATTCATTTATTTATTATTTATTCATTTATTTATTTATTTTATTTATACAAGCACTGGGTACAGTCAGAAGCGCGGGAGGGTGAGAGAATTCACCAGAGCCAGAGCGGGGAGCAGAACAGGCAGAAGAACCAAGTACACTGTTGAGGGGAGCAGCAGGCGGCAGGAGAGGTCCGCGTGCCATGGGGGACCCTCCTCCCTTGGCCGGGGAGCAGCCGGGGATCAAACCGGCGCTGCAGAGGCTGCAGGCAGCTTCACAACCCATCGCTCAACTGCTGCACCACCGGGGAGGCCCTGAAGCAACATATTTCAAGTCAGTAATGGAGAGAGAAAAGCAGGAACTCCTACACTCATCTTTGATAAATTAGACTTTCAGCCAAAATAAGTAATTAGGGCTAAAGACAGACACGATGAGGATAAAAGGAACAATTCAAGAAGATACAACTGTCACGAATATTTATGCATCTAACTAGTGGCAACTAGTTCTATAAAGCAAATATTAACACACCTAAAATGACATATTAACAAAAACACATTTATTGTTGGAGACCTCAAAACACCACTGATAAAAAGGGATATAATATCCAGAAAAAAACTCATAAGGAAATAAAGACCTTAAATAAAGTGTTGGACCAGATAGACAGAAGGGGTATTTAGAGAGATTTCTATCACAGAAGAAATGAATAAATTTTCTTCTCAAGTATACATGGAACATTCTTTTTTATTTTTTAATTTATTTATTTATGCATACAAGAACTGGGGTACAGGCCAGAGGTGTGGGTGTGAAAGGCTTCACCAGAGATGGAGTGGGGAGCAGAAGAGGCAGATTGACTGAAATACACTGCTGAGGGGAGAAGCGGATGAGTCAGGAGAGGTCTGCTGCACCAGGAGGGTAATTCCCTGGCCGGGGATTGATCTCGTGCTACAGTGGCTGTGGATACCTTCTTAGGTTGGTCTTAACCCCTTGTGCCACCAGGAAAGTCCCACATGGAAAATTCTTGAGAATAGATACATGCTAGGATACAAAATACGTATCAGAAAATATTTGAAATTAGAATTTATGTCAAATATCAGCTTACAGTAGTATAAAACTAGAAATTAACCACAAAAAGAATCCTGGAATAAACCAAAACACATGGATACTAAACAAAACGCCTCTGAACAACTCTGGAGTGAATGAAGAAATAAAAGAAGAAATTAAAAAGTACACAGAGTGCCTTCCCCTGGTGGCGCAGTGGTTGCGTTCTGGGCTGTGAAGCTTCCTGACTCCTCTGCAGCGCCGGTTCGATCCCTGGCCGCTGGCGAGGGTCCCACATGGTGCTACAGACCTCTCCCGCCCTGTCCGCTGCTCCCCTCAGCAGTGTATTTCCTCAGTATGCCTGTTCTGCTCACCACTCTGGCTCTGGTGAATTCTCTCACCTTCCTGTGCTTCTGACTGTACTCAGTGTTTGTACAAATAAATAAATAAATAAATAAAAAATCTTTAAAAAAATCTAAGATATCAAATTAATTTTCCTTTTTTTAAAACATTTATTTGTTTGTTTGTTTGTTTGTTTATTTATTTTTTAAATTTTATTTTATTTTATTTTTTAATTTTTTTTAAATAATAAATTTTATTTTTATATTCCCCATACAATTGCAACCCCCCCATTCTGATCCCAATCCCTCCCCTCCTACCCCCACCCCCCCAAAAGTGTCTCTGTTTCATAGTTTTTTGTTGATTCTGATTTTCACTTTCTTATAGTTATTCATTTTCCTGGTCCTTTATTTAAGTTTTCTAGATTCCTGCTATGAGTGAGACCATCCGGTATTTTTCTTTTTCTTTTTGGCTTATTTCGCTGAGCATGATCCCTTCCTGCGCCATCCATGTTGCTGCAAATTGCATGTGTTTATCAAGCACTGGGTACAGTAGGAAGCGCGGGAGGGTGAGAGAATTCACCAGAGCCAGAGCGGGGAGCAGAGCAGGCAGAAAGACAGAAGTACACTGCTGAGGGGAGCAGTGGGTGGCAGGAGAGGTCTGCGCACCATATGGGACCCTCCTCCCATGGCCGGGGAGCAGCCAGGGATCCAACCGGCGCTGCAGAGGCTGCGGGCAGCTTTGCAACCCAGTGCTCAACCTCTGTGCCACCGGGGAGGCCCTCAAATTAATTTTCTTTAAAAAATAAAAATAAAACGTACACAGAGACTAACAAAAAAGGAGAGACAATCTACCGGTTCCAATGGGATGTTCTAAAAAGAGTATTATTTGGAAAGTTCATAGCAATAAAAGGCCACATTAAAAAAAATCTTAAATAAACTAACTCTACAGCTAAAGGAACTAGGAAAATAACAAATGAATACTAAAATCAGTAGAAGAAAGAAATCAATAAAAATTAAATAGAAAAAAATGACAGTCCCAAAGATCAGTGAAAATAAGAGATAATGCTTTGAAAAAGTAAAAAAAAAAAAAGTCCTTAATTAGGCTTACTAAGTAAACAAGAAAGAGAGAAAACAGAAATAAATACAATTAGAAATGAAAGAAGTGAGATTGCAACAGATGATGCAGAAATAAAAGGATACAAAATACACAAAAATAAAAAATCAGTTGCATTTCTATTGCAATGTATAAGAAGAAAGAGAATTTTTTAAAAAAATATTTATTTATTTATACAAGCACTGGGTATAGTCAGAAGCGTGGGAGGGTGAGAGAATTCACCAGAGCCAGAGCAGGGAGCAGGACAGGCATACTGACGAAGTACACTGCTGAGGGGAGCAGCGGGCGGCAGAGGAGGTCTGCGCGCCATGTGGGACCCTCGCCCAGTGGCCAGGGATTGAACCGGCGCTGCAGAGGCTGCGGGCAGCTTCACAAGCCAGCGCTCAACCACTGCGCCACTGGGGAGGCCCCAGAAGAAAGAGAAATTTTTAAAACAAATCCATTTACAGTCACACCAAGAAGAATGAAGTACCTGAGGGTAAACTAAATGAGGGAGGTGAAAGACCTATACATTGAAAACTAGAAGGCTCTATTAAAGAAGACACGAAGAGATGATAAAAGATCCTGTGTTCATGGATTGGAAGAATAAACATCTTATTTTTTTTCTTTTTTTAAATTATTTTTATTTTTTTTAAAATTTATTTATTCATGTATATAAGAACCGGGGTACAGGCCAGATACGCGGGAAGGTGAGAGGATTCACCAGAGACAAATTGGGGAACAGAACAGACAGACTGACCGAAATACACTGCTGAGGGGAACAGCAGGCAAAACAGGAGAGGTCTGCTTAGCTATGTGGGATTCTCGCCAGCCTGCAGGGATCAAACCTTCGCTGCAGAGGCTGCGGACAGCTTCACAGCGCTGTGCCCAACTGCCTGCGCCACCAGGGGAGGCCCAAGAATAAACATCTTAAAGTGACTGTATTATCTGAAGTAATTTACAGATTCAATGCAATACTTATCAAAATTCCATTTTCCAAGGGAATAGAACAAGTGATCAAAAATTTGTATGGAACCATAAAGGGCAAAAATAATGCAATTCTGAGATAAAAGAATAAAAACAGATGTATCACACTTCCTAAGTTCAAACTATACTACGGAACAGTACTCAACAGTATGGTATAGGAACCAAACAGAAACACAGACCAATGGAACAGAATAGGAAGTGCAGAGATACACTGTGATAAAAATATGGACTGTTAATCTTTGAGAAAGGAGCCACTGCCTTACAATGGAGAAAGGCATACCTCTTTAATAAATAATGTTGGGAAACATGGACAGCCACATGTAAAAAAAAGAAATGAAACTTGATCCATACTTAATTGCACACACAAAAATTAATTCAAAATGAATAAGGGATTTGGATAAACGAACTGAAACCATGAAATATTTAAAAGAAAATACAGGGGACTTATTACAGAACATCTACTACGAAGATATATTTGGGTCTTCAACTCCAGTGGCAATGAAAACAAAAGCAAAAAACAACAAGTGGAACTATATCAAACTAATAATCTTGTGTGCCTAAAAGGAAAATATCATAAAAATTAAAAAGCAGCCTACAGATTGGGAAAATATATTTGCACATCACACATCTGACAAGGGGCTAATTTCCAAAATATACAAAGCACCTATACAATCCTACAATAAAAATGTAAACAAGCTAATCAAAAAATGGGCAAAAGATCTAAAAAGACATTTGTCGAAAGAAGACATTCAGATGGACTAAAGGCACATGAAAATTTGTTCAACAGCACTTGTATAAGAGAAATGTGAGTCAAAACCACAATATGGTATCACCTTACCCCAAGAGAATGGACTGTATCAAAAAAAATGGAAACAACATATATTTGCAATGATGTGGAGAAAAATAAACACTCATCCACTGTTTGTGGGAATGCTCTTTATTCACCTCTATGAAAAACAGTATGGCGATATTTTTAAATACAAAAATCCTACATGATCTAGCAATACCTCTGCTAGGTATTACATGGAGACTATGAAAACTCCAATACAAAAAGGTTTGTACACTCTCATGTTCATAGCAGCACTGTGTCCATTGATTAATGCCTGTACAAAGAAACCCAATAGCACACTATCCAGCTGTTTAAAAAGATGGAATAGTGCCCTATGGGACAAAATGAATGGACTTGAGGATAATTATACTAAGTGACATAAGTCAGAAAGTGAAAGACAGATATAAGATGGTTTCACTATCTGCAGTACATAGATAACCAAAAAATACATTCTGGCAAAGTATAGCAAAAACAAATCTTACACTTAGTGAAAAATCTATTGGTTACCAAAGGAGAGGGGAAAGAGGGAAGTAGAGGTGGGGCAAGGAAAGGTATGAGGCATGACCTGGGAGTTTTAGTGGGGAGTAAGTGAAGCATGTGCACATATGGAGGAATAAATATGTAATCCCAATGTTATAGAGATATGTAAATTACATAACTGAAAAATTTAATAATTAAAAAATACATTAGAATTTGTAACTTTGTGGTTCCTCCTCTGGTGGTGCAGGCGGTTGAGCACCTTGCTGTGAAGCTGTCTGCAGCCTCAGCAGCGCTGGTTTGATCCTGGCCGGCCAGAGAGGTTCCCACATGGCACGGCAGACCTCTCCTGTCTCGCCCACTGCTCCCCTCAGCAGTATATTTCAGTCCGTCTGCCTGTTCTGTTCCCCACTCTTGTCTCTGGTGAATCCTCTCACCCTCCCACGCATCTGGCCTGTACCGCAGTTCTCGTATAAATAAATAAATAAATCTTAAAAAAAAGAATTTGTAACTTTGTGGCTGGTGGCAGCAAGTCATGAGATCAAGGGCCCGGTACCAGTGTGTTTGAACCGGAGTAAAGTATGACCCAGCCTAGGAACTCTGCAGCCTGCGGGCAGCTACACAGGAACTGCATACAGTTGAGGGAATAGTGATGAGCCAGGGCTTAAAGATAAAAAAAAAAAAAAGGATTCCATTTTATTTCTACCTCTATGTTAAAGTTATATGGAATGAGAAGGAGATGATAGCATTTGAAGCAAAAGGGGTTAGACAATATTGACACAGCAAACATGCACTGAAAAACATTTTGAAAGATTAACACTGGAAAAGGTATTATCTCTTTTGAAATGATCTGGAATTATGAGGGTAGAACATCTACTGGTTTCACTAGAAAATAAATGTGGGGGATGAATTTCAAAAGAACAAGTTGAGTGCTAAATGATACAATAACATTCTATACAGAGAAGGAAGTAAATGAACTAGAGCTACAAGTAGCCACATGGATAAATCTCAAAAACTTAATGTTGACTGAAGCTTATATATTTTACTATATAGTTTATAAAAACTTAATGATTTTTTTTAAATATGCAAATCAGTTAGTTTTATATATTGTTTAAAGACATGTACATCTAAGTATGGAATTAATTAATGCCAAGTCCAGAACTGTAGTGACCCTTAAGAAGGGAAGAACAGGATACTTGGGATCAGAAAACAATACAGGTGGTTTACCCTGCTCTTTGTCATCTTCATTGGTGAAGCTGGGTAGGAACAAACTGATATTTGCATGTTTTTGATATCTGAAACATTTATTAACAAAAGAGAGAGGGGCAGGTGACAAGATTAAGCTTGCAAAAGAGGGCCTCCCTAGTGGCACAAGGGGTTAAGACACAACCTATGAAGCTATACGCAGCCACTGCAACACAAGTTCAATCCCAGGCCAGGGAGCTACCCACACGGAGCAGCAGACCTCTCCTGTCTTGCCTGCTGCTCCACTCAGCATTTTATTTCAGTAGATCTGCCTGTTCTGTTCCCCACTCTGTCTCTGGTGAATCCTCTAACTTCCACACCTCTGGCCTGTACCCCAGTTCTTGTATGCATAAATAAATACATCTGTAAGCTTGCAAAAGAAAGCAAAGGACAAGGGGCCATGAGCTGAAAAAGGATTCAAAGATTCTCTTACAATGGTTTTTCTAAAGCATGAGATCCTGCTATTTGGCATGTTTGGGAAATAGTAAAAGACAGCTTAAATGTGACATATTGAAATTGCTTTTACTGGTGAATCAAACACTTAAATGACTTAATTTCTCACTTTATGCAACTATAATGTCAGTTATACAGTAAAATTCTTCTGTGAGCGATTTATTATAGGAAAATGATAGGTTTGCTTTCTAGGTTGTTTTTTTTTTAATTCTGCTCAAATAATAAGTTTTTTTTTTTAAATATCAAAAAGAGGAATAATGTCATGTGCAGTCCTTTGGGGGGACATAATTAGTCTGGGGGGAGACAGCTAATAGAAGACAGCATTCAAGATGATCACTTGTATTGCTCTCAAATGTAAACAATCCCCACCTGCAAATTTACAAAATCAGAAACTTGTGTTATTACAAAATAAGAAAACTAACTCCCTCTAATTTAGATCTCTGGACTCTCTATTGATAAATATGGCCTAATAATCTCTATCATCCAAAGCATTTTTATAAATCCAAAAGAAGAAAAAAAAACTCTTAAAAATAGGTAAATAAGGACTATCAAATGACAATTGACAAAAAGAAATAAAAATGAACAGACATATTCAAACATTCAATTTCATTAGTAGTCAGATGTGCAAGATAAAAATATTGAGGTTTCATTTCCATTTATAATCCATCAAATTGAAAAATTAGAAAAATTGAAAAGAACATCTTCTCATCATGAGGTTCAGTGACATGCTATAATATATTGTTTCCCTTAGGATAGGAGCCAGTTCCATATGGGGAGGAAAATATGTCTGACCTCTGATTTGCCTTTGTGTTATTGCTTAAAGTATATCATTACATCTACACAAGTTATTTCCAAATTAGTCTAATATATAAAATTAAATATTTCTATTGCTCAATTTTTAGTTAAAATATTCAAGGAGTTTATTAAAATGTAGCATATTATCTGCATGTTCCAAGTCCTTAGCCATTATGAATGATTAAAACCATTGCTAAATTAGTTTACCAGATTAATTGCTAATTATATCCAAACAAACTCTTTTCCTTCTAAAAATTTTATAGTTTTGAGCAGAAAATACAACTGTAATAGCAAAATCCATGATACACATACAAAAAACAATAATGGAATTCATCACCAAATTGATGACACACCAGAAATGGAAAGATATTCCCTGCTCAGGAATTGGAAGAATTAAAATTGCTAAAACATCTATCTTAGTCAAAGAAATACACAGATTCAATGCAATTCCTATCAAAGTTTCAATCACATTCTTCAAAGAACTAAAGCAAACATTACTGGAATTTTTGCGGAACCACAAAAGACTCCAAATAGACAAAGCAATCATCACAAACACACAAAAAAGAATAATGTTATCACCACTCACCCAGACTTCAAATTATGATACAAAGTTACAGTAATCAAAACAGAATAGTGTTGGAATAAAAACAGACAAAAAGGCCAATGGAAGGGAATTGAGAGCTCAAAATACAACCACAGTTACATAGATAGTTAATTTACAGTAAAGAAATCAGGAGAAAGGAAATTCTCTTGCAAAAATGATGGGAAACACGACAACCACATACAAAGCAATGAAAGTAGATCAGTATCTCACACCTAATAAAAAATTGATTCAAAAATGGATTAAAGATTTAGATGTAAGACCTCAAACCATAAAAAACATAGAAGTAAATATAAGCAAAGCACATCATCACATTGACTTCAGAGATCTCTTTGTGAATGGACTCCAAAAGTGAAAATAAACTCATGAGACTACATAAACCTAAAAACCTTTTGCACAACACAAGAAATTATCATTAAAAGATAAGACACCCTACTGAATAAGAGAAAATATTTACACATTATAAATCTGATAAGGGGCTGAAATCCTAGATTTACAAAGAATTCGTACAACTCAGCAACAACAAAAAATACATGCACACAAATCAAAATTTGGGCAGAAGAGCTATACAGACACTTCTCCAAATGAGACATACAATGGTCACCAGGTACATGACAACATGCTCATAATCACTTATCATCAGGGAAATGCAAATCAAACCACAATGAGATACCACTTCACAACTTGGAGAATGCCTAGTATACACACACACACACACAAATAAAAATAAGTGTTGGTAAGGATGTGGCGAAAAAAGGAACACTTCTGTGCTGTTGGTGAAAATATAGATTAATCCTGCCAGTGTGGAAAATAATTTGAAGATTTCTTAAAATATTCTAAATTCCACTTTTAGGTAACTACCCAAAGAATGCAAAGAATACTACTTAGAAGGGCTAGATGCACGCCTATACTCACTGCAGCACTATTTACAAAAGCCAAGTTATGAAGCAATTTAACACCCAAGGACAGATGAGTGGATTAAGATGTAGTATATGTACACAATGAGTTGATAGTCAGTTATAATAGAGATAAAATCTTATCTTCTGCAATAACATGGATGGAACTGGAGGGGATTATGTTAAGTGATTTAGTCAAGAGAAAGATAAATACTGTATGATTTCGCTTATATTTGCAATATAAAGGAAAAAAAGAAGGAATAGTCAAAATTAAACCCAAACAAATTGTAGAAATATGACTATATAATTGAATTGAACAGAGGGGCAGGGTGGAGGATGGTAGCAAAATAGGGAGGGGACACAATGGATGACAGTGAAGGTGGTGGGTGTGTTGTGGTAACATACAGGTGTGAACCTGTACCCCTAAAGCATACACTGTATTTTAAACTGACTTCAATAAAAAATATAATTAAAAAATAAATTTAATTTTAAAAATAACACATACTTTTACATGCACACACCATTGAAATATTAAGAAGTCATTTTCAAACATTCCCTTATTCCAGATCTTTCAAAGCCAGGTAAAGATGTTTGTTTAAAAAACACACACAGGGGCCTCCCCTGGTGGCTCAGTGGTCGAGTGCTGGGCTGCGAAGCTGCCCACAGACTCTGCAGCACCAGTTCTATCCCCGGCCACCGGCGAGGGTCCCACTTGGCGCAACAGACCTCTCCTGTCACGCCCGCTGCTCCCCTCAGCAGTGTATTTCAGTCAGTCTGCCTGTTCTATTCCCCGCTCTGGCTCTGGTGAATTCTCTCACCCTCCCGCACTTCTGACTGTACCCAGTGCTTGTATAAATAAATAAATAAATCTTAAAAAAAAAACACAGAAAATTAAGGAATACACATATATGTATTTGCACATATATATAAAATGTAACTATAGAAATCAATTCACTTTAGATCTCTTTCCATAATAAATACTTCTTCATTTCCTTTTGTAATAAAATGAGACCTATAACCAAATTAATTTGGCATATTCAACGAAGTGTATGGTTATTTTTGTACTACATAGTAGTTAGCCATAAATGATAAGAAACACAGGAAAACATACAAAACATAGTTAACATAAAATACACAGAATCAAAATTTTTCTTCTGTGTTATGTTGTTAGTTTCATATATCAGTAATCAACTTCACCTTAACACTTTTTCTAATGCAATTAGTCATACAATATCTGCCCTTAGCACATATAATATCAGTCTTTGTTATTAAGAAACAAAGGTTTTCAATAAACTTCCTAACCTTGTCAGGTCTCTGGCTTTTGGGATGGCCAAGAAATAGGTAATCAATTTTTCCAGTACAAAGAAGCTTAAGGTAAAGTAATCTTGACTTACAAAGTCATGGATAGTGGATTTTTTTAAATTAAATTTATTTTCTTATGCCTTTGTTCATTTTTGTAAATTATTTGATCTCCCCGTCAGGTATAATCCCTGTAGTTCTCCCACCACCATAGCACCCATGATTCATCACCACAGTCCCTTGTGTTCTTCCCTCTCCTGTTTTGAACCTCCCTTTCCCCTACTATATGGTATTCCTCAGCTATATGGTCAACTTGCAAGTCTTATCTTTTTCCTGACCCTTTCTTCAGTTTCTCTATATTCCACATATAAGTGAAACCACATGGATAGTAGATTTAAGGGTAGATTTAATTAAGGATTGGTAGCATGGAAGAAGGGAGGACGATGTGGAGAAGAGACGCAAAATCGACCAAAATAATGCATCTTGATAGACATGAAAGATAGGGAGGGCTGGCCTAAGAAAAGGGAGAAGATAGACTGACAGAAGCATCCTCCTGCTCCTGCTAACTGGGCACTGAAGGCATCATAGAAAGCCCAGATCACGCTTACACTCAGACCTGGGCTTTGCTGCCACTTGGCATCACAGCATGCCAAAATATGGTCATATTGACCCACATTACTGCTATCTGCTCCCCTTGGGCCAGTTTCCCTTTGCTTTGGGAAAAGTCTAGTGAAGAATGTCAAATATGTAAATAAATGTAAAATACACACTTTCTGAGTATGAGAGGCAAATAACAGCTCATGCATGGTAATATGCCTTATTGTAGGAGATAGAGATGGATCTACAGTAATGAGCGAGGTGGCCAAGCAGGTGGAACAATTTCTTAAATGAATACCCGCATTCTACTTTAAACACAAAGCTATGATAAATAAAACAATCCTCAAATATGTATTTGTTTGCCTTTTTTTCCCAAAGGCTCAATTGAAAATCCTCAATATTCAAGAAATAGCATAATCATCTATATGTGCCTGAAATGAAATGGGAACCAAGAATGTTGAGCAGGAAAGAAGTTCCAGGTATTCTGGAAACCAAGAGCAGAGAGACGCAGGGGTGGCTAGGTTCCTTACACACCATGAGGCAGGATACTTTGGAACTCCTTGCCAAAGGCCATAAGCTGGAGTGAACTGCAACTAGGAACTAGAACTGTGGTATAAAGTTAGCTTCCTGCTTACGTGGAAGAAAAGAGCAGAAATATCTCTGCAAAAGGAAATTGGGTGTAACCCTTTATAGCAAAGGAATTGGGTTTGCAAGTTAGGGCTCAAGCTGTCAGCATAATCTTGATTAAAACTAGAAATTGTGCAGTGCTCAAAAATAACAGACATGAAAGGTTAGAGTTAAGAACAGGAGAGGGAAGGGAATTCACACTCAAAATTTCAAAATACGTGTGGAAAATTAAAGTCATAAAAGAGAGCCAAAATACTCAACAGGTGGAGAATTTATTTCTGAAGAAATGAAAAGAATAATCAGAAAAAAAACCAAAAACTAAAGTAAGGTAATATCTTCAAAGTGGTAAAGAAAAAAATCTTTATTGAAAAAATATAAAAGGGGGCCTCCCTGGTGGTGCAAGGGGTTAAGCACCTCACTATAAAGCAATCTGCAGCCTCTGCAGCACAATTTCGATCCCCGGCTGGCCAGGGAGCAGCCCACATGGCGAGTCAGACCTCTCCTGTCTCGCCCGCTGCTCCCTTCAGCAGTGTATTTGAGTCTGCCTGTTTTGTTCCCCACTCTGTCTCTGGTGAATCCTCTCACACACACCTCCTCCCCCCACCCAGATCTTTTTTCTTTAAAAAAAAGAAAAGAAAAAATATAAAAATTTACTGATATTAATCACTAATATGTATTTATGAAAAGCACTAGTGTAAAAACATGAAAATAAGATGCAGTTATTGAAATAAAAAAAAAAAGAGTTCAACAGATATTGTCAAGTCCATATGAGACAAAGAGAAGATGTGGTACAATTAATAAAGTATTAAGGAATCTTCCCAGAATACAACACTAATAAATTCAGAAAAAAATATTGGTAGTTGGTATTTTCAGAACTAGAAAAGAGAGAAAATATCGATAAGGCAATACCCAAAGAGATAATGACTGATATTTTCAGAAAATGAAATATTCTAAAATCTATACTAAAGAAAAGAAAACATGTAAAAGAACCCAGGGTAAAAGAACACATCAAGTTCTGCACAAAGTAACAAGTGTAACTGCAGATCATCAAAGACAAAAGAAGTTATTAAACACTGGTGGGAGGAGGCAGGGGTGAACTCAACCTAGTTTATCCACAGAAGAGTAACAATTGGATTGAGAGTGAGCACACTTTTCACTAGAAATCAGAGGGACCAGAAAGCAATGGAGGGATTTCATGCATGTGCTAAAAACAAAACAAAACAAAACAAAAAACCATCAACCTAGAATTCCACGTAGAGCTAAAATATCATTCAAGATTTAGAGCACGATCATTTCAAAGCCACAAAGACAAGGGATGGACATTATTGAAAAGCTAAATAAATCCACAAGATAGCAGCGAGGTGTACTTAACAATGGTAGCTATAAATAATCCAGCAGAGACCAAACTCTATCAGTGACAATGCCTGGATTCCAGGAAAGCTCTCAATGCGTGATGTGGCCCAGTGGAATTAAATCAGACATTAGAAACATGGTAGTTGAAAGTGAAAGGCAACCCAGTTAAACAAATTTCATTACTTTGTAAAGAATGACAGAAGGGAGGAAGAGAAGGGGAGAAGGGAAGAGGGAAATGGGGAGGGAGGAAGAAGGGAAGTTCATTTGTCTCTTCCTAGATATTTCAGAAAACAGAGACGTGAGGTGTGCATGACGAGATATAACTGCAAATGGAAGCAGAAGGGAGTTGTAGTCATTTATCTCTATCCTTGGTGTCTATGGGGTGGCGGAGCCTAGGGGCACCTGGAAAGTGTGAGCCACAGCATTTCTCCTCAGTCAGGCAGGCATTCATTCTATCAAAAGGAACTGCTATGGGCAAGAGTATAGCATGCTGACGAATTAAGTCAGAGGCAGCACAAAACGTAAATCTGCACAAGAGGTGGAGCTTTTCCCAATTGTATTTCCATAATCTAAAATAGTGCCTAAATATTGTTGAATAAAATGGCATGGGTTGGGGAGATCCTTTGACATCACCAACTTCTTTATAAATATGTTAGAACCTGCATTACTTCATACGAGAGGTAAAACAAATGATGGCATTGACAAGTCTAAATATTGTATAGGATACAAACAGTCTGGAAAAGGAAAAAAAAAAATTCTGAAATAGACAGAATGGCAGATCAGTTGGTTTCCGTGGGAAGCCTGGAGCATGGACAGGCACCCATCTGTATGGGACCCAGGTTGGGAGTCATGCAGAGATTTCCTAGAGCAGGAAACTGCCACACAACTTAAAGACTCCTGTTTGTATCAAATTAACTTGCCCCTAAGCCTTGGCAAGAACTTCAAATATAGCTTCCTATCTCTGTGATTTCTGTTAGAAATGTGAGAAGCCAGTTCAGGCAGCTGCTGGCCTGCAATGTGTGGGCTCTGGGGAGGTACATGGTGAAGAGGATTTTTAATAAGTTTGCTCATTTTTTTTAATAAAATCGCCTTGTGGTCTTTTTGGAAATGTCTTAAAATTTTTAAATTGCTTAATTGTTTCTTTTGATATCTGACTAGTACTTCTTTTGAATACATGCTGCGCTAAGAAATGGAAGGTTCGATTTATTTGGGTTATATATGTAAATTGTAACTCCTACTTCTCTGGTAACAGAAACAGGCCAGCCATTCTTTCTACCTCTGGGTTTGGGCCTGCAAAGGCCCATGGGATAAAAGCTGCCATCTTTGGAATCACTGGGCTTGGAGGACCAGCTGCTGGTCAATCGTAATCAGAGAATTTTCACAATGGCTCAAATTTTACATGTTCTAGACCTTCTCCTCATGAGCTTGGCCCCTCTGCTCATGGACGTTTCCTCTGTGAGGCCCACATTCATAAGTGGGCAAAGTATAGCATGCTGACAAATTAAGTCAGAGGCAGCACAAAAAACAAGTCTGCACAAGAGGGGCTTTTCACATCTAAATAGTGCCTAAAGGGCCTCCCCTGGTGGTACAGCGGTTGAGCACTGGGCTGCAGAGCTGCCCGCAGCCTCTGCAGCGCTGGTTCAATCCCCAGCCACCCGAGAGGGTCCCACATGGTGCGACAGACCTCTCCTACCATGCCCGCTGCTCACCTCAGCAGTGTATTTTGTCACTCTGCCTGTTCTGTTCCCTGCTCTGGCTCTGGTGAATTCTCTCACCCTTCCACACTTCTGACTGTACCCAGTGTTTGTATAAATAAATAAATAAATCTTAAAAAAATAAAATAAAAATAAATAGTGCCTAAATATTTGTTGAATGAAATGACATGGGTAGGGGAGATCCTTTGACAAGACCAACTTCTTTATAAATGTTAGAACCTGCATTACTTCAGACAAAATAAATGATGGCATTGACAAGTCTAAATATTGTATAGGATACAAACAGCCTGGAAAAGAAGAAAAAAAAAATTCTGCAAAATAGACAGGCTCCTGAGTGCATTTTAAGTAGAGGAAAAAGGAATTCACACTGTCTGCTGCCTGAGAGATTCAATCTAAGAAATATTGCTGTACTATGAAATTAATTACTATCAGAAAAGAAAGCCTCCAGTGATTTAGAATTATATTGTGTATATCTATGTAGTATATTACAGTACATTAAGAAAGTTAAAAGTAAATTAAAAGCCCTAAAACAATCCACATATAATTTCAAGATCTCAGTGGCATATTTAATTGTGCCTTCTGCTCTATTCATCTTGTCTCTTTTGTAAATCCAGGTAGTTTCAAAATTAAACCCCTTGATTAATAAGAGGTCTGTACATAGGAACAGCCATTGATCCTGTGTCCCCTTACAATGTCACAGGTTGAATGGCCACCACAGGTCCTGGCTATTTTAACTGTATCAAGGTCCAAAGCTATTGTTTAAGGAGTCCCCAGTGCTAATTTTCAATTTCAATTTCTCTTCTTTATTTTTTAAGGTTTCCAGCACTTGGGTCTTTGGAATACACTAAGTAATATTGCAACTGCGTTACGATTAATTAGGCTTTGGGGGGCTAGCCTGAGAATCTGGCTATCATTGAACATTTGGGCTATCATTGAACATTTGCTGTACTTAAAGCAGTACAGCAGAATTACAGAGAATGCAGTTCTCAGTAGCAGGCTGTGATGCTCGTGTCCTTAAAATATGAGGGAATAAGGACACAGACACACACACAGAGGGAAACCATGTGAATACACAGGGAGAAGCTGGTCATCTGCAAGTCAAGGAGAGGCTTTAAAAGAAAATCACCCTGCCAATACCATGAGCTTAAGTTTCTAAGGTTCAAAATTGTGCAAAAATAAATACTTGTTTAAGCAATCCATCTCTGCTTTATTATGGTAAACTCATATAAGTACTTTTGAGGATTCCATAATACAGTGCATGAGTCAAATGTTTGTACAAGAGCCTAACATAGTAGGCATGTGATAAAAGTCAGCTATAATTACCATGCAGGCAAATACATTGCTAATTGGAAATAACTTGCTTAGGAATTAAGATTTAGATCATACTCTATTCATCTTGTGGGTATTATTGCATATTAGGATTACCTTGAAAATTGTCTTCTATACATTAAAGGTTCATTTGTTCATTTGTTCATAAAATAAACATGTATTCACTGCAGACTTTGAACCAGGAACTATGTTTGGTGCCGGGAGTACAAGATGGATATGTCACAGCTCAAACCCTTCCTGGAGGAGCTTATGGTATCTGGAAAGGGTCCAATGTGGTGTTTGGCATCATTAGAGTGACAAAGTAGTGGCTGGAGGCCAGTGAGCTTCAACATAGCAATAAAGGAGAACAATTGTCTGCAGGGCTGGCGGAAAAGGGACTCTCTGGACAAGTTGAAACCCAGCCTAGTTCCTATAATGATGTGGGTTTTCTAGGGAAGTTATGCAGCCACCTGGCACTGACCTGCAACATTTAGAGAAAGATGGCTTTGTCTGAGCAAAACCACCATGCTGGACTGGAGGTTAAAAGGTTTTAAGCAAAGGCCAACTCTGCTGGTGCAATTGTAGTCAGGGCACAAGAGGCTGGCAGATACGCAATGTAACAGGGAAAAAACGCTGATGCATCCTCCTACCTGGCCACACTCTGGCAGAAAAAGACTGGAATATGCATTCCTTAGAGAGTGAGCTTGCAATGCCATGTCAGGTATATTTAAAATTATGTCATCAATGAGTTTCATAATTTCTTTAATTTTTAAATCACTTTAATCAGATATAATTGGCGCATAATAAAACATACATACTTAAATTGTAACAGTGGCTGTTTGACATATATCTACCAAATAAACATTCTCCATGATCAAAATAATAACATACCCATCATCCTTCAAAGTCTCCTGCCTTGAGGATCTCTCTTTCTTGCTTTTCCCGTCCCTACTGCCTACAAGCAACCCCTGATCTGTTTTGTTCTGCCATTATGAATTAGTTGGCATTTCCTATAGTTTTATATAAATAGAATCATCCAGTATGCTCTCATTTTCATGTCGCTTTTTTCATGCAGCATAATTATTTTGAAATTCTCTCTTGATGTTGGTATATATCACGGTGTCTTCCATTTGTGAAACTAAGTAATATTCACTTGTATGAATGTGTTGAATTTTGTTTACTCATTCACCTGTGGTTGGGCATATCGGTTTTTCCCTGGTTCAGGCTCTTCCCAACTTGGATTCCTTATTTGGCCTCCTCTTGCCTAATTGCTCTGGCTAGGACTTTTAATATTAGTTGAATAGCATTGGTGATTGTGGACATCCTTGTCTTGTTCCAGATTTTAGTGCAAAAACTTTCCATTTTTCATTAGTGAGAATAATACTAGCTGTGAGTTTATCATATATGGCTTTAATTATGCTAAGATATGTTCCATATTCCCAGTTTTTCTAGGTTTTTCATCATAAATGGATAGTGAACTTTATTTAATGCTTTCTCAGCATCTATTGATATAACCATATGATTTACTTTCCTTTTGTTGAGGTGGTGAATTGTGTTGATCAGTTTTCAGGTATTGAGCCACCCTTGTATTCCTGGTATAAATCCCACTTGGTCATGATGTATAATCCTTTTATTTTTATTTATTTTTTTAAATTTTATTTTTATATTCCCCATACAATTACAACCCCCTTATTTTGACCCCAAACCCTCCTTTCCCCGCCCCCACCTCCCATAGAGTGTCTCTGGTTCATAGTTGTTTGTTGATTTAGATATTTTCTTTCTTATAGTTATTCTTTTTCCTGGTCCCTTATTTGAGACCATCCAGTATTTTTCTTTTTCTTTCTGGCTTATTTCGATGAGCATGATCCCTTCCAGCTCCATCCATGTTGCTGCAAATTGCATGTGTTTATCTTTTTTGAATGCTGAGTAATATTCCATAGTATATATGTACCACATCTTCTTGATCCAGTCATCTATTTTTTGAGCACTTGGGTTGTTTCCAAAGCTTAGCTATTGTTAAACAGTGCTGCTATAAACATAGGGGTGCAGGTGTTCTTTGGAATTGGTGTTTCTGTGTCCTTTGGGTAAATACCTAGGAGTGGAATTGCTGGATCATATGGAAGCTCTATGTTTAGTAGGCCCAGAGATCACACAGCTCTCCATAGTGGTTGAGACCAGTTTGCACTCCCACCAACAGTGCAGGAGAGTTCCTTTTTCTCCACAAACTCGAGAACAATTGTTGTTGCTAGTTTTTTTTTTTTTTAAGATTTATTTATTTATTTATTAGATTTATTTTTATTTATTTATACAAGCAGTGGGTACAGTCAGAAGCATGGGAGGGTGAGAGAATTCACCAGAGCCAGAGCGGGGAGCAGAGCAGGCAGAAGGACCGAAGCACACTGCTGAGGGGAGCAGCGGGCGGCAGGAGAGGTCTGCGCGCCATGTGGGACCCTCTTCCGGTGGCCGGGGAGCAGCCGGGGATCGAACCGGCGCTGCAGAGGCTACGGGCAGCTTCGCAACCCAGCGCTCAACCGCTGCGCCACCGGGGAGGCCCTGTTGCTAGTTTTTTTAATATGTGCCATTCTCACTGGTGTAAGATGGTATCTCATGGTAGTTTTGATTTACATTTCCCTGATTACAAGTGATGTTGAACATGCCTGCTGGTCATTTGCATTTCCTCTTCAGAGAAGTTTCTTTTTAGCTCTTCTGCCCATTTTTTGACTGGATTATTTTCTTTGTTTTTGTTGAGTCTCATTAGTTCTTTGTAGATTTTTGTCATCGTCCTTTATCATTAGTGTTGTGTGCAAAAATGTTCTCCCAGTCGGTGGGGTTCTCTTTGTCTTTGTTATTGTCTCTTTCGCTGTGCAGAAGCTTTTTAATTTGATGTAGTCCCAGCTGTTTATCTTTGCCTTCACTATCACTGCTTTGGGTGATGTGTCTGTAAAGATGTCTTTGATGTGGGTATCATGTAGTGTTTTGCCTATATTTCCTTCTATGTATTTTATGGTTTCAGGTCTTATGTCTAGTTCTTTAATCCATTTTGAGTTGATTTTTGTGTATGGTGTGAGGTAGTAGCCAAGCTTCATTCTTCTGCATGTAGTGACCCAGTTTTCCGAGCACCATTTATTGAACAAACTTTCTTTGCTCCAATGCATATTCTTTGCTCCTTTGTCAAAGATTAGTTGACCATAAATCTGTGGGTTTATTTCTGGATTTTCTATTTGATTCCATTGGTCTGTGCATCTGTTCTTCATGATGTATAATCCTTTTAATGCATTGTTGGATTCAGTTTCCTAAAATGTTATTGAGGAATTTAGCATCTGTGTTCATTAGGGAGACTGGTCTGTAGTTTTCTTGTGTTGTGTTTGGTTTGGAGTTGTGTTTGGGAGTATTTTGAAAGAGTTTGAGCAGAATGGGTATTAATTTATCCTTGAAAATTTGGTAGAACTCACTTTTGAAGCCAACTGGTCATGGACTTTTGTTTTTTAGGTTAGTTTTGAATACTGTTTCAAATTCCTTGCATATGATTGGTTTTCTTGGGTTTGTTATTTCTTACCCATTCAATTTTGGATGATTGTGTAATTGTATAAAGAATCTCCCCATCATCTAGGTTGTTGAGTTTATTCACATATAAGTGTTCATAGTAATTGCTTCTGAATTTCTGTGGTTTCTAATGTAACTTCTCTTTTATTTTGGATCCTACTTATTTTCATTTTCTCCCTTTTTGTCTTAGTGAGTCATGTTTTGTCCATTTTGTTTATTTTTTTTCTAAGAGCCAGCTTTTCATTTCATTGATCCTTTGGATTGTCTTTTTGATTTCTATTTCATTTGCTTGCGCCTCTAATTTTTATTATTTCCTTCTTCCTACTGGCTTTTGTGTGTTTTGTTCTTCTTTTTCTAGTTCCTTGCAAGGGTGGCTGGGGTTGCCAACAAGTGGTGGATCCCACAACATTGGTTTTTAACCTTATTTAAGTTTCAGGGGTATAGCATTATATTTTGATATCCGCATATATTATATTACTATTGCTATCAAAAGTTTAGTTTCCATCTTTTCCCATAAAATTGACCCCATGTACCTCATTTTCCCACCCTACTTCCCTTCCCCTTCTGGTAATCAACATTTTTTTTTTCTTATAGTCTAAAAGTTCCTTTGTTTTGCTCATTTGTTTTATTTCCTTATCTTCCACATATGAGATAAATCATATGGTAATTGTCTTTCTCTGTCTTCATTCATCTGTCAGTGGGCATTTAGGTTGTTTTCAAATGTTAGTGATTTAAAACAAAGCTGCAATGAACATAAGGTTACATATTTATTTTCTAATTAGTGTTTTTGTATTATTTGCACAAAAGTGGAATGCTGTATCATATGGCAGATCTATTCTTAATTTTATTGAGGAAACTCCACACTGTTTTCCATATGGCTACATTAACTTACACCCCTCCAACAGTGCACGAGAGTTCACTTCACATTCTCACCAACACTTGTTTCTTGTCCTTTTGATAAAAGCTATTCTCACAAATGTGAGGTTTCTTGTATTTTCTGGATTCAAGTCCTTTATAGGCTTTGCAAATATTTTCTTTCAGTCTCTAGCTTTATTTTTTATTGTCTAAATAAATTTTATTCTCTAAATAAATTTTATTCTCTAAATAGACTTTTTCATTTTAATGAAGTCTAAGTGTCAATATGTTCTTTTATAATTTGTGTTTTATGTATCATATCTAGGAAATCTTTTCCTCACCCAAGTTTGCAGCCTTTCTCCCATTTTTTCTTCTAGAAGTTCCATAGGTTTTAGCTTTTATATTTAGGTGTATGATCTATTTTGAATTAGTGTCAATTATTAATATCAATAATTGAATCAGTATCAGTTAACATCTAAATTAGGTCAAATTGATTATAATTACATTCAAGTCACCTATATCTTTACTGATTTATTAACTACATGTTCCATCATTTATTGAAAAAGATAATAAAAAATTTGTATGATAATTGTAGATTTGATTGTTTTTCCCAGTATGTCTGTTGGGTGCCCCTTTCATGTATTTTGAAGCTTTATTATTAAGTACATATGGAGGATTATTATATCTTATCAATTAATTAACCACTTTGCCATTACAAAATGACTTTCTTTATCCTTGGTAAAGTTTTCTTCTCTGTAATCTGCTTTGTCTGAAATTAATATAGTTATTACCACTTTCTTTTGATTTCTTTTAAAGTGAAATTTATTTTTCATTCATTTATTTTAATCTCTTTCTTTCTTTCTTTCTTTCTTTCTTTCTTTCTTTCTTTCTTTCTTTCTTTCTTTCTTTCTTTCTTTCTTTCTTTCTTTCTTTCTCTCTCTCTCTCTTTCTCTCTCTCTCTTTCTCTCTCTCTCTTTCTCTCTCTCTCTCTTTCTTTCTTTCTTAAGATTTATTTATTTATACAAGAACTGGGGTACAGGCCAGATGTGCGGGAGGGTGAGAGGATTCACCCAAGACAGAACAGGCAGACTGACGAAGCACACTGCTGAGGGAAGCAGCAGGCGCAGCAGGAGAGGTCTGCTGCGCCATGTGGGCAGAGGGCCGGCCAGGATAGAACCGGAATGGCAGATTCTGTGGACAGCTTCCCAGTGCTGCGTTCAACTGCCTGTGCCACCAGAGGAGGCCCTCTATGTCTATATTTAAATTAAGTTCTTTGTAAGCATTATAGAGCTGCTACTTGCTTTTTTATGCAATCTGACTTTTTGGCTTTTTAATTGATGTTACACTGTTGTTTACCTTGAATATGGATGTGTTTAGGTTCATACCAATCATCTTGTTTATTTTCTGCCTCACATTTTTCTATTGCCTTTTCCTTCTTGTTCTGCCTTCTTTAGGGTTAGCTACATTAAAAAAAAAATCATTTTATCTTCTCTGTTGGCTTATCAGCTCTAATGCCTTGTTTTGTTATTGTAGTGGTCCTTTTAGTGTTTATAGTACACACTGCTAACATATTTTAGTTGACTCTTGAGTGATGTCATTTCACACCTTGTCTTAGACCATTTGGATTGTTATAACAGCATATAATAAACTGGGTGACTGAAACAGCAAACATTTATTTCTCACAGTTCCGAAGGCTAGGAAGTTAAGATTATGGCACTGGCAGATCCAGTGTTCAGTAAGGACCCTCCTTCCGGTTTGCAAATGGATTTCTTACTGCCTTAACAGATGGTGGAGACAAGAGAGAAAGAACAACTCACCTGCCTATTTTTTAAGAACATTAATCCCATTCATGAGGTTGGACTCCCATGATGTAATTACCTCTCAAAGACACCACCTAATAACACCACAGTGGGGGTTAGGATTTCAACACATGAATTTTGGAGGGACACAGTCCATGGCTCACATATAATAAGATCACACAATAGTATATTCAATTTCTCCCTGCCAGCCTTTTTGCTATTATTGCCATATATTTTACTTCCACATATTTTAAACCCCACAATACATTGTTGTTATCTTTGTTTAAATAATGTGTTATATTTTAAATATATTTAAAAAATAATAGAAATGACTTTATAGTTATCATTCATTCCTATTTCTGGAGACCTTTATTTCTCCACATACATCCAAATTTCCATCTGACATCATTTTCATTCTATCAGACAACTTTCTTTAACATTTCTTTCAGTATGATTTGTCATAAATTATTTTAGCTTTTGCCCAGTGAAACATATCTTTATTTTGCCTTCATATTTTTAAAGATATTTTGCTTGGCATAGAATTCTAGGTTGACTTTTTTCTTTAAAGATATTTCTCTGTGTCTGCTCTCTGACATTGCCTTTGACAAAAATATCCTTAATATGTGCCTTTTGAGGGATATTATTTTCTCGAACAGATATTTAAAAATTCTGTAACTGGTTTTGAGTAATTTTAGTTTGATTTGCCTTGTATAGGTTTATTCATACATATTGTGCTTAGAATTCATTGAACTTCTTCGAACTCTAGCCTTAGAGTTTTCATAATTTTGGAAAATTGTTGGCCATTATTTCTTTAGATATGTTTTCTCTTCTGCTTTCATTTGGGGTCTCCAATGTCATGTATATTAAAAGGATTGAAGTTATTGCCAAGCTCACTTTTAGACATTCCATTGTTCATTTCATTAAAAAATACTTATTTCTGTGGTTCTTATTTCTATTGTTATATCTTCAAGTTCATTGATCATTTCTTCTTCAATAGCTAACTGGTAAGCCATGTCCTTTAATGTATTTTCATCACAGACAGTTTAGTTTTTATCTCTAGAAATTAAATTTGGTTGTTTTCCTATTATATATATATATATATATATATGCTTAACTTTTTGAACAAAAAAATACATTTATATATACTAAATCATTGCCCTTATCTGTGAATTCTAACATCTGCATCAGTTCTGGGTCAGTACTAATGGAATGATTTTTCTCTTCATTATAAGTCCTTTTTTTCTTCCTTTTCACATGCTTCTTTTATTGCATTTCAGAAACAGTCAATTTTGCGATTTTGGGTACTGGACTTAGTATTTCTGTATTTTACAGTATCCTTTCAGATCAGATCTTGTATTTAGGATATGTTGGATAGTGTTTTTTAAAATATTTATTTATTTATACAAGAACCAGGGTACAGGCCAGATGCCCAGGAGGGTGAAAGGATTCACCAGAGACAGAATGAAGAACAGAACAGGCAGACTGACGAAGTACACTGCTGAAGGAGCAGCAGGCGCGACAGGAGAGGTCTGCCACGCCATGTGGGACCCTCCCTGGCCTGCGGGGATCAAATTGGAACTGCAGAGGCTACAGACAGCTTCACAGTGCTGCACTCAACCACCTGCGCCACCAGGGGAGGCCCATATGTTGGGTGATATCTGAGCAGAGCCAAGACATTTTCTGATGCTTTTGGAATTATGAGATTTTCTATAATTCTAATAGAGCTTGTGTGGCCAGACACTATTCCTATGTGAACAGGCTTGTGTACACAGGTATTATTCCTGATTCTGTGTGTATGTAGCACTATTTCTTCTTACTCTTCGCAATGAGTGTTTTTTTTTTCTTCCCCTCCTGAGCTTGTTTCCTCACTTATGTGCTTTGATCAATTGAGAACAGTACTCAGGAGTGACCTTCAGCAGTCTCTGGAATTTTCTTTGTGTGCAGCTTTTTCCACTTTAAAATTCTATCCTACAAACTCTAGCCATTTTCTTCTGCCTAGATTCTCACCTTTGTCTTCTCTATTCAGCAAGACTACTATTTCTGGTCTCCATGTTCCTGTGCTATGACATGAAGACTATATTAAGGCAAATAAAAAAGTCAGATTGTCATGGGGCTTGCATAATTATCTTCCAATCTCTTGGCAATCACTGTCCTTCATGACTCACATGTCCAGTATCTTGAAAACCACTGTGTAACATACTTAACTTATAAAAGTCATGATATCTCATGACCTAGCCTTACACCATTTCACTTTCAGAATATCCTGTCAGCTAAAGAAAGTATCTCTCTCTAATATGTGATGTGTATATTAGAGGTTGGGGTGGAATGGATTGATACAGATGACTTGTGAATATCTGAAGTAACGGATCACTGGAGACTGGTCATAGGCAGTGAACACACAAACCTCTGGACTGGGAAAATTAGAATGTTTGGATAGCATGGAGCCAGATGATAGTCTATCAGAAGTGCTGCTATTCATGAAAAAGAATTTTGACAGAAATAATTCCTTCCTATTCTGTATTCTATAAACACCTCTGTCTCAAATGAGCTCTCATCACACTATTTCACTGTTACTTAAGTGTTTGTTTCCTCTACTAAATGGAAAATTTCTGGAAGGCAGAGTCTCTGTCTTATGCATATTAAGTGCTCCAAGCTCCTAGTATCAGGTCTGGATAATAATAGGAGCTCAAGCATGGTTTCATAAATGGAATCAAATTGAATGGTCTGGAATAATAAGTTTGCCCATATCTGTTACATGATTTTAAATGTTGAAATATACTTAGTTGGAAAATGGCATAATGAGCATGATGCATTAGGAAAGTTGAATAGAACCAAAGGGTTAGGGACAAAGGCCAAGAAACTTCATTCTAAGGCTATGTGGCAACTCGGGCATAAAATGGTAAGACCTATGATAGACAGGAGTAAGCAGCAGCAATAAGGTAGAAAACTTGAGCCTTGGGGTCATGTGAAGAAAATAATTGAAAGGACTTAGTGATGATTGGATTTTAAGACAAGGAAAGATAAAGATGACTCTGGTTTCCAGCCAAGGAATCCTGGAGTTATGGTGTCACCAACAAATTATGACAGTGTTCAGACTTGATGTACTGGACTTTCTTCAAAATTGTTCTTCCTTTGACTCCTGTCTAAGTGACTTCAACTAGAAAGCTTGGAATTGTTCTCAACTTTTCCTCCTTTCTCACCTATGAAGACATCAAGTTGCAGTTTGGATTCCTAAGTAAGCAACTCATTGGAATTTGGAGTGCTATATGTTTATTAGGGTATACTATGGGTGTCAGCCTGTGCAAGGGAGGAGATGAGGCTGAAGCTGAGCTGCATATAGCCTTGGATCAGTGGTTAAGGGAGCTCTGAAATTAGAATGACCCTTAAAAATGTCTCTAAGTTGGATCAAGTTGGTGAAGTCTTCGTTTCCTCAGACCACTGAATCATTGGATCACATTGAAATGAAAAGTGACCTCAGGTGAGGAGCTCTGTGAACTTAGGCAATCTCTGAGGAGATTGACAAGTAGAGGCTATCTTACAGCAATTCCAACGACATGGATTTGGGGTGACACATCACAGTGTTCACATCACTAGCACTCCCAGTCTTCAGCTACAGTCCTGATGGTTAGTTATGCAAGTTCTCATTACTTTTCCCCTGAATTGTTGCAGTAGGATCCTAACTTAGTCCACTGCTTACTGTCTTAAACACTCTCTAATCCATTTTCCATACTATTGCTGTGATGATCTTTCTGAACACTGACACTCTACATTTGCCATTCTTTATTTGAAGTCATTCTATGGCTTCCTACCACTTCTAGGACTCAGTCTGGTCTTCCAGTTATCAGCCTGCTCTAAACATGATGACTCCTCAGAGTTGGTGATTGGCTTTCCATGTCTTCTTGTTCTTTCTCTATCAGACACTTTGCTCCGACCTGATTTTTGCTTAATTAATTTCCACTGCCCTATCCTTCCAGACACACCTCCTTTAGAGAAAGTCCATGACTGTTCTAGCCTGGATTAAGTGGCATTTATTACATGATGTTTCAAATTTCTGTTGCTAGAGACTCGTCACTTCAACAACACACATTAATACATAGCATGTGGCCTAGCATTTGGGATTTCTCAAATATTTGGATGGCAAATGAATTAATCACATAATAGTTTAAAAAATATACTCACCCATGGACCTCCCTGGTGGTGCAAGGGGTTAAGCACCGCACTATGAAGCAATCCTCAGCCTTTGCAGGAGAAGTTCCATCTCCGGCTGGCCAGGGAGCAACACACATGACAAGGCAGACATCTCCTGTCTTGCCTGCTGCTCCCCTCAGCAGTGCATTTCAGTCAGTCTGCCTGTTCTGTCCCCTACTCTGTCTCTGGTGAATCCACATCTCTGGCCTGTACTCCAGCTGTTGTATGAATAAATTTATATATATATATATACTCATCCAATTTTATTTCCCAATTACCAACTGCCCTCTTTTGGACATCTGGTACAGAGTTTTCAAAAACAGGAATCGGTCTATGAAATGAGTTTATTTATGGATCAGTTCTAACTTCCCAGTAAAAAAGTGCAATCTATGAAGTTTAGCCAATGAGCTTCATTACTGAAAGTCTTTCCTGTAGATACTGAGTAAGGCATTGTAGAAATTGCTGACAAGTCTGCCCCATCGATAACTTTCTCTATCCTCTATCCCTCTCTCATTCCATGGGGAAAACCCAGGAGCAGAAGTTAGAGCAGGATGTGTTTCCCACCTCTACCCAAGTGGGTGCAGAACTATGTGAATATCTTCTTCTATCATTGGGTTCTGGGTTCCAGGTTTCTAGGCTATGGGAAAGGAGACTTGAAGAACCCCCTGGCCACACTTCCAGTCCAGTATGGTGTAGATGCCACACTCATTGTCTCCTTCCCTGAAGTGAAAGAGAATCTACAACCCTATAAGGCATTCATCATTGTTGACAATAATCAGTGCCCACTCCACAAAACTCTAGAAGAAGCGTACACTGTTGATTAGAGACAGTCCTGGCCTCCTGGATCCCCCTTGAGGGACCTACACAGAGGAGCTTAGAGATGGTTGTATGGATGACAATGATCTTTCAATAAATTCTCACATATTATTCATTTGCAACAGTTCAGGATTACTTCTTTTTTTTAAGATTTATCCATTATTTTTTTATTTTATTTAAATATTTTATTTTATATAATTCTTACATCTTTTTTTTCATCTTTGCACAATGATTGCATTTTCATTTTGGTTATATTCCCCATACAATTGAACCCCCCCCTTTATTTTGACTCTAGTCCTTCCTTTCCCTGCCCCTCCCCCCCCAACCCCATAGTGTGTCTCTGGTTTATAATTGCTTGTTGATTTTGATTTTTACTTTGTATTGATTGGTCTTTTTCCTGGTCTCTTATTTAGGTTTTCTAAATTCCTGCTATGAGTGAGACCATCTGGTATTTTTATTTTTCTTTCTGGCTTATTTCGCTGAGCATGATCCCTTCCAGCTCCATCCATGCTGCTGCAAACTGCATGTGTTTATCTTTTTTGATTGCTGAGTAATATTCCATTGTGTACATGTACAACATCTTCTTGATCCAGTCATCTATTTTTGAGCATATGGGTTGCTTCCATAGCTTAGCTATTGTAAATGGTGCTGCTATAAACATAGGGGTGCAGGTGCCCTTTGGAATTACTGTTTCTGTGTCCTTTGGGTAAATACCTAGGAGTGGAACTGCTGGCTCATATGGAAGCTCTATGTTTAGTAGGTCAAGAAATCTCCACACAGCCCTCCATAGTGGTTGGACCAGTTTGCACTCCCACCAACAGTGCAGGAGAGTTCCTTTTTCTCCACAACCTCGCCAACATTCGTTGTTGCTAGTTTTTTTATGTGCCATTCTCACTGGTGTAAGATGGTATCTCATTGTAGTTTTGATTTGCATTTATTCAGAATTAATCCTGAACTGGGCCTCCCTGGTGGCGCGTGGGTTGAGCGCTGGCCTGCCAAGCTGCCCATAGCCTCTGCAGCGCCGGTTAGATCCCCAGCCCCAGGCGAAGGTCCCCATGGCTCGCAGACCTCTCCTGCCGCTGCGCAGACCTCTCCTGGCGTGCCTGCTGCTCCGCTCAGCAGTGGTTTTCGTGGGCCTGTCTGTTCTGCTCCCCGCTCTGGCTCTGGTGAATTCTCTCTCACCTTCCCGTGCAGAACAGAGAGACCGAGGAAAACCATTGCTGAGGGGAGCAGCGGGCGTGGCAGGAGAGGTCTGCACGCCAGGAGAGGTCTGTACGCCATGTGGGACCCTCACCGGGGGCTGGGAATCTAACCAGCGCTGCAGAGGCTATGGGCAGCTTCGCAGCCCAGCGCTTAACCTCTGTGCTACCGGGGAGGCCCAGTTCAGGATTACTTCTGAATAGATCCTTCAACAGAATCCCAAACTCTTTCAGATACTATTGGCTTTTGGAAGTCACAAAGTTACCTTGATAAAGTTATTTTTTTTTAATTTTTTAATTTTAATTTTAAAATTTAACTTTTTTTTTACGATTTATTTATTTATGCATACAAAAGCTGGGGTACAGGCCAGAGTTGAGGGGGTGAGAGGATTCACCAGAGAGAGAGAGAGTGGGGAACAGAACAGGAAGATCGACTGAAATACACTGCTGGGGGGAGCAGCCAGGGAGTCAGAAGAGGTCTACCGTGCTATGTGGGTTTCTCCCTGCAGGCTAGGGGATCGAACTCATGCTGCAGAGACTACAGACAGCGTCATAGGTTGTGTCTTGTGCCACCAGGGAGACCCATAAAATTTAACTTTTTATTGTAATACTATTGGTTTACATCATTGTTAACATTTTGGAAGTATAAGAACTCACTCTTCAGGTGTATGTCACTGTAGCACACCCAAGGCATCCAGTCTACTGTGCTTTCTCCCTACTCTGTTCACTTTGAAAAGCTTTAAATAATTTATTTTGCAAGGCCATACCCTGTCCTGGAGGGCTTTCATGTTGAATTCTATCAACAGATTTGTCCCTTGTTATAATGAATTTATTAACAATTAAAAGTCATTTAAAATAATTGATTCAATCCACTAAAACCCAAAATTAATTAATTGATACATAATTAATTAGAGCAGCAAGGCATCACTTTTTGAGGGACCAGAAAGGAAAGCTGTGATCCAAGTGTTCGTGAACAGAGTAGGTAATAGTCAGCTGTGCTCTTGAACCAGACACAACACAATCAGGGTCATAATTTAAGAGCTGAAAGTTGTTCAACTCAAAGACAGAGAACTTGGCCTTGGCTGTTCTGCTCAATATTAAGTGACACTCTGTGTTTGGACTGAGTCTTAAGATACATCTGGAGGTGCTTCAGGCAATCTGACTGCAGTCAAAAGGCTTTCAAATTTAGCTCTCAGTTTGGCACTGTGATTTGCCAAAATGACAAATACAGACTCCAAGAAAGTGCAGAACAACTGACCCAGTGACTTTTGGCATTATGTTAGAGACTTGGAAGTGATAACTGTGGTGAGTTTTTTAGAGACTAGGGTAGATGTTGCCCTAACCAACATAGGCTATATTTTCCCTGTATTTTATTAAATATTCTATTATGACGGTAGAAAAGAAAGACCTCACAAAGAAATAAAAGGAAGACTTACAGATCAGCCCATAACTAGTTTTTCTGTTTTTATAGCCTTATTCAAGAAAATAGACCTGAAATTTTGAGTGTCTCTAATATGTTGGTAGAATTGTAGTGTGTTTAAAATAATTCTGTATTATGGGGGCCAAGGAAGTTGAACTGGTAATGGTGATGTTGAAGGGTATAAGGTGGTAATTCGGTAAAGTACATGTAAAGATTAGTGATATTTTTAGGTACTAGGAAGAAGGAGGGATTATAGTCAGATACAGGACAGAAAACCGTGCTGCGGGGAGAGGGTAGTAGAGAAGGCACTGGGGAATGGGTGATCCTCTTCCCAGAAGATAAAAGAATTGACTTACGTGAAGGATTGACTAATATGACTAATAATGGTGACTAGTCCCTAATTTCCATTAAAATTTAGGATAGCACATATAACTCTAAGGACTCTTGATTCCACTTCAGGCCTGGGTGTGTAGGGCTGCATGTTTTAGCAGATAGTAAGGAAAATACAGGGACCATGGTCTAAGCGGAGAGCAATCTCAGAAATACAATAGCACCCCTAGTACCAAGGGAAAAAAAATAAAGAAATGACCTATGTCAAAGAAAAAATAGACATAGAACTTTGGATATATGAGAGGGATCCTTAGGGAACAGCCACTGCTCCACTCATCCCAGTCCACTCAAATTGCAGTCTGAGGAAGCTGCCTGCCTGTAATTTGTTTCAGGTCCATGTGGATTTGAGCCCAGAAATTGAAAGTCAGCATTTAGTAGTTTTTATAGGAGTTTGACAGAGTAATTTTAGGCCTGCTGAATGTTTTTAATTTGAGGGTTATATTTTTTTATCTTTTTTTTAGTAATTCGTTTTTATTTTATTTAAAATAAGTGTCAGTATGCAATGGATTACAAATTTAAAAAATCAAATAAAATAGGTCTTTTACCACAGATAGTTCTAGATCTAGCTTGGATCATTCCAGAAATCTGGCCTGTGCATGTTCTAGGGTGGATAACATGAGCTCTAGTATTTGCAACTGAGTGGGAAAAGGACTGTGAGATACCTGACATTTGTCTCTGGAGATGCCCCTAAGCTTTACTTAGTCAATGTCATCTAGAAAAGAAAGATAAAGAGTATCTGGAAGCTGTAAATGATATAGCTGCACTGATACTCATTTTGAACATGTGCCTACTAAAAAAGTCACTAGCGCTCTGTGAAACAATGTTATCGTACAAGCTCCAGCAGCACCTGAGCTGCAGTGCAGAGGGTAGACCATGGTGGGCTAATGGCTCTAACTCCAAAGCAGGAGTGGCAAGGACAGAAGACTTATATCTCAAGGCCTTTGGCAAATAAGCAATGGAAAGTAAACCTGAGAGCTATCCTGTGGGGAACTGGTATGTTGCTAAAGAGAGATACTTAGGCATACCCACATTTTACTAATAAGAAATGGAGCGCAAAACTTACTTGAGGTGGAATGGAGAGTCTCTGGAGCCTGACTTGAAGCTGTCCTTGGGTTTTGATACTGAGACTACCTAGAGAGTCTCTCTATAGCCCTTTTTGTTTAAAATAGTCATAATACATTTTATAGCTTCTTGCATGAGATTCAAGGTGATTTGTAATTTATCAATATGCAGAGATAGACCACCCAGGATGACTCCCCACAACTCCATGCTTCACCCCTCATGCCTTGAATTCTGCCATGCACAAGAACCCTGATTTGAGAATGAAGAAGCTTGTTTTTGTGAATAAGTGACCTTTGAAATAAGATTTCTAGATTTTGGGCCTCCTGGTGGTGCAGCGGTTGACAGCTGGGTTGCGAAGCTGCCCGCAGCCTTTGCAGTGCCGGTTCAATCCCCTGCTGCTCCCCGGCCAGCAAAGGAGGGTCCCACATGGCGCACAGACCTCTCCTGCCACCTGCTGCTCCCCTCAGCAGTGTACCTTGGTCCTTCTGTCTGTTCTGCTCCCCGCTCTGGCTCTGGTGAATTCTCTCACCCTCCCCGCGCTTCTGACTGTACCCAGCGCTTATATAAACAAATAAATAAATAAATAAACAAACAAACAAACAAATAAATAAATAAATCTGTAAAAAAAAAACTCTAGATTTTAAAAGTGAAATCACTAGTCTGAAAATAAAAGTTATGAATTTCAAAAATAGCTAACTTATTACCTTATCATAATAGGAAAATCCCTCACTTAATACTTTACATGGACCCCATTGAGTCACATGAATAGGAACAAATCTAATGTACTAAGTCACGAATCTAATACTTCCCAAAATTACACTTCACCTCCAATGAGCCACTCAATGTAACCTTTCTGAAATTTGGCACATGTTAGAAGATGCTATTGAAAGAAATGGGAGACTGTAGACAACTTGGGGAGTGTCTTGTTTACGTCTGGCTGCACTGCTTATCTTCTTCTCTGCACACAAATTACATACAGTTAGTAAAAGAGAAGAAGCCTCTACATGAAAGGTGCCTGTACCTCAGAAGGGTACTATGTTTGCCACTCTGATTCATTCTAACTCTCCCCTTGGGAGGCAGGCCTGGGCTGCGTGTTCATGCCACTTCCCCTCCACCCCTGCCCTCTTCCATATCTTATAACATGCAGCATAACAGCTATTGAAATTTTCTTTTGTGGGTTCAAATCCTGCCTCCCCACTTACCAGCTGTCTGACTTTGGGTGAATACTTAATCTCTGTGATCAGGGAGCTCACAGTGTGTGAGGATGAAATGAGACACTGATCTTAAGTACCAATTGTGGTAAACAACTCCCCATTTGTGACCCAATAGGAAGTGACCATCCGGTCAGGCTGGTGCCAGGTCACCTGTGTTTTCTCATACCACACTGTGCCCTTGGCAGCTGCACATGTCTTACTGTGAGAAGCAGTCATTCCTTTACAAATATTATACCATTTCAAAGTGGCTGTGCTTCACACAGATACAAACCAGTGACTCATCTCTTACCTGAATGTGGTATTTAAAGATACATATTATATAGCACAAAAAATAGGGGTTCTGACCCTCACACTTCTGTGACCTTGGGGGGGTCTCCTAATTTCACCTCTCAGTGTTCAGGTTTTCTCTGAGGTAAAAGGGAGAGGTGGGTGAGAACATTTTATAACTTCAGCAATAATGCTCCCTAAGGACTCCACCTCACCTGAAGCTGTCTGAAAAACAAAACCATTAAAGTGACTCAGTAAATATACTTTTGCATGCAGTCAATACAAATATTTTCAGAAGAACCCATGCAAATATCACGTGGTCAACAAATATCTGCCCAGCATCTACCAAGTGCTTTGTTTCTTGGATAAATTAAATTCATATCCTTGTTATGATGAAGGAACTTACCAGTATATAGCAGGAAGATAAATGCATGAATCTGAGTAGCTCTAATTCAAGGGTGGATGGGGCAGTTGCAGGAGGAAAAAACATAAGTACCATATGAGTTCAAAGAGAGAAAGTTCCTTGAGCTAGGAAATGAGTCTCCCTTGTACTCTACATGATGGCTTAGGAAGACTTGATGAAGAAGGAATAGGGGGAAATGATCCCTGAGCATAGAATGGGAGTCTGTGAAGATGTGAAGATCTGGAGGAAGGGGAGGGAGGGAAACATTACAGAGCAAAGGCATGGAGGGGGATGGAAAATGCAGGATGGATCTGTGGGCAGTGGATGGTGCTCTTTGATTGACCTGGTCTAGATAAATGAGGTTGTAAATCTTGGTTGAGATCATAGAAAGCCTTGAACTCTGGATTAAATAATCCATGCCCTACTCCTAATGTTACTAGAAAACATTAAAAGTTTTACAATGGGGAAAGATGCTTAGGATAAAACCGAAGGGGAAAAACAGCAGAGAGTGGGGCAAATATGGTACTAATCAGAACTAGAAGGGACAACAGCCCAGATTAATATCCTCCTAGGGAAGAGTGGAGGTTTAAAGATAAGAGGACCACATGTTCCTTCGGTTTTCCTAGGAAAGTTATAGCTTCATCATGACCTGGTATAATTGTAAATATCTCTCTATTTATAGGTATCTCAGTTGGACAATAAATTGTAGTTAATAGTGATGCTAAGTTGAGTAACAAATCACATTTTGAAGCAAACTAAGTGTGGTTGAGGCCATACTAAGTTTGCAGAACTATTAGGGCTTCCAAGTGGGAAAAGGTAAAAATAATAACAATAATCAACATTCCTGAGGGTTTAATCAGTCCCAAAGTATTTCCTCATTTATTCTTCATGATAACACTAGAGGAGGGTACTATTAATATCTGCATTTACCATGGGAGAGAGTCATATGACCAGTAAACATTCAATGAACATTCAGATACTGACCTCGGGAGAATTCAGGGCAGAGGCAAGCATCTGGGAATTATCCACCAAGAGGTTCTGGTGAGTTGACAAAGCAGTGGGAGGAAAGATGAGGTTTGAGAATAAAAATGAAAATAGTAGGAGGCAGAGCAGGTCAGGACATCCTTCAGGGAGAAAACAGGCAGAAAGGTGAGAAACCCAAATGACAGCACCACAAAGATCAAAGCAAAAGAGAATGACCAGCTCTTTAGTGCAAAAAACACAGAGAAATGTGGGAGAGGACTATCTGAGAGAAAAGTTGGACTGATGATTTGTAACCCAACAGCATAGCATGTCTGCTAATTTCTCCATTGTCAAAATGTTTCACTCGCACCAGATTGTTGTGCAACCACATAAGGACAGATGTCAAGTTCTTCCTAATGTTCTGCATGGTGTGGAGATTGCTTCCTCACCTCCTGTTCATGGGGCCAAGCTAAGAAGTAAGATGGCTAACCCAAGGAGGGGAAGGGCTGCTGGGAGTGTAACAGGGGTCATTTCTACTTGGAGCTGTAGACCAGCCTTTTTAAAAGAAAAATGATCAAGCAAGCCCTTCAGAATCTGAGCACTATTTAGAAAATAACTATGAATTATAAGAAAGAACTACAAGTTCTATCTCACCTTTGACTATTGCAGGAAACTCACTAACCCCAAAGATTGAATTTCAATATCTAAAAGTCTAACTTGGCTTGAATCTCACCAAAGTGAATGTAGGAGGTGGTGATTGTGAATTCCAGGTAATGATGAAATGAAATCTTAGTATTTTTGCTGCATTGCTGTTAATAGGAGTATTTGTTTTGTGTGCTATTAGAAGCAGGGTGAAATTAGCCTTGAAATTCTTGTTTTTCTTGGTGTAAAATACAATAAGTTACCATGCCCAAAACTACTGGTGCTTTCAAGTCTGAAGCAGGATAGAATTTATTTCCTTTCCCAGCTTAATGTATACTCTTCCTCCATTGTACTACCTTCCTTCCTGAAGAATTTGGCTCATTTATCATAAACCCTTCTTTTGATGCGGGAGAGAATTTGAGGCCTTCTCAACCTCAGCATCATTGACATGTGGGCCAACAAATGCTTGTTGCAAATTCTGTCCTGTGCCTTGCAGGAGGTTCGGCAAACTCTTCCCTCTAGATGCCAGCAATAATCAACCCCTCCCCTCAAATTCTGATAATCAAATCAGCCCCCAGACATTGCCAATGTCTCCAGGAGCAAAAATCTCCCAAGTCTGAGAACCACTGTGATAAACTCATTCATACTAAGGTATTAGCAACTTAATGCATATTTCCATTTTGTGAATAAAACTGAGGTGATGCAGTGCAGGTAGGCAGAAATGTTGATCTGTTTTGTTGTAGCACAGTTAATTTGTAATTTAAGTTTCCTGGTGGCAGAAATACAATCCAAGTAATGGATAGATTTGGTCTTCTTGAGAATTGGATTTAATCAGTTCAATTCAGAGGAAGCAGCAGTAGATACTGAGACTCAGTGGTCTCTGTGGGGCCCTGACTCTGTCTTGGGCGTATCCTCCTCGGCGCATCCCTGCTGACATCCACTGGAGCTCTCCCCTCCCTTCAAACAGGCTGTCTGCATTGCCTTGCCCTGGTTCTGATTGCAGGTTTCTCTGGAGCGCAGGAAACCCGGGAAAGTTCTCCCTGCCTCTGAGAGTTAGACAGACTCTCCTGCCTGGAAAGCCTTCCTGTTTATACAGGGCAGCAAAGGGCACTAAAACTGGCCAAGGACACTGTCCAAATAGTTTACCAGTAACTATCTGAGTTCTTTACCTGTATACACAATTGCAAGACCACTCAGGCTCAGAGAACAACAACAATGAGATTTATTTAACAAACCAGGGAAAAACAGTTACCAAGGCCAAAAATGTCCATTTACCTCACCCAAAGCAGTGCCCAGTGCTTTCATGTCCTAAAAAAGCATCTAAGATGGTGTCTTCCCACCACTGAGGACATGGAGCTCCTCTCCTGAACAATAGGCCACATGCCTAAGATGATGTCTTCTTGCCTAGAGCACACAGTAGCTAGACTATTGGCTGGGTTCCAAATCACGAAGACAACAGAAGACACAACAGCAGATGCCCCTGGAGCTGCTGAGATGCCCCAGCACAGCACCAAACTAGCAACACTCAAAATAGCAGCTGCCGTGGCCAAACGACCGGACAAATGGCCACACTCACAGCTCAGTGAGGCGCCTGCTCTGTCTTTGCCTTCTCTGCAAGGCCATAGCAGCAGCAAAACTGGGAACAGTTTCAGTCGTTCGGCTAATTGCAAAGCCTCCGAACTTTTCCACTCTCAGCTTGGCTGCTGTAGGCCTCCACCTTCAGAGGCCCACAACAGCCTTCTGGAAAATGGGTCCTGTGGGGGCCGAAATCGCTGAAGATCCAAAAATGCTGAACCCCAAACGCTGAAAGCTGCAACGCTGACTCCCGAACCCCGAATAATCTGTGGCTACTTCTGCAGTCCCTTATATTTCTTATCAGTCGTTCCACCCCAACATGTGATACATTTCAGCACTTTACCTGGGGCGATCTATCTTCACCAGCAACCCCTCCAGGAGGGCACCACCTGTAACAGTCTTTGGCTTCAGCCAAATGACTGGTTACACTGTCATTCCTCTGCTGCCACCAGTGCTTGCAAGTGTGATTTCCTTATCACCATCTGTGCTTCCACTATTTTACCACCCCCGATACAACTGGAGGGGGAACCAACCAGTGTCTGTCTCTCGCTTTCCATCTCCCTGATCTTGGAGGAGGGAGAGATAAAGGAGGGCTCTCAAACTTAAAAGAATCTACTGCCTTTGGTTCTGCAATGGTAACTTCCCCCTAAGACAGTGATGAATCATTGCTGCTGCCAGGGTGGGAGGAAGGCCCTTGAGACCTAGTGGAGAAATTGACTGGAAAGAGAACACATGGCTTAATATCACCCCTACCCTCCTCGGCACTCCTCCACTGACGGGCATCACAGTTCCCGGTGTACACAAAAGACAGTGTTTTCTGTGCACAGCCTCCTTAAATCAAATGACATTGCACAGAGTGATTTAATTTATCTAATTCCACTGGGCTCTTTGATAGGTAACTATGGGATGGAGGAATGGAAACTGAGACTATCCATTTCTAATAATCAGTCATCAAATCTATATTTAAGTTATAAGTTAGAATGCAATATCTCTTCAACTTCTCTATAGACCTGAGGATTACAGTGGGAAATCTGGGACGATGTCAATAGGAAGACAAATATTACTAAAGGCAGCTTTCCACCTATGGAGACTAATAATACCCTTCATACCGGCAACTCATAAGACACGGTGAAAAATAGCACAGTCTTCCCACATCTGTAGTTCAGAATAAATATCATCAAGGATTTATCCAGCACCGATGAGTATCTCCTGTGCTCTGATAATTACTACGGAAACTATCCCACACATTCTTTCTACATACTTCCATCACCTCCAACTCTGTCTTCTCATTGCTGTGCTTGCTTCCAAGTTCATTGAGGAAATAGAAGCTGTGAGAAGGAACTGCACATGCTCCAGTCTCCTGCCCCCAGGCCATGTGCTCTCTGTCTCTCCCTCTTGTCACTCCAGACAAACCAGAGGCCTTTTCTCTCCAGATTCCATTCTTTCTCCTTCCTAAGAATTCCTTTATGCAATTAACTTGCTGGGTTCTTTCTGTCCTGTCAAGGTCTGCCTTCCTACAGTTCCTTATTTTCATCAGAAGATGCATTTCTGCATTCCATAGCAAAAGAGGGTGGGCAGCATAAAGCCTTCTCTGGGCTTTGTTCTCCCTCACTACCATCTGACAGATTGTCCTGCACTTATAGCAAACTTTTCACCAGAATTATCCATCTTCACCTTTGCATTTTTCCCTGACTTACCTCAGTTTATGCTTACCTGACCACCAAAATTGCTCCGATCAAAGACACCAGTAACCTCCAGTTGTAAACCCTTCATCAGTGCTCACTGCTCAACACTGTCAACCACTCGTTTCTTTTTGACGTACATCCTTCACTTAGAATCAGGAAACAATCCTTTTTCCCCATTCCTTTGATATTTCCTCTTTTTTCCTTTGCAATGTCTTTGGATGTGTGCTAATCTCCATCCACACTCATTCCCTAGGAAAGCCTAGCCATTTGCATGATTTTAATAGAACCAATATGCTGATGACACCCCAAATTTATGTCTCCAGGTGGGATTCTCTTGGGCTTCAAATAAGCACAACTACTTACTTGAAATCTCTACATGTACGTACATCTAAAACATAGGTGTAACACCTGAGCTCCTGCGTCACCACAGCCCACACGGGGGCAAACACTCAATCACAATCAGGTTCAAGCTAACATGGAGATCAGGTGTTTTCATTTTCTAAGTGTGTCTTCCTCATTGAAATACTCCTCTCAGAGGAAGGATCCAACGCTCTCACTCTGCAGGTGAGGACAGAAGATATGACCAACCTAGAGTCACAGGTCCCAGTGCAGGAATTTCAGCCTGCACGGAGACCTGAATGACTTGACTTAAACAACTAGAGTTTGCTAAGACATTCTGCCTCCAGAGGCATTCACAGTTAACTCCCCACACTTGCTGGGATGATGATGCCCCAGCCACACTAACTAGTGTGGTTTGCTATGAAGGCATGCATGGGGCGTTTACTTTCCACAGCTTGGTGACTGGTCAGAGCACACATTCATGGTTGAGGCTGCTGGGCTCAGGTACTCATACTCTGCTTAGCCTGCTTTCCTAAGCAAGAGCTTAATGCGGACATTCACCCCGTGTCAGAAACCATGTCTTGTACTTTATTCGCATTCATGCTCTCATTCACTTCCCAGTACAACTTTACAGGTGTGTCCTTAGTATTACTTCAACTACCAGATTCAGAAAAGCTGGTTTTATTCAGAAAGTCAGTGAGTGAGAATACCAAGAGCAGGATATACATTTTTTTATTCTATAGTTGACACTGCTGGCACCTTATAAAGGTATGTATATAACATGCCTTCTACTCTAACTTTGTAAGAAAAGCAAGACTCAGCCTCTCCCCCATCTCATCACAACCCCTCAGAGACAGAGGAAAGGAAGGAAGGAAGTCTTATCTGTGATCCTTATGGTTTTCTTCCTGGTTCTTAGAAAGAATTTAAAGTGTCAGATTTGCTTTGAAATACTCAAGGAAAAAAAGGAAGTGTGTGTGTGTGTGTGTGTGTGTGCACGCGCTCACGCTCACACATGCGCACGCTCGCTGTGTTGATAATTTTGAAGCTAATTATAGGAGATGTAGTGTCTCATCCTACTATTCTCTCTCTTTGTCTACGGTTGAGGTTTTCCATGATAAGGAAAAAGAGTCAGCTAGAAAAACACTTATCCTATAATTGCTTATAATTGTAAAATATAGGAAACTTTCTAAATATCTAATTATGATATTACATCTGATTTATTAATTTACAATGCTATAGATATAACTTTTAAAATGGAAAATAACCAATATGCTGAATAAAAATAAAAAATAATTTGAGAAAATGTGTATATTGACATTTTATTTTGATAATTTAAATGTGTATTTGTATTATAATGATTGTGGTTATATCTGCAATAAAAATATTCTGGATACACTCTTTGAAGACACTTAAATTTGTGTAGTCAGTTAATGTATGGACTTCTAAAATAAATATCTATCATAATTAATACACTTTTGAAAAGCAGGTCACTTTTGAAAAGCAGGTCATAAAACAGTCTTTACAATATGATCATATTTTTACATTTTAAAGAAAGGAAGAAAAAGGGAAAATGTCACAACCCCAGCCTGGATGCAGGAGGCAGAGCTAATGGGGGCGGGGGTAAGTTAGGTAGAGAAACCTTGAACTGGACACACTGCTAGTGGCAAACAATGCAAGCACTCTCCCACCCAGAGACTGAGAAGTAAGTTCTAGTGTCCAGTGTAACAAGGGACTCAGCCAAAAACTTGCTAAATTTAAGAGACTCCTCTCTGCTCAGCTCTGGGATTGTGCATTCCCTGAGCAGAGGGAGAGAATTGAGCTCATTATTTCTTAGATTGGAAGTTCTGATGAAAGAAGATCTCCTTTGAAGAGGGGAAGGCAGCAATGAACAAAGCAGCAGGGAAAGTTGCTCCTGAGAGTATCCCCAGCATCTGTCTGGCCGACAGTTCTGCTGAGAGACTGGTAACAAGATTCAGGCCCTTCCGTGCACCCGTGCTGCCCATGTGCTTTTCCTCCTAGGAAAGGCCAGAGGATCAAGTAAACAAGTGCATTATTATGCGCCAGACACCGGGGGCTTGTAATTGTAGACATCGTCTTCGCAGCAGATTCATGTTGTCTGATTAAATGGAAAATCTGTAATTCAGACCATGAAGTCGGCAGCTGGGATTGTTGCTTTAGATAACATAAATCTGAGGTCAGAAATCTTACCCTGGATGTGCTGCAGTGCTGGGCTCTCATCTGTATCCTTTAGCCATCAAGTACAAAATAAGCTAATATGTCAATGTACTACCAATGGGACACCGCAGATTCTATTACTGAAGTGTCTCCAATCAATTATAGGTTTTAACGGAGTCATCCCAGCACAAATATCCTTTAATGCCAATTAAGGCTGCTGTTTATCATCATGATGGCTTTATTGTAGCATGTATGTTGGGGGAGGAGGGGGGTTGATGCTGAATGTTAACAGGGAGGAAGGTAACACATGTGGAACTTAGTGTATTATTTCCTAGCCCTTTGATCCATAATGGTGTGAGCGACAAAAGATCACACCTCTGCCAGGAGCTGCTGATATTCAAGTGTTTTTTGAGCTTGGAGAACTTGTGGCATTCGATGGGATAAATACTGTTTACTAACTTACTTTGATTGAGAATCTTTGCTATATCCTGGACTTAAAATGTACACTGAATGAATAAAGAAATAGAGGTACATGATCTTCTGGAAAGGTTTTCAAAATCAAAAACATTAGCAGATGTCTAAATGCTAAGGAAATGTTGATTATTAAACATTACAATGTCTGATTTAGGATTAATTGCATTTATGACAAAGAAAAGAAACAATTCTGTGATCATTTTCACATAGTTCCTACTGTCACATTCCTTTCTTCTCTTCCCCATATTATAATCTGCAATGGTAGGCCTTTTTTGTTCTAAATGTCCTGCAATGCCACAATCTTGCTACAAGAACTATCAGTAAATCTGATAAGCATCCTAAAATATTTTTTGTCTCCCTGAATGAAATTAGGTGGTAAACATTTCTCTAAAAAATTTTGCCTATGTTTATTTGCAGTGGACCTTAATTTTTTTTTTTTTTGGTAGTAAGTAACATTGGTTTACAACATTGTGTTTTAGAAGAATAGGAGCTCCACTTCAGGGTATGTTGTGTGCAATTTGAAGAGGTTATCATAATCCGTGACACTCATGTAAGTGCCACAGTTAAAGTAAGTATAAGCAAGTACTATCCATCCTTCCACCTACCACCCACCTGTTCATCTACGCAATTCATTTTTTATCCATTATAGGAAGAGGAACTTACCCCCCAAATAGGAAAAAAGCATTGACAAATCACAACCAATATCATACATGTATTTCAATATTTGTCAATATTAATTCAGAAGTTATAGACAATTCAAATGCTGTATATAAATATTCACAAACAACATTTTCCAAATACTTGTATTATTATACTACCTCCATAACAAATCTTAAGTATTTTCAATATATACAAATAATTTCTATTTTCATAAATCATTATCATTATGTTTACTATTCATTACATGCATTATTAAATATCAATTTTTAAAAGATCACTTTAAGTTAACTATGTTATGACATTTTCATTCCTCACCCAATAATCACAGTGTTAATCTTAGGTGTACATGTTCCACCTTAGAGACCCTGGGTTAGATGTCACTGTTTTATCTGCTTGCGTGAGTGGAAAAATCCCATATCCCATACTTGAGCAGATATAAGAAATAAACATTGGCACTGCTTTTCCCTCTTTTGAGGGAAGTTATGCTTTCTTTGTCCTTTCATATGAATTGAGAGATTTTCTTGTAATGTATGGGTGTGATCAACCCAAGGATGTCTTCATTTATTTAGTTTAATGGGTATTAGGGACATAACAATCAATCGGACAATGTCCTGGCACTCACAGTATTCAGAGGGTGCCAGGGAAGCAACACATAAAAGGGTAGCCAGTGTGTGTGCAGAGCAATTGTGTTGGGGGCACAAATGAAGGTCTGCCATCCTTTCCTAGGTCACTGATAAGATCTAAGATCACAACATAGACATGCAACCAATGTCCCTCAAGGAACTGTTGCTTCATTGTAAACCTCAGTTAAGTCACAAACAAGACTCTAACACCAGAACTCCTATGTCAAATTCTTGGGCCATCTTGGGAGAAAAACATATAGAATGACATAATCACTAAGCTATTTGTACAGCTCCATCTATTCACTTACTTTTCCACCATTATCAACGATGTGTCAACAGCACACCTCTTCCCAAAAGAATAGCAGCAGCTCTATACCATTGTTTCAATCAAAAACTGAGCAACAGCCCACCGTGACTTGTGATAAAGCCGAGCAGTATGGGGGGACTTGGTTATCTCCACGGAGATAAGGACAGAGTCATTCATTTCATTTCACCTCACCTAGCACAGCACCTGGTACATAAGTGAATTTCTACAAACATTAGATATTGTAGGTCTCCTGGATGCAAATTAGCCTTTAGGACAGAAGTGAAAAATTAGATTTGGGGACATCTGGAGGCAGTGATAAGGTTTGGAGTGTTATTTGATGGAATGAAGACCTGGACATGATGGCAACTTCTTGAAGCCAAAGTGGGAAATAATGAATGAAAACTGCTTTTGGTAAAGAAAGAAATGATAATGTTATCATCAACCTCCACTGCACTTGCCACACCCCGAACTCTAATTGCTCCATCTTGATTAGCACAGTAGATCTTCACAGCAATATTGTTAAGTGGGTGTTTCACTTTCATTATTTCACAGATGGGGAAATCAAGGCACAAAAAGGGTGAGTAATTAGACACTAAAAAGGGCAGGGCATTCTTCTAGTACCTGCTCCCAGGTCCTTCCCATCACATTAACCTTCATATCTGGGATGGATGAAGGTGAGTAGGGATCACAGGTTAAGGAAGCAGAAGAGGAAGAGTCATGGACTTTGAAATCACTCTGAGGGTGGGAATAGAGAAAACTACAAAAGAGACAAATTCCCTTTCTTCCTGAGTCCGCATTTGCTGTCTGCTTAAGAGGCCTTTGTGTAAATTTTTCTGGATTCTCAGCACATCACCAGGAAGTCAGGATGACATAAACACAGTAAATTCCCCTCCACTCAGCGCACTCACCAACTAAGCCATAAATCCAGCCCATTGCATCTTCCTCCAGTGCTTAAAGCACAGGACAACAAGAAGTGCTTCTGTAAGGTGTTTTGAATACAAAACTATCTGATTGTAACTAAATGTTACCCAATTTGACCTTACAATGTTCAGTAGCAGAAACATTTGTGGGTGTTAAATGGCATAGCAAAACAGTCTATTTAGAGAGCAAGCAAATCATTCTCCCAGGAGAGTGCATTCTCCTTCAGTTTTCGTGGAGGGGATCAAGTTGGATTGCTGATGGATTGATTTGGAAATACCTTTTCACGTCAGTTTAAACACAAGTGGTGACTTTTTTACTTTTGAGAAAATGGAAACAACCTGAATCTGTTTGTTTCCTTTTCATGGCCTCGTCAGTCCAAAATCCAGCTTTTTTGTGTGTTTTATTTCTTTGTGGTTTCAATGTACCATACATGCATGGCCGTTGCAAAGAGCTGAACATTTATGTGGAAATGACTAAGATTGGAGCCAGCATCATGCTTTACAGCATTTCTCAAGGCCACAAAGCCTCGACATGCAAGGGTTAGAAAAAGGCTTTGCAAGAACTTTGGAAGCGCCAAGCATGTCCTTGTGCCTATAATCCGTGTCATCTGGGATGCTGGGTGCTGGCAGCTTCTTCTTTCCCACAACCATTTGTCTTCTGCATCTCCACCCACAGCTGTCCAATGTGCCTCTTTTCCTTTTATTCACCAGTTTTCCAGGATGCTGTATTTTTTCCTGCAGCACAAATGTGATTTGCTAGGACAGAAAGATGGCTGAGAAGCATCCCAGGAGAGTCAGAACACTATGGAGTTGTTAGCAGGGGCCCTGGGCAAAAAAACAGACCAGTTCTGGTTCTGATTCATAGCCATGTGGGACCTTGGGCAAGTCGCTTGTCCTCTTTCAGCTTCTGTGTCTTTATCGATAAAACGAACAAAATGCTAATTTCAATACCTCTATGTGCTAGGTGAGCCCCCTGCTATTGCAAGTGACAGACTCTGCTCAAATTCACTTAAGAAGAAATGGGAGCTTTGGCACATATCCCTCAGAGCAGAGGTGTCTCTGAGGACACACAGACCTGGCTGTAATCACTGTCCTTCCTGTCCCCTTGTCATGCTGCCTCTTCCCACTGACTGGGCTTTGCACACTTGCAGGAGAGCCAGAGAGCCGCACCTCACACCAGTGCTCAGACTGGGAGCTGAATGGAGGAAGCCTGCCAGCACCACTGCAAGTGCCAGGAGGGGTCTCTGAGGGGGTTAGCCTAGGCCCCCAGATGACCTCCTGGCCAAAGTCAGAACTGCGGCAATACTGGATGGCCCCAAACTCTGTCGGGACTCTCTGCTCTGGTCAGAGGCTATGGGAGGAAGGGATGCTGGGTTAACAGAGCTAAGAGCTACCTCATTACCTCACCACGTCCTGGTTGGGCAGGAAAGCAGATGTACAGAAAAAGCATATTATCTGGAGTCGAGTAATCTCTTGGGATTGGACACTGTTACTAAAGGGGCAGGTGCAGATGTCGGGGCATTGCCTCAGGGGAGCCCTGTGAGCAGGGAGATGATTTTCAGTTTGTGGGAATGGCCCCAGGGATTGTCACCCAATGGGACTGCATTGAAATCCACCCAACCCGTTGCTCTGGGCATATCTACACAGGCACACACACTCACACACAAGGTCATACAACACTTACACACTTGCATACTCACTCTCACACATGCCCTCACACACATGCTTATGCGTTTCACACTGGCACACATTCAGTCTTGCATCCATACACCCACATACTCACTCAATCTCACTTATGAACTCACACACATGTTCACACACACACACACAAACACTTGTGCACACCCACACACATACTTGCATGCACTCACACCAGCCTTCCTGGCACTGCATTGCACTGTGATGGGTGACTGGGACAGAGAAAGTGTCCCCTGGAAGCTGGAAATTGTCTCCCAAAAGCAACTTACAACAAAGGATTTTATCTGTCAGGGTTTTGCCCAGGAAAGAGGAAACACAATCTAAGGAGTGACCAAGGAATGCTCATGACTGAATGACAGAGGGACCCAATTTAAGGAAACCAGCAAGAGGTTTAGAGTACCAGGACTAGTAAAAGCACTCACACAGGTGCCACACTCAGGCCTGAAGGAGCATGGGAGGGAGTGGGCCCCCAGCCTGGAAAAAGAGTGGTGAGGGCAGGTGAGGGATGGTCCACAGGGAGTTGGCCTTTGTAAAGTTACCAGGGCAATAGAGCCCTTATGAGCTCACTCTTTTCCCACCCTCTGAGCTCTGCCACTGCCACCCATCAACAAAAACCAGCCAGCCCAAGAGGGGAAGGCAGAATGTTGAAGGGACCCACACGGGTCAGCCTCAAAGCTCAGATCTAGTGGGGAAGGTAGAGAAACAATCCTGGGGTCCTCCATGGTGGATCAACGTTGAGTGCCACGCTGTGAAGCTGTTCACAGCCTCTGTGGTGCAGGTTCGTTCCCAGGCAAGGGAGCTACCTACATGGTGCAGCAGACCTCTCCTGACTCCCCCACTGCTCCCTCAGCAGAGTGTTTCAGTCAGTCTGCCTGTTCTGCTCCCCACTCTGTCTCTGATGAATCCTCTCATCCTCTGCAGCTTTGGCCTGTACCCCAGGTCTTGTATGCATAAAAAAAAATAAATCTTTTTAAAAAGAGAGAGACATAGTCCTGGGAAAGAAGGGGAACTCACTAGCACCAAACCCACAGGGAGGCTTTGGGGGATGGGAACCTCCTTACAATCCACAAAAGTCAGAGACATCCTGAAGCCACCACAGTCTAATTCTTAGCACTGGAGATGTGCGGCTGACTCAGAAGACTGTTTGCCCTCATCACTGTTGAGGTTAAGGTCAGAGGGCAGGGGGCAGGGCACAGCTCCATTAAGGAGCAGTCTAAGTTTATAGAACCTTCCTGTGCTGTGTGACTTTGGACACCAGCTAAACTTACTTTCTCAGTGTTCTTCCCCTCACAGGATTATCACAGGATTATATCACACAGGTAAGGTTCCCAAGACATTGTGTTTTAGTCATTATTGTGTGATGTCACCTTGGCCATTACTGTATTAGCTACTAGCCATTATTATGTTAAAGAGAAAAGTTATGTGGCTAGTAAAACCCTGTTAAACCTACCCATGCCTTCAAAGATACAAGAACCTTGCATCTGTGACTTTGTACTTTGATTTTGAATATAGGTTTAGTGTCATATTAGGGCTGCCTTAAACTACCCCTCTGACTTCATTTCCTCTGTTTCTACCACAGGCACAAAGTTCGGTGGTGCTTTCTTGTTATAACACTAATCCATTGTGGGTGTTGTCATGTAATTTTTTCTAATTCCACAAAGAATCACACTGTCATAAAATTGAGAGGTGGGAGGAACTGTAGACATTGTATTATCAGTGTCCCAATTTGTGAAGGAGAAATGGGCTGTTGGGCAGTTCATGAGAGTGTAGACAGTCGAGTGTGGCACCACACTCTCTCCTGTTTTCTATCACTCTCTCCTCTGTCAGACCTCTCCTTGGACATAGCTCCTCTGAAATGTGTCCTTGTGGTGCAGGGACTCTTACCCTTGACTCACCCTGGGAATCCTTGTTAAGGATCCCTGATCCCACCTGGGAAGATCTGGGCTCTCTAGATCCAGGATCTAGTGTAGGAAACTGGACCTAGACAATTGTCCCAGGTGTTTCTGATGCCCAGCCAGGTGTGTGAACCACCTTATGTAATGATGCACATGTAGGACACAGAATCACAAAATGTATCCTTGTCAGCCCAGAATGAACAGACTTGGCTAAAGCAAGATGTAAGTGCTATCTGGGGTTCTATTAGGATGGTAGTCTGAGAGTGCACTGGATCAAGAAGCCTTTGAGTCATGTTCCAAGTTGCCTGGGGATGGGGTAGGGCTTATATCCACAAAGAAAAGGTGATAGAGTTCTCACTCTAGACAGCTGTACAAATGAAGGTTAGAAGTAAATTAGGTTATGATTGGTGGCCTGTTATGAAAATTAGGTTAGATGATAGTCAAGTTCCAACTGGTACAAGAACATGCAAATTAGGAGAAGAGTAAGTGAAGCAAAAATTGGTTGAGTTTCAATCCCGGGCAGTTTGTGGTGGGCTGGCTCCTTCAGCTCCTTTGCAGAAGAGGTAGATGTCTCTGGGCATGATTGGAACCTTATTCCAGTAGCCTCCCAACTCTTTTAGTTATTGAAACTCAATGATTTCATTTTGGTTCTTATTTTATTTTATTGTCATACCTGTATTCTCTTTGATTGAGAGCAAAGGCACTAACTGGCATTTCAAGTGACTTTTATATTTTGGCATCTGGTCCAAATGGAGGGCATTTGAGCACATTCTCTCCTGTGCTTCATATCACATTCTAACATTCTTTGATTTGACTGATGGCCTTTTCTAGAATGATGCCTTTAGTCCTGGGCCAGTTATCTACCAAGAATAATTGTAGCTTCATGACTTTGGCATTAAGTTAGAGGTTGATTTACACTGCATTGTGGCTTTAGAGTCTTGTTAAAGGTTACCTAATTTAGGAAATTATGCTATCATCCTTTAACTCAATAGTTTTACTCCCTTTGGAGAAGTTAGGAGTTTTGGATTTTTCATTTCCTATTTGTGGTAAGTGCTAAACCCATCTTTTTTTTTTTGTTGCACCTAGCAGGGAAACACCATGTGGCACACCTGATCCTATCTTCATCTCTCCTGTAGCCTGCTGTTTTGTTAAATTTTTTTTGTGGTAATATTTGTTTATAACACAAAATGCATCCAAACTGGAAAGAAAGAAGAAAAACTGTTTTTATTTACATACGATATCATAGAACACCCTAAAGATGCCACAAAAATAATACTAGAAATAACAAACAAATACATTGAAGTTGCAAGCTACAAATCAATATCCAAAACCCTGTTGTTTTTCAGCACAAGAAATGAAGAAATCTTGCCTCCGAGGCACTTGCTCTCTTCCCATCCTGGGAAATGAGAGTTGAGTGTCCACTTGTTTTTGATAAATACACATCAGTTTATCTTACTCTCCTGCTTGGGATTGCTGCCATTTCAAGTTCTTTCCTGATCTGTCCTCTAAATACACATCCTTCGTTCTTCCCTCCTACTCTTTGGACCTCTTTCTGCTTCTTGAACTTGCCGAGAATGGGGATTACATTATTCTCCAACATCCACTTGCCAGGTGATTGTTTCAGCCTTTCATAGTAACTTCTTTCCCCTGGTCAGGGATTGGCTCAGGAATGGCAACTGGGCTAATGATGAGGATGGGGAATTCAGGAGCTAAGGAGGGTGTCCTTATTTCTAAGAGACCCTGGCAGTGGTGGGTTTGGATGAGACTGAAGGCAGCCATTTTACGGTCTTGTAGGATGACATCTTAGAATGAAATCATTGCTGAAATTGGCCGAGTAGAAAGAGAGAAAGGACCTCATCATGTTGTTGAACTGCTGAATCAACCAACTCTGATGTTGGACATGTCTCTGGACTCTTTATTTGAGAGAATAAACTTCTTTATTATTTAAAGCACTTTTTTTTTTCTGAGTAAAGATTTTTGCTTATTAGCCAAAATATCCTAAAAGTTTGATACTGTTCTGTTAACAAAACAAAACAGGGCCAAAATGGGGTATTTTATGCAGGGTCCCAGTAAGACTATCTAACCTAATTTTAGTTTCAGCTTCTCTCAAAAGCGAACATGGTGGTTATCTGCATAAGAACCCCTGCCTTCCTCACATGGATGGTGGCTTTGCCTGAAGTAGTCCTCCTTTTCTTTTGTGAATGACCTTGTCTCACCCTCTTTTTGACTACAAAAAAAACCCTCTATTCTGTAGAATTTTTTGCAACAGTTTCTGTTTGTTAGATGGAATTGTGCCTGACTCTTGAATTGTTTATAATAAACCCAGTTAAATCTTTAAAATTAATTTGGTTGGAGTTTTGTTATTTAACAATTGTCTCTGCCTTGGCTCTTCCCACAACTTCCTTATCATGATTTGAACTCCCTTTCGCAGATAGGCCACTTCCCATCTGCCTCAATTCAAACAATAGCTCCCACCCCACACGAGAACTGCTCTTCTCTTTGTAACTTTCATAGCACCAAGCATATCTTAAATACCAATATTTATTATTTGCCACATGCTTATCTCCCCCATTAGATATCAACTCCGTAAGTGTGGACCCTTTCTCTGTTCACTACCATCCCCACCCACTGAAAGAGTGACTAGCATACAGTACACACTTAATAAATATTTTTTGGGCCTTTTCCAAATAAACACTCTTCCATAAGCCGAGTATTCTCTGTAAGTTGAGCAGGAATAAAGCTAACCCGGGAGGTGTTTCTTTTCTCTAGAGGATATTCAGAAGGTTGTTTGGCTCCTTAGAAAATATTCATTGAAGGGCCTCCCCTGTGGCGCAGGTGATTGAACGCAGCCCCGTGAAGCTGTCCACAGCCTCTGCAGTGTGGGTTCAATCCCTAGTCAACCAGGGAGCTACCCACATGGAGCAGCAGACCTCTCCGGTCTCTCCTGCTGCTCCCCTCAGCAGTGTGTTTCGGACAATCTGCCTGTTCTGCTCCCTGTCTCTGGTGAATCCTCTCACCCTCCCCTGCATCTGGTCTTGTATGTATGAATAAATAAATCTTTAAAAAAATATATTCATCAAAAAGAAATAAAATTCTGGAGGAGTGAGCTATAAAGTGTCAATTATGTATTAATTAGTGTCTCTCAGCTTTAAACCCATATTTCCTTTAATTAGCATAGACACTACCCATGTCCCAGCATAACCTCTCTTTGGGTGAACACATACTGCCCTCTGTGAGCCCCTCTAACTCCCCACACACGCATCAGGGAGGGAGGATTGAGCCCTTCCTGGGGCCCCTGTGTCTCCTACACATTCATAGAGTTGAGCTTTGCTTTTGTTTGTTTACATTATAAATCCAGTAGCGAGCCCCTTCCTTCCTTTCTTTTCCCTGCGCCAGATGCATACTTTGATTGAGAATTACTGTTTTCCAAGCTACCTGGTATTTGGGTGCATTTTGGTAATAATATGTTTCTTTCAGTTTGGCTTAGAAACTTCCAAGTTCTAGGCTCACAGTGACTGAGCTTGGCACTGTGGCTGCGTGATTCAATTTCATATGAATCTAATGTAGGGAACAATATCTAGATGTGGCTGTCGGGCTGAGACATATATGCTAACTAGCTGGGCCAAGGCCAGGCCAGCACCAGCCCCGAAGCAGCATTTTGAGCCATTTCTTTTGCTAAGACAGTCCGTCGGAGCCCATGTTGCCTCAGTGACCACTGGGGCAGAGCAGAAGAGCTCCCTGGAGGGGAGGAGTGACCGAGGTCTGCTCTCTGTCTCACACCTGACACAGCCCTCTCAGGAGGCAACTGCAGCAGGAATCGCCACCTTGCAGAGCAAGGTCCCTGGGGAGCCCTGCAGCAGGCCCGCTTGGAGAGTGACAGCGGAGTAGTTGAGATAAGAAATAATGCAATTCTCCAGGCAGAACCGCAGTCTTTCGGCTCATATAAATGATTCCTTTAGTAATTTTGCCAAGGATTATGTGTTATGTGTGCTTGGGGAGCCAACACAGCCTGAGAATCCGTCAATATTTCTGGAGACGAGTGAGTGTAATCAGTCAAGCATCCCCCAAAAATGTAGTCAATGATTTTAACAGCAAGTGGTTTTGACTATGAAAAGATTCAACTATAGTTTCCAGAGTTTTTTCCCCCAAGGATTACCCTGAGCAATTTCTTAAAAAATTAAAATAAAATGTTTCTGGGGTAACAAATCATCTAGTCTTATAGCTTAGAGCTTTATCACTTTCCAGTTAATGGGTCTGAAAAGAGATTTCAGATTCTTGAGACTTCCGTAGAGACCCTGCAGCCGGAAAGGATCAGGGAGCTGTTAGGACAGAGTTATTTTGGTTATGAGTTAGCCTCTTCATAACACCCTGGGAATAATAAGGAGAGGAAGGTGGAGAAGATACCAGGAGGGGGTAGTTCAAAGTGGAGCACCAAGGCTGAGAAGGTAGCCAGGGAAGAGCTGGCCCCGCTGGGCACTGAGGCACTGAAGTCACTAACCCCTTCGTTTTCCCAGCCCCCCCCTCCCCAAGTGAATAACTCTGCGTTATTCATCAAGATCTGGTGTAGTTTATGTAATGGCTGCCTTACTATAGGGCAATTCATCATTTTTTGAAGAACCAAAAGTGGATATCTGTCCTGGAAGTGACATTTTCTTTGGAAAAGAAGATATAATGATTTATTACCACGTTACTGAGTTTTGGAGACTGGCTCAAATTTGCAGTCCTACAGGAAACATTACTGACAGATGGAGTCTTAGTGGTTTTGAGAAAGTATCCATTAATGCCTTTGTGATTAAAATGATCTTGGGAGGGGGGTAACAGGAAGGAGGAAAGAAGAGTAACCAAAAGCTAAGAAGAGAGTCAGACTATGCCTTCTGGTGCTGTTACAGAGTAACCCCAATGTGAAATGGGTTGGCCTGAGTGTGGGTCCTCACCCAGTACTTAAAGGGGACTTAAAAGAGACGCAACTGCAGGCACACACAAAAAGGTTAATAAAGGGTTTATTTACAAAAAGGGGAGATGAAGAGAAGAACAACCCGGGGAGAAAGAGAGAGAGATCTATATTGGCAAATGTTTCTTACAAGTTCCACTGAACTGGGACCCCAATAGCACACTGAAGGCTGGTGAAAAAAAACAAAACACCCCCAGGGCCCGCATGTCTGGTTATATACCAAGCCTTGCTGCTTTACTCCACCCTCAGTTCCCAGCAATCCTCCCTTGGGTGGTGACGACATTATGGGGTTTGTCGTCCTTGGTGCCTTGGATCAATTTGGTCTGTCCATTAAACCTGTGTTTGTGGAGTTCCTTCAGGACATCCCTTCCCCACACAGGACTATGTTCTTTGTGACAAACCGCCCTCCCCCCTCCCCAAGGTGTGAAGGGAGGGCCATCTTTGGTCTTGACTGCCTCACAGGCATCCCTGAGCTGTATGCCATCCCTCAGGCATACCGCTGTGAATCCAGCTGGGTGGGGGTATGGTTTCTCAGTAACCTGCATCTCTAGTTCATCTATCTGAATCCTGTCCCCATTGAGCAGATATGAATGTCAGGTGCACGTTCTTATCTCCCCACTGTGCCCAGCCTGCAAGCACTAGTGTGCCTTGGTGCACCATTCGCCTCTTGTTCTGGCTCTCTCCATGCCTGCCTTTCTTTCTGCTCCAGGCTAGACCTATGGATGTTATATAACACTCTTTTCATCAAGACCCTGTACCCTTATGCTCGTTTTGCAGAGCCCAATCCAGGAGCAACCCCACACTTTGTTTTTCCTACAATATCTGATTGTGTTTTCTTGTAGGTTCATGAAAAAATCCGCAGCCCCCTCAGAGCATGCAACACAGCGCCCCTTCTGTCTCTGCATTCAGTTCTTGTTAGCATGTGGCGAGCATCCTCAGGCTTGCCTCGTGGTCACGACTGGATGCTCTACTTCCAGCATGGTGTGTGCACGCCAGGCAGGGAAAGGGGAAGAACGGAGTGCAAATGGCATTTGCCGAATGAGTGTGCCCACAAACAAACATAAGCAAACAAAAAAACCTTCCCTGGAAGGATTACCTAGGGACTTCCCTTATATGTTACTAGGCAGTCCCAGACCATCCCTGGACACAAAGAAAGCTGATAAACGTATTTTCATTAGTCACTTCGCCTCTCTAGACAGAATGGGCTTCTTAAGCAAGAAAGAGGGGCTGTTCTCAGTGAAATAAGCCAAAAAGAAAAATATCAAATGGTTTCACTTATAGGAGGAATGTAGAGGAACCAAATAAGGGATCAGGGAGAAAAATAATTATAGTAAATTAAAAATCAAAATCAACGAGCTACTATAAATCCAAGACATTCTGTAGGGGAGGAGGATGGAGAAGGATCAAAACGGGAGAGAAGAGCACAAGGGACTATGGTGATGTTGCCCAGGTGAATTGGTGATGGGAATCTTTGGGTGTCTACACCTGAGAGGCGAAAGCATACATTGTACAAAAACAAAGAATGAGGGGCCTCCCTGGTGGCGCAAGGGTTAAGACACAACCTACGAGGCTATCCGCAGCCACTGCAGCACAAGTTCAATCCCCAGCCAGACAGGGAGCATCCCACATGGCGCAGGAGACCTCTCCCGACTGACCCGCTGCTCCCCTCAGCAGTGTACTTTGGTCAATCTGCCTGTTCCGTTCCCCACTCTGTCTCTGGTGAGTCCTCTCACTCCTGCCCCTCTGGCCTGTACTGCAGCTCTTGTATGCATAAATAAATAAATCTTTAAAAAGTGAAGAATGATATAAAAATATATATAAAATAAAAAAAGAGAGGGAGTGGATCTGAGGCTGACAATAGTGGCCTGTGTTCCTTACCCACTCCCAAGCTGCTGCAGAAGTGGCCACTGCAAACATGGGGGTCCCCTTACTTCCCTTAGAGGCTATCTTGCACCTGCTACTGTCCTGAAGCTGTCTGGCCAACCCCACCTTCCTCATTGTCCCTCTTTGACAAGGACATGTCAACCATCGGGAAAGTCCCCACACATGCAATTCACTGACATTTCTTAACTCTCAGCAGACAAATTGTTTTTACCACCACCTCTGTCTATATATACCATCTCCTCGTGGACTGTCCCACTCAGATTTTCAACTTCCTCTCTCTTGACCATTTTCCCACAGCCACTAACTGTGCTGGTACTTTCTACATATTGCTGTGAGCACCACCTAATTTAATATTGTTGAGGTGCTGAGAATGGTGACTGACTCATAGAAATAGTTGTTAGAGAGATTATCCTTTAAAAATAAAGCAAATTAATCTGAAAACCCATTGATAATTATATACATCTGTAAACCTGGAGGCCACTCTTAATTCCTTCCTCTCCCATTCTATCCCCATGCCAGCAATCATGAAGTCAGTCAAGTAAACTTCCTAAATATTAACAAGTTTGTTCCTTCCTTTCCCTCTTATGCCTGGAAGCCAGATGAACCATCTTCAGCCCAGATGACTCTAGCAGCATCCTGATTGCTCTCCCTTACCTGGGGCTAGCCCTTCAAATCTCTCTACACATCATCAAGTGCCCACCACAAAATATGTAGGCCATATAGCAATGTGGGCAGGCACCTCCCACCAGCAGAGCTAATGAACATTTCTCCTCCAAAGTTTACTCTGATAATAGATAAGCAAAATTTAAGTAGGAATTTGGTTTTTAAATACTGCTTATTAATGTAAAAGTAAAAGTAGATTACAATTCTCCTACATGGTTCTAAAGGCTGAATCTACCTCTTGAACACAAACCAGATCTGTGTGGGGCCAGCAAAAGTGTCCTGCTGGGCAGCAGTATTGTGGTCACTTCCTCATTCTTGCACTTTGCTATTATTCACTAGAGCCAGCCCTCTCCTTCTCAGGACCAAAGCCAGAGGATAAAATGTACTCCTTCCCCTCTGGATGGCCAGGGAAGAGGTGCAGAGTCTAGGGTTGGAGCTCTTGTTTATAAATCTTTGTTAATCCCTAAATCATCCAAGTAAGGAAGAGGAGAGAGATTTGTCTTTAGGTGTGAACATTTTTTTCAAGGAACTTAAAGATTTATGATCCCAAGTCATTTTTCTAAGGTCTTTGTTAGGTCAGAAGGGGCCAGGATTATCATTGTCATCTGACAGGAGAGGGAGCTGATGGAAGGGTTAGTAGTGACTTGTTCACAGTGGTGGATCAGATGGATTTGAGTCAGATTTGATCCTCATACACTGTTCTTTTTACAGCTTACACTTCTCAGGTAAAATGCAGCTTGTCAGGAATCATTAAGTCTGGACTATTGTTTAGTGCTGGAGAATGAAGGCCAGAGAGTGGAGTGGTCATGTCATCAAATTAAGAAGGTGTAAAAATTAAGAGCTATTAAGGAGGAAAAAAAAAGAAAAGGTACAAGGAAGTCGACGTCTTCAAGCTCTCAAACACTTTGAGTTTGTAATTGTATTGTTTCCATCTTTCCATCAGTACCTTTATATAAATTTTATAATATTTTAATATACACATATACACATCTATGTATGTGTGAATTATATATATATATATATATATATATATATATATATCCCTTATGTTCTCCTTGAAAAAGTATATGCATACTTTGGTTTCAGGTGACACCAGGAGACATTCTGAATCAAGGACTAAGAATCAAATTCCTCTCAGTGGTCAGCACAAAACTGTGGATTCCAAGTCTGTATAGTGCTCCTTTGTTTGTGGGAAAATGAAAAATAAAACTGGTGGCAGTTTGAGATCTCCAGATCACAAAACCTAGGGAGCAGTTAGGTAACCAGAGATACACATAAAATATATGGAATAATTATCCTGGAACCACAGCTTTTCACTATTGTGATCTAAAATACTAAATGTGAAAGGTCAGAGGTAAATAATCTGGATGTGAAGGCACTGTGGATTGGTTAATCCTAAATCCTTGAATCCTCATTCTCATCTTTCCAGTGCTTTCCCAAGGGAATTATATGATTTCAACCACACCTACCTACACACACTAAATGGACGATACTTTTAGCCTTTATGTTGAAATCCCCACTTCTTGGAACATTTTTCATGGTATTTTCTGCATGCTTGACTTTTACACATATTGCAAGATTCAATTTTCCAGAACAGTGGAGTAAAGACTTCTGTAAATCCAGTTCTCCAAAAAGGCAATGAGGACACCAACAGGAACTATCAAACTCAACTTTATCAGATTCTGAAAATTGACTGGAGACTTACAATAACCTGAGGTATGTTTATTCAAGAAAGTTAAATCTTGCTAAGAACAGCAAGATTTGTGACATTTTTACTGGTTTTAATCCCACTACCCTCTCACTACTGCCATGGTAATTCTGAAAATCAATAGTTGCACAACCATAATTACAAAATGAGCACCTTAACAGCCATTGGAGTGACAGAACATATTTGGAAGTCCCAAAAAATTCTTCATCCTCACAGAACTATTGTCATTGACCCGCCTTTTCAGTTTCTGAAAAGCTATCTTAGTATTTTACTTTATTTCACCTGCCTTAGAATTCCATCTGTGTCAATAGCAATATCTCTAGGTAATTTGCTGAAAACAATCAGAAGCAACTGTTTAACACTGTAGCTTTCTGTGGTAATATTAGTAGTTAGGAATAACTAGATGATTAAAAAAAAAACTGGGTGTGGAAGTTTTTTGGTGGGTTTTGAAAAGCTCCAGCATGTTTGTGGGAGTATAAATGGCAATGTACATGTGCACAGCTGTGTGTCTACCAAGAAAAATTAGAAGACCCTATACTATCACCTCTGACTGATAATGAGACCCTCAATGATCAGGAAGCAAAGGATAAGTGATAGTTACAAACACTAGATCATGGAAGGCATACCTCAACATGTGCACAGATTCCTTAGCAAACACCGAGGAAACATTTTGTTCAAGGTATTCTAGTCAATCTCTACCCAATCACTAGCTCAACACTAAGATAACCAAACAGAAAATTCAGTGAAGACACACAAAAGAAGACAAGCTTTATAGAATTAGTCCAGGAAAGTCACAGAGGTAGCAACAACAACAAACCTGGGGACAGAAGAAAGAACAGCTTTTCAGGAATGACACTTTATCTTAATTTAAATATCTAGTTTTCAGCAACAAATATGAATAGGCAAAGAAATAAGATGTAGCTGATGAAAATACTGAAACAAAGTCAATACAAACTTTCTCTGAAGAAGCCCAGAAAATATACTTATAAGAAAAACACTTTAGGACCTCCCTGGTGGCGCAGGTGGTGAGCACTGCACTGGGAAGCTCTGTAGCCTCTGCAGCACCTGCTGTCTTCAGTGCCGGTTCGATCCCCGGTCAGCCTGCAAGAATCCCACATGGCGAAGCAGAGCTCTCTGGTCTCAACCACTGCTCCCCTCAGCAGTGAATTTCGTCAGTCTGCTTGTTCTATTCCCCACTCTGTCTCCGGTAAATCCTCTCACCCTCCTGCACATCCGGCCTTTGGCCTGTACCCCGGTTCTTGTACAAAAAATAAATCTTTAGAAAAAAAAAAAGAAAAACACTTTATATCAACTGTTATCACTAGATTAACTAAGGGAAAATGTACTTAAAGAATTAATAAAATTTGTGGGAATGATGTAATCACCAAATAGAGTACACAAATAAAGATAAAGGAATAAAATTATTAAAAAAAGAAACAAATGCAATTTCTGGAGTTCTAAAGTGAAGTAATAAAATTAAAAAGTCACATTCATATTCAATGGCAAATTGAACTTGTCAAAGAAAGAATCAGTGAACTTTAAGTCATGTTAATTGAGATTATTCAGCCTGCAAAATCAAAAGTAAAAATGTTAAAAAATGAACAGTCTCAAAGACCTTTAGCATACCTGTAGTGTACCACCAATTGTAGAATGGGAGTCCCAGAAGGAAAGAGAGAAAACAAAAGTGGCAGAATTAATATTTGAATAAATAGTAATGGAAAACTTCCCAAATTTGATGAAAAGTATCTATCTTAACTTTCAAGAATATCCATGATTTCTAAATAGGATAAACTCAAAGAACTGCTCTGAAACAAAGACTAAAAGGAAGGCTTCAGGAATAAAAGAAAAAGCACTAAATAGAAACTTAAATCTATAAAAATAAATTTAAAACACAGTTAAAGATAAATATACATTCAAATAAATAAAAATATGCATTTCTAATTGTAATTATAAATAATAGTATAAACATACTTTGTTATCTTATGTAAAAGACAACTATTAAAGCAATAATTAGTAAAATGTCTGAATGGGTTATAAAATGTATAAAAGTAATTTATGATAGCACCCACAAAAATAAGGGGACTAGAAATAATGGAGCAAATCTTGTATGCAACTGAAATTAAGTTCCTATTACTCTAAGATAGACTGTTTTCAGTGGTTAATTGTAATTCTCAGGGCAACCACTAATAAAGTATTTTGAAAGTATATAAAAATGAAAAACAAGGGAATCAAAATACTATACTAGAAATTATTTAACACAGAAGAAGGCAGTATTAGAGGAATAAAAAAACATAGAATCTCAGAAAACATATATAACAAAATGACAGGCCTAATCTTATTTTTTGTAAATGTAATTTATTTTTGATATGTAAATGATATAAATACACCAATCAAAAGGTAAAGATTGGCAAAGGGAAATGTAAACCTATTTAACTGCATTCTGGGTATAAGAGACACACTTCAGAAAGTAAAATGCTGAAAAAATATACCATAAAACAGTACCCTAAAGAGAGCTGAAATGGACCTAAGATCAATCAACATCAATTTTAAGACAAAAATTATTGTTTATAGAATAAAGGACACTTTATGATCAAAGTGTGACTCATCAGGAAAGCATAACAAATATAAACACATCTGTACCTAGTAACAGAACCCCAAAATACATGAAACAAAAATGGTAGAGCAGGAGAGAGAAATAGACAATTCAACAATAATGGATGGCAATTTTAATGTCTTATTTTCAATAATGGATAGAACGATTAGGGATAAGATAAAGAAATAGAAGCCTTGAACAATTCTGTAACCCAACTATACAGATAAATATTTATAAACACTTCACCCAACAGCAATAGAATTTACATTTTTGTCACGTGCACATGAAATTCTCCCTAGGATATACCATATGATAGACCATAAAACAATAAAATTGAAATAATTGGAGTCATAAATGATATTCTCCAAAAACAATGCAATGAAATAAGAATTAATGAATATGTGGAAATTAAATCACACAATCCTTAATGGATGCATTAAAGAAATCACAATGGAAATTAGAAAACACAATGGACTATGGTAGTGGATTGTAACCTATTTGGCAGTGGGTGCACTAGGGTGGGAAAAACTGGTGGAGGTATCCAAATATTACCTCAAATAAATAAATACATTTCATTAAAAAAGAAAATCCTTTAACGGAAGTCAAAATTCGTGGAATTCAGTGAATGCAGAGATAAGAGAAAAATTTACAGATGTAAATATCTGTGTTTAAAAAAAGAGTTCAAATTACTAAGCTAATTAATCTTATACTTTAAGAAATTAGGGAAAAAAAGAGCAAATTAAACCCAATTCAAGCAGATGAGAGGAAATAATAAAGATTAGAGTGAAAATAAATTAGAGAATAGATAATTCACAGAATGAATCAATGAAACAAAATGTTAGTTCTTTGAAAGTCACTCAAATCGGCAAATTGTTATTTATATTGACAAAAAAAAGACACAAAATACTAAAATCAGAAATGAAGGATAGAACATCAATCACAAACTTACAGAAATAAGTCTAGCTATAAGAGACTGTTGTAAGGAATAGTGTCAACAAAGAAGATAACCTAAATTAAATGACTAAATTCCTAGAAAGATACAAACTGCCAAAACTGACACAAGAGGAAACAGATGATATGAGTATACCTTTATTTTTTTAAAGATTTATTTATGCATATAAGAACTGGGGTACAGGCCAGAGGTGCGGGGGAGGGGGTGAGAGGATTCACCAGAAACAGAGTGAGGAACAGAACAGGGAGACTGACTGAAATACACTGCTGAGGGGAGCAGCAGGCAAGAAAGGGGAGGTCTGCTGCACCATGTGGGTAGTTCCCTGGCCAAGGATCAAACTTGTGCTGCAGTGGCTGCTGATAGCTTGGTAAGTTGCGTCTCAACCCTATGCACCACCAGGGAGGCCCTGAATATACCTTTAACAAGGAAAAAGATTGAATTAGCAATCACAACTTTTCCCATAAAGAAAATATCATGTCAGATGCTTCAGTGTTGAATTTTAACAAACATTTTAATAAAAATAAATATTTACCCTTCATCAGCTCTTTCAAAAAATAGAAGTGGGACATTTCAAAATTTATACCTTGAAGTCAGATTTGTGCAAGCCAGACACAAACATCACAAGAAAAGAAAGTTGTAGACCAACAAACTTTAAAAATACAGGTGCAAATATCCTTAACACAACACTAACAAATCTAACCTAGATATGCATAAAAATAATTATGCACCACGACAAAGTAGAATTTACCCCAGGAATGCAGGTTTGTTCCACATTAAAAAAAAAAATCAGTGTAATAATGCACCATATTAACAGACAAAAGGACAAAAAATATTGAATCATCTTGATAGATGTAGAAGAAGCACCTTAAAATAGTTAATGCCTTTTCATGTTAAAAATGTCAGCCACTGGGGGCTTCCCTGGTGGCACAGGCGGTTGAGCACCGCACTGTGGAGCTGTCCGCAGCCTCTGCAGGGCTGGCTGGATCCCGACCAGCCGGTAAGAATCCCACATAGCGAAGCAGACTGCTCCTGTCTAGCCCACTGCTCCCCTCAGCAGTGTATTTCCTCAGTCTGCCTGTTCTGTTCCCTGCTCTGCCTCCGGTGAATTCTCTCCCCTTCCCTCGCATCCGGCCTGTACCCCAGTTCTTGCATAAAAATTAATAAATCTTTAAAAAAAAAATGTCAGCCACTGGGCCTCCCAGATGGCGCAAGGGGTTAAGCACAGCACTGTGAAGCTACCCACAGCCACTGCAGCACGAGTTCTATCCCCGGCCATGGAGCTACCCACATGGTGCTGCAGACCTCTCCTGACTCGCCTGCTGCTTCCCTCAGCAGTGTATTTCAGTCAGTCTACCTGTGCTGTTCCCCACTCTGTCTCTGGTGAATCCTCTCACCCCCTCACCTATGGCCTGTACCCGAGTTGTTGTATGCATAAAATAAAAAAAAAAGTCAGCTATTGAAAATATAAAAACTGGGGCCTCCCTGGTGATGCAAGGGGTTAAGCATCAGCACTATGAAGCAATCTGCAGCCACTGCAGCTCGAGTTCAACCCCAGCTAGGATGGTGACCCACATGGCACAGGAGACCTCTCCTGACTTGCCCTGCTGCTGCTCCCCTCAGCAGTGTATTTCAGTACATCTGCCTGTTCTGCTCCCCACTCTGTCTCTCTCACCCCCCACACCTCTGGCCTACACCCCAGCTCTTATATACATAAATAAATAAATATTAAAAAGAGTATATGAGAACTTCTTTAACCTGGCAAATTCTGTAGCGATCATAATTATGAAATCATAATCATAGTGGTGATACTAAATGTCTCCTTGCCAAGATTAGGAACAGATGTGGATAGCTACCCTCATCCCTTCTATTCAGTATTGTTCTTGAGATTCTAGCCACAAAAAGTAAATGAGAAAAAGAAATAAGCATCAAGACTGAAAAAGAAGGAAAATTATCTCTATTCACTGATGACAAGATCTTGAGAAGATCCTAAAGAATTCCCAAAAATATCTGTTAAAACTAATAAACATAGTCATCAAGTGTGCAGGAGATATAAGAGCAATACATGAAAATCAACTGCAACAAGCAATTCAGAACTGAAAATAACTCCCCAAATTGGCACATCCCATACTACTTAATGAGTTCTTAATGAGGGCATAGTATTAGAAGATATGCTTCAAGAGAAAAGAGACATGCCCAGGAATACCTCACCTAAAAGCCTAGTTCTTGGCTCATAGGATTGAAGCACACACTCCAATTCCTCTTCCCTCTCTTTTTAGCTCGTCCATGTTTTTTGAACACACCTGGGTCAGCCCCACCGAGTGGCACAGGTGAGTGGCCTTAGGCTCCTGCTTATCAATAGTGTGTGGATAAAAAGTCAGACCAAACCCCAGAGCAGAGGCTTCTTAACCATGGGTGCCTGGCATCTTTCCATGCCTTTCTCGCCTCTGAAACACAATCTAGGAAGATGCAACACTGGGTCAATCCATTTCCATCCTGAATGGTTAAGTGAGAAAAAAAAAGTGAAATTAAGAAAACAAACCCCTTTACCATAACTTCAAAAATAATATGTTTGGGCCCTACTGGACCTGCTGCAGTGCTGCAGCTCCCTGGGGTAGCAGGCAGTAAAGGTCCATGGAGCAGCGGGCCCACATGGCAGGCTCCCGAAAGAGCCCACCTTGCAGCAGCTTCGGAATCTGTGTCACAGTGTTGCTGCAGACTCCCCCCACCCTGCCTTTTGTTGCATTATTGCACCTGGTCCCGCTGAAGGGGCACTGTTGTAGCCCGTGAGTCTGTCCTAAGGTCAGGACAGATCAACTCTGTGCAGGCTTCAAGTTTTCCCTTTTTTTATTTTATATTTGGATTATAAAATGAACAAATTAGTTGTGAGTTAAATGGACCAATTGCATTCAAGTTTATCTTGTTAGTTACTTTTGGGGGATCAAAAAATAAGAATGAGTGGATTGGTGCTCAGCTCTGTTTCACTGCTGCCTAAAAGGTGAGGTGTGGCAGTTTTCAACTTAATTGTATTGCCTGTGGGCAGTCCCCAGCCTGCTCCTGGCTTGGGCAGCAGAGGTGACCCCCAGAGCCCCATGGATCCTGGTTAGGACCACTGGGAGAAGAACTGGGCCCACTGAGGAAGCTCTGGCACTGTGGACTCCTGAAGTCACAGGGAGAGAGGCCCACAGTGCATCAGTCCAACATGGTGGGCTCCAAGCAGCAGCCTGCCCAACTGCCACTGGGACCTGTGCTCTGGCCCTCTGACAGCACCCCTGTATCACTATACCCAGCTCTGCTAAGGCATTCTAAGTTCAGAGGCCCCACTGAGGCCAGTTCCAGCCTGACTTTTCTGGGCCCACCAGCCCAATAGCCTATCTGACTTCAGTGCAGGTCAGCCTTGGTGAGACAAACAGACATGGTTCCCCTTTGAATACGGGGCCAGGACTGTAAATGAATCACTCAGATTCAAACTCAATGACCCAATCAGGTTTGAACTCCAGGATCCCCTTGGGACAGGACCAACTTGCATACGCATTGTTTTCGACTACTGGACACTATCTGGGGTGAGACAGCTGGCCACTTGTGACCTTAGAAACTTTCTCCTTCCTCCCAATCTCTCCTTTGTTAATGAATCCTGTTGTTGCACCCTGAACCTGTGTGTTGTCTTGTGATTGTCAGTGCAAGCGTGAGAACTCATGGACAGTGACCTATCCCCCACCTTGGCACTATTTTTAAATGACCTACAGATTCAAACAGCCTTCCTGGTGGCACAGGCTGTTGAGCGCCACACTGTGCAACTCTCCTCAGCCTCTGCAGCACGGGTTTGAGCCAGGCTGGCCAGGGAGCAACCCACATGGTGCAGCAGACCTCTCCTGACTCACCTGCTGCTCCCTTCAGCAGTGTATTTCATCAGTCTGCCTGTTCTGTTCTCTGCTCTGTCTCTGTGAATCCTCTCACCCTCCCACGTATTTAGCCTGGACCTCGGTTTTTGTATTAAAAAAAAAAAAAACTTTAAAAAAAGAAAAAAAATAGAAAACAAAAACAGAATTCATAGAATGAGAGAAAGTGCTTGTAAATCATATATCGGATAAGAAACTTGCCTGTATAAAAAAAAATCATAAACATTAAAAGACAGCCCAATTGAAAAACAGAATTTAAATGACATTTTCAAGAACATAGAAAATGGCAAATTAGCAAATGAAAAGATGCTAAGCATCATTAGTCATTAGAGAAATGCAAATTGAAATCTGAATGAGATATCATTTCACACCCACTGGGTGGCTATAATAGGAAAGTCAGACAATAACAAGTGTTGGTAAGGGTGTGAAAATATTGAAACACATGCATTGCTGCCGGTAATATTAAATGGTGCAACAACTGATCAAAGCAATTTAGTAGTTTCTGACAAGTTAAACATGAAGTTATCATATGACTCATCATTTCTATTCCCAGGTGATTTAAAAATAAGAGAATTGAAAATAGATACACACTCAAAAACAACAAATGTTAATAAGGCATTCATAAAAGTCAAAAGTGCACACAATCTAAATGTCCATCAACTGAATAATGGATATGAACAGAATGTAATAGATCCATATACTGGATACAAATAAAGGAAGTGCTTATACATACCACAAAATGGATGACTCTCCAAAACATCATACTAAATGAAATAAATCAGATAGAAAAGACCACATAGTTACATGATTCTATTTACATGACAGGAGCAGAAGAGACAAAGACTAGAGATGAAAAAGTAGGGTAGAGGTTGGGGATGCAGAATGGAGAGTGACAGTGCGTTAGCGTTTCTTTCTGGAGTGATGAAGTAATTGTAGGACTAGATATGTTGATGGCTACACAACTTCGTGAATATGTTGAAAAAAAAAACAACAACAACAACAACACTGAGGGCCTCCCCTGGTGGCACAGCGGTTGAATGCTGGGCTGCCAAGCTGCCTGCGGCCTCTGCAGCCCTGGTTCCATCCCTGGCCACTGGCAAGGGTCCCACATGGCGAGACAGACCTCTCCTCCTGGGCCCGCTGCTCCCCTCAGCAGTATATTTCATCAAGTCTTCCTGTTCTGTTCCCCAATCTGGCTCTGGTGAATCCTCTCACCCTCCCGCGCTTCTGACTGTACCCAGTGCTTGTATAAGTAAATAAATAAATCTTAAAAAAAAAAAAAACACCAAAAAACACTGAGTTGTGGGCATTAATGTTGTGAATTTTACAGTACTTGAATTATATCGATAAAGCTACAATACACATGCATTTTTTTTAAGGATTCAATGGGATCCTCAACTTCTAATTCCTAATTAAGTCAGCTTTCCCTGAAGTAAGCATCCTCCAATCCACAGCATCCTGTCCTCTCCCTTTCTCATTCTAGCTATTAAGTTACTTTTCAGCTTTGTCTCTGAGTGTCCACAGCTAATATGATGATGACTAGTATAGCACAGCAAATAATAATTTTGGGAGACATGAGTGACCTTTACTCTATTTAAGGCTCCGCTTGTATTCGGGGAGCAGTGACTACTAACTGTGTGAACTTGGGAAAACCTCATAGACTCTCTCAGCAGAAATTGCCTATCTATAAAGTAAGAATGATAACAGATGCACTCTGGTTGTCCAGTGCCTCCGCACATTCCTGGACAAGTAGGTCTCAGAGCCATGAGCCAGGGCTGGACTTGGGGTTTTGGTTGGCAAGCAAACAAGAGTAACCCTTCCAGGTTCTAAGGTTGGGCTACCCCCCTGCTGCCAGAGGTGGAACCAGAATCTCCAGATGACAAGCTCGGCGGCACTGAATGCTCAGACAGGCAACAGGGTGTGTGTAGAGTGGAGATCCCAGCCCAAGAAAAACAAGAAGGTTTAACTGGAGGGCAGGAAGCAGAACCTGGAGAGACTTCCTGAGCAGCTGGATGCTGTCAGGGAGAGTCTGAAATAGCATCTGGGAGTGGGGAGCCCCAGTCAAATCTTCCAAGTTGGCTATGAATTATGGGTGTTTTACAGGCCAGACAGACCCTTCATGGGTAAGAAAGGTGGGAGAGAGGGTCTTCAAATAATTTTCCCACACCTGGGGGAAATATGGGTAGAGATAAAGGGACTGGACTGACTGTGTTGGCTAGAGGCCGGGAGGAGACTCGAGTGGGAAGCAATGGGAGCAAGAGATGCGAATAGAGGCATCATTAGGACTACCTGGGATGGAACCTTCAAAGGGGTGATGATGAATGACAGCATGCTTGCCATGTGCCCGGATGTTCCGTGAACTCCTTGTTTAATTTCCACAAGAACCCTGCAATATAAGTACAATTATGTTACCATTTTAGAGATGAGAAAATTGAGGCCAGGAAGAGTTGCTATTTTTCCCAGTCCACTCAATTAATAGCTGCAGAGGTGGGAAATACTGGCCTCGTGGTACTCAAGGAGCAAGAATCTGCGGGAAGCCAGGGGCTCTGCCTGCCTGAGTGTAGATGAAGGGCACATTTATACATTGACAGGACCAGACACATTTCTTCCTCTTCATTAGGTAAGATTTGGAGTCTTAGGCTTGCATGCAGGTTCTGGATCTGGTAGGGACAGAGAGAAACAGGGTTGGACTGGGCGTGGCCAGAGATAAAAATTTCCTCTCACTGTGATTAAGGTCTGAAAGTAATAGCCGGTAAGAAATCTGTTTTAAAAACTAAAAGAGCTTGCCCATCTAGAAAGACTGAGCTTTGAAATCCAAAACAAGCTGAATTAAATGTGTTTTGGAGGCAAAAATGAGAAAATTTATCAGCTTATTAAACAATGACTACAAAGGTACCTGCAGTGTAAAAAGAGAAGAATAACTTGAAGAAAGAATTAATTGTAAATTTTTTGTTCTTTGATAGATGAAAATTTTTGGAAAGCCATACTTTGGGGATTTGTTTTGCTCTCTCTCTCAATACAGAGAGAGAGAGAGAGAGAGAGAGAGAGAGAGAGAGAGAGAGAGAGAGAGATCATAGTTAAGTGTGTTAAAAACTGTGGATGATGAGAATAAGGGGTTCCTTTTCCTCCTGCTCTTATGTCTGTCTCCCCAAAGCCTACGTGGCTGATGTAGCAGGGTTAGGGGAATATCTACGGTGCTTAAGTGATTCATTTATAATCTTTCTGAAAGCACGTATCAGTGTTCATGATATCAAACTAAAAGCATGTAATCCATTCTATATTGATATTTATATTAAAGGCAGCAGCACAATATGAGAACTACTGTGGATAGGATATGTAATTCAATGAGTAAGTGATACGGATTTCACAGAGGAGAATTTATTTTCAGATTCCAATTAGAACTAAAATGAGCTATGTGGATTCTTATTAACTCACACGGATTATCTTGTACATTATAATATTAATAAAATTATATTTTTTCATGTCATTTCCACAGAGTCAGGGAGCCCAAGTGGGTGATCAGAGAGAAGTGTGAGACTCTTGAGAGTTTCCAGCTCTGGGACCTCAGGACAGGCCTTGGGTGATGGAAATGCAGGAGCCCTCACCCATGTTGCTGACTGCAAATGGCACAGGATGCTGGGATCAGGCCTTAGGTGGGAGGTGCACATAGGACCTTAAATGCCCTTGTGTCTCCATGAACACAGGAACCTATTCTTCTTAAAGAAGTTATTCTGTGACTCTCCTTTCAGGGAACTTCCTTGCACTACAGGGTGAAGGTCAGGGTGTGGGTCTTACTGTTGCTGCCTAAAGTGAGGCTGTCCCCTCCTAGAGTTGAAAATGTGCAATCATCTGAATTGCTATTTACTTAGGTAATCTTCAGCCTGGCCACAGGGATTTTCTGGCTTGCTATTCATACACTTTCATTTAAGCTCTTAGAACAAGTGCCCCGTGCCAAAACAAGCCAATGCCTCAGCCAACTGAGCATGTAGATTGAACCAATTTACCTGAATCATTTGCACAACAGTCTCTACTTCTCTTAGGCCCCTGCCTAGGGGAAAGGGAGGGCCTTCCTCAGTGGAACCTGTGAATTGGATAGGTGGGCAGCTTTTCCCCTCCCCCTTGGTTTCAGCAAGACAGTCTTTGCTTCTACCTGGGCAAGAAGAGAGAGGGGAATTTAGTGAGTTGCTTAGTGAGGCCCTACACTGGCATGCATATGCTTCATTCAAATCTCCCTAAATCCTGAAAGCATCGCCAATGCCGCTTTTCAGATGTAGAAACTGAACCCCGGAAGGTTAAGCAATAGGCCTATGGTCACACAGCTCTGACGTAGGGCTCAATTGGAGAAAGAGGCCTCTCTTCTGTGTAGGCCCTTCAGCAGTGTGATGTCACTATTTGTGGCCCTCACCTTTTCCATCTCTCCTGAGAAAGGCCAAGCTATGGTGAGGGGCGCAATTGCGCTGTGCTGGGGAAACAAACCATGGCCAAAAACAGCAATCACAGACCACCAGGGACTGGAACTCTGGCAAGCCTGTGATCTGTCTTCAGGGCTACCCCCTCCATACCCCCGTTCTCTCTTTGCCTACCATCTCTAGATGTAAATAAATAACTGAGAAAATAAGGCTGTCTCCTGAAGTTTGCTTAGTCTCCTCTGTTTGCAGACTGAGGGCGCGTGCATTGCTCCTCTCTGCTGAAAACATTTTTCGCAGAATAAGAGATTCAGTGTGACTACTTTCACCAATGCTAAAATTCCATTTAAAAGTAAATTGACTTCCTGAAATATATGTATCAGCAGCAGTGGCCACCACAGCTGGTATTACATTTCACATTTAACATAGTGCTGTTTGCCTTGACAGATTTCTTATTTTTTCATACATAAATCAACAGAGCAATGTTTGAAGAGCTCGAATCTATCTTTCATCACTCCCACCACTCCAACCCTACATTCTGAAACCATAAAAAAGTAACTTTCTAGCAGGTGTCATTTAGTTGGAGACTATTATTTACAGCATCTGACTGTAGCACCATCAACTGCAAACTCAAATAGGAAATGTTATGTGGGAGAGCTAAGACTTTCCTTCTGAAACAAAGCATTTTGATGTATTTTTAAAAATATCATATATGCATGTGATGTGTGTATGGGAGGGGGTAAGTTTCTATGCATGTGTGTGCATGGGAGTAGGTGTGTGCATATATGTGAATGTGTGCAGCTATGTGTGTGTGTGTGTTGTATAATTTTAAGACCAAGAACACTAATATTTTTGCCATATAATTTAACAGTAATAGCCTTCCCAGACCCAAATATTCTATTTTTGAACAGCAGATGAAAACTGTATAATTTTTTTGAGCGCCTCTGACCTAACGAGAGTGGATGTAGGTATGGTGAGGAGCAGCTAGCAGAGGCAAGAATCATCATGTCATAGAGCTGGGAGAAGCAGGAAATGAGCAGTGTTGGGAAATGAAGGTGTAGGTGAGTGGAAGTCAGAAGACTCACGATGGGAAATAGGGTTGTAAGTAGAGGCTCAGAGGTGTGAGTCTGTCCTGTCCTTGTGAAACAACACTTTTTGAGATTAACATTTGACTTAGGAAAGGAAAGAAAGTCATTCAAGTCTCTAGCCTCAACTTGCAAGGAAGGTGGGTGCTGGTCAGATAATCACTTTCTAATGGGTAGAGGGTCTGGATATAAAGAAGCCTCTGCCAACCCCCCCCCCAAAACAAAACAAAACAAAACAAAATAAAAATAAGGGAGTATCTCATCTCCAGTAGCAAAGAAAATGAAGGAAAACATAAACAGCTGAGACTACAGCAACCAAAAAGTGACTATACAGCAAAAAAGACAGTAACTAAAACAAAGAGACATCCTACTGATTGGGAGAAAATATTTGCACGCCATACAACTGATAAGAGACTGACTTCAAAGAGATCACATGACTCAACAAAAACAAAGCAAACAATCTATTCCAAAAATGGGTAGAAGAGCTAAAAAGACACTCCTTCAAATGGGGAATGCAAAAGGTCAACAGGTACATGAAAAAATGCTCAAGGTCACTTATAATCAGGGAAATGCAAATTAAAACATAATGAAATACCACCTCACACCATAATGGCCCATATTAAAAAAAAAAAAAAACTGGCAACAACAAATGCTGGCAAGGACGTGGAGAAAAAGGAACCCTCTTATACTGCTGGTGGAAATGCAAACTGGTCCAATAGAAAGCTGTGTGGAGGACCCTCAAATTATTAGAAATGGAACTACTATATGACGAAACAATTCCACTCTTAGGAATATATCCAGAGGACACAAAAACTGTAATTTAAAAGGAAACCTACACTCCTATATTCATTGCAACACTATTTACAATAGCTAAGATATGGTAACAACCTAAATGCCCCAAAACAGATGAGTGGGTCAATAAGATGTGGTATAGACACTCAATGGGCTACTATTCCACCATCAAACAAGATAAACTCATCCATTTGCAACAACATGGATGGAGGTAGAAGGGATTATGCTCAGTGAAACAAGTCAGAAGGAAAAAGAAAAGTATCAGATGGTTTCATTTATAGGAGGGATATAGGGAAACTGAGCAAGGGGTCAGGAAAAAAAAAAAGACAAAACTAGCAGGCAAACTGTAGAAGTGAGACATACTGCAGGAGCTGGGGAGGGGCAAGGAGGGAAGAGAACAAGAGACTATGGTGACATTCACTGGTGAGGTGATAGTGGGAATTCTATGGGGATTATACCTGAGGGAAGAAATCAAACATGGTACAAAAAATGAACAAAGATGTAAAAAATAAATAAAATATATTTAAAAAATAAATTTAAAAAACGAGGGTTCTAGGTCTCCATTTTCTTTTATTTGTAAGATTTTTTTTAATTAAAGTGCCATTGGTTGACACATTGTTGTTAATATTTTGGAAGTATAGGATCTCCCCCTTCAGGTATAGTTACTGTAGCGCACCTACCACCATAGCACCCAAAGTCCTCCACCATAGTCCACTTTGCTCCCTCCCCACTTTATTCTCACCCCACCCCCTCCCCCTACCTCAGTTCTATGCTCATCTTTCAAGTGTTCATTTTTAAGTTTGACTTTGTCCAACCCTTTGGTTTCTGTATATTCCACATATAAGTGATATCATCTGGTATTTGTTTTTCTCCTTCTGGCTTGTGTTCTTCTAGCTCCATCCATTTAAATGGCATGAATTTATCTTTTTGATTGCTGAGTAGTTTTCCATTATGTATATACACCACATCTTGATTCACTCATCTGTTTTTGTACCTTTTGGTTGTTTCCATAGCCTGGCTATTGCAAATTGCTGCAATAGACCCAGGAGTGCAATTTTCCTTTTAAATTAGTGTTTTTGTATTATTTGCATAAAAATTGTAGCAGGAAGATAAAACTGGATGGAATTTTTTTTTTTTTAAGACTAAGACCCATGATTTGCTGATACACAAAATTGTAGCCATATTTTCTAGAACTGGTAAATTTTAATCAAAGAGTAAGTCCAGAACTTTCTGGAATCAGTTACTATTTAACATTTTAGCCAAAGCTATAGATGCTGAGTCACGTAGGAGGTAGCTGAGGGTCAAAAAGTAAACAGGAGCACTTCAAGAGTTGAGAGTAGGCATTTTCAGTCAAGAGTTGACTCATTTGACCATATCTAAATGATTCCAAAGACAAAGACAAATTCAGAGCTGTTGTAGTGATTTTGATGATTTGGGAGGTTTCCATTTTTCTTCTCCCCAACTCATTTTTGAAAAAAAAATTTTTTCTTGTATTTTCTTTGGACATTCTGATGATTTGCATATATAAAAATTCACAGAACATTTTACCTTTCCATGGTGTTTGTAGTGCCTACATTTTCACATCATTTATTCTTTCCACAAATGATATTCATTAATAAAGCATTCTATTTAAAATAAGTTTTATTCCTCTGCCAGCCCATGGGTTCTAATTTGGGGTCAGAAATGAGGGTCACTCTTGTGACTCTAGGAGAAGAAGTCGTCCTTATCTTCTTGACTCCTCCTTCAAGGAGGAAAACTGTCAGCCAGATGGAAAGCTCACATTTCAGGTGAGTTGAGCTTGGACAGACAATAGTTCTTACCAGGAAATGAGGACTCTCTGATACCATACTTATCTGTCATGATTGTATATATTTGGTCTTTTTTTGTGGAGGAATATAATCAGAAATTTAGGTTTGGGGAGAGACAAAAGAAGCCACTTTGTCCCAGTACTGGACAAGATTATGCCAGGGTCAAGCCCAGCATACTGGAGTTCTGCACTGGGGTTTGGGTCAATGCCATTAGCAATTCAGATTCTCTAGTCATTGATTTGTTAATCATCATCCTTGATCCTCAGAAACTTAGGAGGGTGTTATGATTTAAGTGTGGGATTCTAATAGTTCTGACTGCTGGAGCAAGTGTTCTTAAAATACCACAAAGTAGCTTCCAGTCTCACCATGGAGCAACTCTACCAATAGTCCCATGATAAAATAGACTGTTGTGGCAAAATAATTTAATCAATGAAGATACATGGATAAGAAATGACTTAGAGGAATTCATTTAGATTTGCTGACTAGAAGGTCATAGAAAGAAACAATTTGGTGAAAGCAAAGGAAATTCAGTCTCCTCACTGTACCTTTAATTCTCCAGTTGAATTCCTTAATGGAGATGGAACAAGCATGATTAAGCAACAGATGACTCCAGAGAGGGCTCTGTTGGATTTTCATGTCAGAATGCTTGTCTCTTCTATTAGGAATGCTTCAGAGTGGGAACTCCAAAGTGTGGAGCAGAGTACTAGCCACCCCAGTCCAGATCTTACTCAGTCCATAAGATTCTAGTCAAACCAAAAGTCTCCCCTATGGTGCCAGCTCATGATGATCTCTCTAGAGTATCTAGAACATAATATGATGGCTTGTTCTGTTTGTTAAATTTTCAGTTATATTCTATATGATTTCTCAACTACATTATAAATACTTAAAGGGATGTTACCATATTATATATTTCTCTGTCTCTCCACAGAGCTAGCATTGAAAGTTGTTATAGCTTGTTCTTATATACTGTTAATAAATTTTTGAAAGAATAGTCTAAAAGGCCTAGAAATGGGAAAAATTGCTTGGATTTTGGTTAAAAGGAAAAACTAACTTGTGAATGGTCATGAGCGCTTCCTTTGGCATCTTGGCTTACTACTACTCCTACCTACTCATTTTTAATTACAGCTAAATTTGTTAGAATGTAACCTGATTTTGGAAAAACATGCATAATGTACTCCAATTCTAAAATACATTTTCCCCCAATTTTAACACTGATGACTCTTATAATTGGTAGTATTTTTTTCCTTTCTTTGTGCCATGTAAAATAATGGTGCTTCTTATAATGGATGGTGACTTAAAGCTAATGGAATATGGTGTGTTGGTATCTGTCATTCACTTATGTTTATCTAGTAATTAATCTGTTACTCCATGCAGCGTCTTTTACTTGATGAATGACTGTGGAAGAAGGTTATAACTTACATCAAAAGCCCCTACCTGATTCCTTCCCCTCCTGCCACTGCCATGCACCTTCTTTGAATTTTTAGGGTATCTATAGACTCACAATTGGGGGAAGAGAAGGTTGTATAAATGAAAGGAATAGTAAGGGAAGTATATTCAGAGGAAGAAACCCAGACTCAGCCATACCCAGACAAAGCAGTTGACTGGCCATCTCTTCTTCCATTTTATACTCCCTTGATTGTTCTTTATGATTATGTAGCCTGGAATTTCACCAATTTGTAATATATAGTGTGTTGGGGGTAAAAATTATCATCTGCTTTAATAACACAAATTCTCATCTGTTTTAAAATGCAACTATCTGAATTATTGTCTCATCAGTATAGTAATCTCTCTTTTCCCTCCGCCATCATCCCTTGAGTCCCTAGTCCGTTTCCCCTTACCCTTCCCCTTAACCTCAGATTCCTCAGGAAGTTTGTTGATGTCCACTAGTTTTTTTTTTTAATTTAGATTTTATTTTTATATTCCCCATACAATTACAACCCCGTTATTTTGACCCCAATCCCTCCTTCCCCCAGCCCCCACCCCCCATAGGGTGTCTCTGGTTCATAGTTGTTTGGTGATTTTGATATTTTCTTTCTTATAGTTATTCTTTTTCCTGGTCCCTTATTTAAGTTTTCTAGATTTCTGCTATGAGTGAGACCATCCAGTATTTTTCTTTTTCTTTCTGGCTTATTTCGTTGAGTATGATCCCTTCCAGCTCCATCCATGTTGCTGCAAACTGCATGTGTTTATCTTTTTTGATTGCTGAGTAATATTCCATTGTGTACATGTACCACATCTTCTTGATCCAGTTATCTATTTTTGGGCATTTGGGTTGTTTCCAAAGCTTAGCTATTGTAAATAGTGCTGCTATAAATATAGGGGTGCAGGTGCTCTTTGGAACTGATGTTTCTCTGTCCTTTGGATAAATACCTAGGAGTGGAATTGCTGGATCATATGGAAGCTCTAGAAATCTCCACACAGCTCTCCATAGTGGTTGGACCAGTTTGCACTTCCACCAGCAGTGCAGGAGAGTTCCTTTTTCTCCACACCCTCGCCAACATTTGTTGTTGCTAGTTTTTTTTTAATATGTGCCGTTCTCACTGGTGTAAGATGGTATTTCATTGTAGTTTTGATTTGCATTTCCCTGATTACAAGTGATGTTGAGCATTTTTTCATATGCCTGTTGGCCATTTGCATTTCCTCTTCAGAGAAGTTTCTTTTTAGCTCTTCTGCCCATTTTTTGACTGGATTCTTTTCTTTGTTTTTGTTGAGTCTCATCAGCTCTTTGTAGATTTTTGTGATCAGTCCTTTATCATTAGTGTTGTGTGAAAAAATGTTCTCCCAGTCGGTAGGGTTTCTCTTTGTTTTTGTTATTGTCTCTTTTGCTGTGCAGAAGCTCTTTAATTTCATGTAATCCCAGCTGTTTATCTCAGCCTTCACTATCAATGTCCACTAGTTTTTAAAAGTGTTTTATGTTGTCAAATTTTCTGTTATGTGAATGTTTAATATTTGTTTTTATCATTCAACTTTGGTCCACAAAATTCTCTCAAATCCTTTCAATTTTATTAAAAATGACTGAGTTTCATTCTTTCTTGTGGATATGTAGTACTCCATGGTGTGGATGTAACAGGTCTTCTGGATCCACTCATCTGTTGAAGCAGATTTAGACTGCTTCCATGCCCTGTCTATTGAAAATAATGTTTCTTTGAGTAATATGGGACAAATGGTGTATTTTTGTTGGTGGATTCATAATCTGGGGGTATATGCCCATAATTGGGATTGCCAGGTTGCATGCTATTCCATTTCCGGTCTTTAATGTAAACCCAGATTGCTTTCCATAAAGGTTTCATCTGTTCACCAACAGAGTAATATAAATACTTTTTTCCGCACCCTTCTAGCAGTCATTGTTGGGGGTCTTTTTAATATGTGCCATTTTTCACAGATGTGAAATCATATGTCATTGTGGTTTTAATCAACATCTCATTTACTAGGAATGGCAATGAACATTTTTCATATGGCTTTTGGCACACTGAGTGCCCTCTTTAGTGAATTGTCTATTCATATTTGCTGCCCATTTGTTATTTTTTTAAATTGTTGAATTATACGGGTTTTTAATGTATCTTATATATTACTGTCTTATTAGTTATGTATTCTTTATTTTTGCATAGAATAACTGGGGTACAGGCCAGAGGTGTGGGGAGTGAGAGGATTCACTAGAGACCGAGGGGAACAGAACAGGCAGACTGACTGAAATATACTGCTGAGGGGAGTAGTGGGCGAGACAGAAGAGGTTTCCTGTGCTGTATGTGGATTAGCTCCTTGGCCAGGGATCAAACTCATGCTATAGAGGTGATAGGGCTAAGACTTAACCCCTAGGCCACCTGGGAGGCCCACCTTATCAGTTATGTATTGTGTAAATATTTTCTCCCATTCAATAGGGTGTCTATGTAATCATCTTGTATTTTCTTTCACTTGAAGTAATTCAAATATTTAGATTTTGTTTTATGTTCTCTTGCCATATGGGGTTGAGTCACCAAAAATATCTTTCTTATTGATGTGTTGGGACATAGCATCAATGTTTCTTCTATGTATTTTATTATTGCAGGTCATATATATAAATCTTTCATCCTTGGAATTTATGTTTGCATTTGGTATTAGTGAATAATCCAACCTCATTTTTTATGTGTGGCTTTCCAATTTTCCCAGCACGTCTTATTAAAGCGCTTCTCTCTTCCATTATTTTGTAGTCATGGATGTTTTATTATTTATTAGGTGCTTTTATATGCATGGATTTATTTCTGGACTTTCTATTCTGTTCTATTGGTTCATGTATCTACTTTTGAGCCAATACCATGTTGCTTTTAATACAGTTCCTTTATAATAAAATTTGAAGTCAGGTAATAAGAGACTACCATTTCTCTCTTTTGGTCTTAAGGTTGCTTTGGCAATTGAAGGTATTTTGTGTTCTATATAAATATCAATATTTTTGTTTAGTTTCTTTGAAAGATATTGATGGGATTTTGATGGTATTGTGTTAAGTTTGTAGATCATTGTAGACATGATGGCCATTGTGATTATTCTAGTTCTCCCCATGCATGAGCTTGGAATAGACTTCCATCTCCTTTTGCTATTTAAGTACTTCAGTAACACTTCACTGTATAGTTCTATTTCCTTTGTTAGATTGACTCTATGGTATCTAATTCCTTTTGAAGCAATTATAAATGGAATTTTCTTAATTTCTTTTGTTTCTTATTCATTGTTTAATATAAAGAAAAGGCATTGATTACTGTAAGTTGATTTTGTAGCCTGCCTTATTGCTGTATTCATTTATTGTTTTAAATAATTTTTTGGTAGAATCTTTAGGATCATCTCTCTGTAAAATATCACATCATCTTTGATAAGAGTGTTTCACTTCTTTTCCTACTTGAATTCTCATTATTTCCTGTATTTGTCTGATAGCTCTGGCCAAAAATCTCTAGCACTAAGTTAAACAGAAACGATGATGGTGGGTACCTTTCTCTTGTGCTAAATCTTTTTTTATTTTCTTTTTCTTTTTTTAATTTATTTATTTTTACCTCATTTTTCATTTTTTGCACAATGTATGCATTTTCATCTTGGTTATAGTCCCCATACAATTTCCAGC